>NC_083446.1:23803491-24124640 GCF_020745735.1 Hemiscyllium ocellatum
AGGTAAAATGGGTGAAGGTGTTGCATTTCCGGTCAGAGAGGGTATCACAGCTGTGCTGAAGAACGAGGACGATGGAGAACTCGATCAGTGAGGCAATATGGGCAGAGGTCAAAAATAGGAAGTGTGTGGTAACAATGGTACGGCTGTACTACAGGCCTGAAAATGTGTTGCTGGTCAAAGCACAGCAGGCCAGGCAGCATCTCAGGAATAGAGAATTCGACGTTTCGAGCATAAGCCCTTCATCAGGAATGAGAGAGAGCAGCCAAGCAGGCTAAGATAAAACGTAGGGAGGAGGGACTTGGGGGAGGGGCGATGGAGGTGGGATAGGTGGAAGGAGGTCAAGGTGAGGGTGATAGGCCGGAGTGGGGTGGGGGCGGAGAGGTCGGGAAGAAGATTGCAGGTTAGGAGGGCGGTGCTGAGTTGAGGGAACCGACTGAGACAAGGTGGGGGGAGGGGAAATGAGGAAACTGCAGAAATCTGAATTCATACCTCGTGGTTGGAGGGTTCAACAGCGGGCATCAGACAGAGGGACAATGTGTAAACAATTTATGGAAAGATGTATGAGCAGCAGGGTGGTGGTGATGGGAGATTTTAATTTTCCCAAAAATGACTAGGATTCACTTATTGTTAAAGGTCGAGATGGAGCTGAATTTGCAGGGAATATGCAGAAGGTTTCAATAGAGCAATAAGTAAATAGCCCAACTTGAGAAAGGGCCAGAAAAGACCTGGTTTGGCTGAAAGAATCTGGCCACGTGTTTGAACTTTCAGTCGGGTAGTACTTGGAAATAGTGATCACAATTCCATAAGTTTTAGAATACTTATGAACAAAGATTAAGAATGGTCATGAAGGAATAGTGATAAATTGAGGGAAGGCCAACTATAGCAAAATTTAGCAGGAGGTCGCTAATGTGGATTGGGAGCAGCCTTTTGAAGGCAAAACTATATTTTATGCGCGGGAGGTTATTAAATAGAGGTTGATTACAGTGTAGGACAGATGTATTCCTTTGAAAATGTGGGATAGAACTGACAAGATTAGGGACCCATGGCTGACAGGTGAAATTGTGTGACTAGCTAAGAGG
This sequence comes from Hemiscyllium ocellatum, assembly GCF_020745735.1. NCBI lineage: Eukaryota > Metazoa > Chordata > Chondrichthyes > Orectolobiformes > Hemiscylliidae > Hemiscyllium > Hemiscyllium ocellatum. Next base: position 23,804,571 of record NC_083446.1, read on the forward strand.
AAAAAATAAGCAAACATGAGGTCAAAGCGATGAAAACAGACAAAACTTTGGAAGAATGTCAGGGAAGTAGGACCAATCTGAAATGAGGCTTAGCAAGGACGCAAAGTGCTTATGAAATATCTGTAACAAACAGGGTTAAGGAAAATCCCATAGCCTTTTACTCACACATAAGGAGCAAAAGGGTAACGAGAGAAGGTTTTGGCTCACTCTGTTCAAAAGGAGGAAAGTTATGCATGGAGTGAGAGAAAATGGGTGAGAGTCTTAGCAAGTACTTTGCATCACTGTTCATCGAAAAGAGGGACATGATTGATTCCAAATTTCGGGATAGACGTTTGACTACTCTCAATCAATTCTGCATAAAGGGGGAGAAAGTGTTGAGTATTCTAAAAAGCATTAAAGTAGACAAGACCCCAGATCCAGGTGGGATCTATCCCAGGTTCCTGCGGGGTTCGAAAGAGGAAATCGCTGGGCATTAACAGATATATTTGAAAATGGACGAAGTCGTGGAGGATTGTAGACTTGCTAATGTTTTCTCTTGTTTAAGAAGGCAGCAGGGATAATCAAGGTCATTATAGATCAGTGTGTGTAATGTCAGTGGTAGGGAAACTGCTGGAGAAGATTCTGAGGGATGGGTTCCATTAACATTTTGAAGGGCTTATTAGAGATAGGCAACACAGTTTTGTGCAGGGAAAGTCATGTCTTACTAACGTAATGGAAATCTTTGAGGAAATGATAAACGTGACTGATGAGAGAAGTGTTGTTAAATGCCAAATACATGGACTTCAGTAAGTTTTTTGCTATGGTTCCTCATGGTAGGCTGATGGAGAAAATGAAGTTGCGTGTGTTCCAGGGTTGGCTGGCGGGTTGGATAGAGACCTGGTTGGTCTGCAGGAGACAGAGAGTAGAAATGGAAGGCAGTTTCTCAAAATGAAGAACTGTGACCAGTTGTGTTTCACAGAGATTTGTGTTGAGACCACTGTTGTTATGATGAACGTAAGTGATCTGGATGAAGATATAGGTGATCTTATTAGCACATTTGTAGGTGACGCAAAGATTGTTGGAGTAGCAGATAGTGAAGGTGCCTGTCCGAGATTGCAGCAGAATATAGGTAGCTTGGAGAATTGGATGGAGAAATGGCAGATGGATTTCAATCTGGGCAAATGTGATTTGGTACATTTTGGAAGATCCAATTCAAGAGCGAACTACACGGCAAATAGAAAGTCCTGTGGAAAATTGATGTAGAGAGAGATCTGGATGTTCAGGTTAATTGTTGCCTGAAGATGGCAACGGAGTTCGATAGAGTGGTCAAGAAGGCATACGGCATGCTTTCCTTCATCGGAAAGAGTATTGAGTGTAAGAGCTGGCAGGTCATGTCAGAGTTGTATCGGACTTTGGTGTACTGCGTACAGTTTTGGTTGCTGCATTACCAGAAGGATGTGCATGTATTGAAGAAGTTGCAGAAGATGTTCACCAGGATGTTGGCTGGTATGGTGAGAACTTGTTATGAAGAGAATAACAGGATTATTTTCATGAGAAAAATAAGGGTTGAAGGGAGACCTGTTTGAGGTCTACAAAATCATTAGACGTATAGATAAGGTGAATAGCGAAAAGCTTTTCCTCAGAGTGAGGGATTAATTGCACGGGGTCACGACTTCAAGGTGAGAGGGAAAAATTTAAGGAAAATATGCATGGAAAGTTCTTTACAAAGAGGGTGGTTGGTGTCCTGAATGCACTATCTGGGGAGGTGGTAGAGGCAGATACGATAGCGTCATTTAAGATGTATCTAAACAGACACATGATTGGGTTGGGAGCAGAGGGATGCAGATCCTGAGGTAATAGCCAACAGGTTTAAATTGAGGATCTGGATTGGCGCAGGCTTGGAGGGCTGAAGGGCCTGTTCCTGTGCTGTAATTTTCTTTGTTCTTTGTTTTCTGTTCTGATACCTGCAAACGTCTTCAGTCTCCACAACATTCCATACCTCTGTTGTTTGCTCTAGTTTCTACAATTGTCTTCTCTCTAAAATTCTCTTATCTTTGCCTTTAGGGCTGTCTGCCACTCTGTACCAACACCCAACTCTATCTCTGGACTCCACTCTAGCCACCGCTATTTCTGAAAGTTCCCCAAATCCCTGAAGTCCTTTCACCCACTTATATTTTCAACCTGTGCTCAACTCTGTAACATCTTAGAATCCCTATAAGATTTGCTTTTTCTGTGATACCGATCTGTGACTTTACCCACACAATCACTGAAACACTCCTTATATTTGTGACAAGGCAGGTGGAATGACAGCATTAACTGACATGATCTGATCTGATTGAACTGACAATATGAAGATGAGGCTGCAGAATGACCATGGTAGGGAAGTGAATATCAAAGAGTGTCGGGATTTAGGAAAAATAGGCAAAAATCCAAATGAGATCAAGTTGTGCTGTGAAGAACAGTTCCAGTCAGTATATTAGTGAGACGGCCATGTGGTCTGGAAGATCAAAATGCAGATTCTTTCTAGCTGAAGCATAGAAATAACAAGGGGCAACAACTGTTAGTAGAAATTCTTTTGCAGGCACAAGTCGGTGATGGTCATGCAAATATCGTTCCAGTCAGGAAATTAGATGTACTTGTTGAAAGGGTACGAAAGTAATTGTGTGATAGGATCTCATTCCCGATTGTATAACTGCAATGGATGGAGTCCTAGATTGTATCTGAGATGGTTTTCTATCTCAAAAGAGAATGCGTATTCTGGATCAAATACTGTGTAATGATAAATGTCTAATAACATCATTATAATCAAGTTCTGTGAGAAGAGAACCATACTATTATACAATATTTTATTGAGGTTGAAACTGATCAAGCGATGATCATGCGACACAGAAGTGGAATTAAGCCATTTGGCCCATCATGTATTTCTGCAACTGAATGAGATCATGGAAGATCTGACGATTCCAAACTCTACTTTCCTGTGTTTTCTATGTAACCCTTGTTTCCCTGCTTAAGTAAAATGTGACCATTTCTACTGTAAACATACTGAAAGACCCAGCCTTGACAGCACTCTGCAGTAAAGAATTCCACAGATTCACGATCCTCTGAGTTAACACATTCCTCCTCATCACTGTCTTTAGAATAGATTCTCTACAGTGTGGCAGTAGGCTATTTGGACCAACAACATCCTTTGAAGATTACCCAGTTCAGACCCATTCCTCTACATTTTATCTATGATTAATGCACCTAACACTGTGGGCAACTTAGCATGGCCAAATTACCTGATCTGCACATCTTTGGATTGTGGGGAGAAACCAGAGCATCCAAAGGAAACCTTTGCAAACATAGGCAGAATGTGCACACTCCACACAGTCACCCGAGGCTGGAATCAAACCAAGGTCCCTAGCGCTGTGAGGCAGCAGTGGTAGCCAGTGAACCACCATGTATCGTGAACGAGTGAGTTCTTTCTTTGATTTTATGCCACCTCTTTTCAACTTCTCCGTCAAGAGAAAACAAAGGAAATGCCAAAGTTAATTGTTGCCGATGACCAGATGATTAGTGGAGTTGTGGACACTCAGCAAGGCTATCAAAGTTTGAAGCAGGATACAGATCAGCCTAAAAGGAAGATGGAGAAATATCAAATTGAGTTTAATCTGGACAAGCGTGAGACAGTGAGGAGACTGTGCGGCATGGTACATTCAGAGATCTTGGTACATGTCCATAGCTGCCGGAAATTGGTAAAACAAGTTGATAAGGTGGGAATGTAAGCACATCAAAAGCCTGTTTCCATTGCTAGCAGATTTGTTTATCGATGTTTGAGACTGGTTTAGACACAATTGGTTTATTGTGGGCAGTTGTCATTACCACACAATTGGAAGGATATGGAGAATTTGAAAAGGGTGCAAAAGCAGATTACCAGCATGTTGCCTGTGTCCGATTTTTTTTTTGGTGAGATTGGACAAAGTTGGATTGTTTTGTCAGAGTGTAAGTAACTGAGGGGCGACCAGGTAAAGGAATATAAAATTAGGGGCAGAAAGGAAATTGTGAATAGTTGAAATCTCTTTTTGAATGTGCAAGTATCAAATACAATGGCGCACAGGATTAAGGTGAGTCAGAAATGTTTAAATGAGATGTCTGAGGCAAGTGTTTTTTGTGACACAAAGAATAGAAAGTGCCTTGGGTGATTGGAGAAGCAGAAATGTTAGCAAAGTTTTCAAGTGGTATTTAGACAGACATATGAACATATAGCGAGTAGAGAAACGTGGACCATTTGCAGGCAGATGGTATTAGATAGGAATAACATCATGGTCAAAAAAAAACATGGTGGGCACTAATCTATTTTCTAACTTCCAGGCATCTAGCCTGACAAAACCCTTTGGAATCTTGAATGCGTCATGAATTTTTTCACACAATCTTCTCAGCTCCAATGAGTTCAAACTCAATTCAGTCATGAGGTTCTCATGAGCAAATCCCTCGATTGCCAAGATCAGTTTACTGAACCTTCTCTAGACTGCTTTCAATGCAATCATTCCATTCAGAACATTCTGGTTGTGGTCTGACTCATACCTTGTATAGTTCCAGCAACACTTCCCTGTTTTTATTCTCCATTCCCTTTGAAATAAATGCCAGCATTTGATTTGCCTTCTCCACTACCCTGGAACATGTAAGCAACCTTTTTTTCAGATTGACACACAAGGGACTCCCAAAGGCTTTTGAGCAAATACTCTGAAACCAAATAGTGTTAGCCTGACAGTAAGTTTGAAATATGCTGGAATATTTTAGAAAGGATATGACAATAAAGAATAACTGGACTCTGAAACAATTGGAGACATGTTTTATAAAAAAAAATTCATTTTATGAGCCTATTCGATTTTATTTGTTGGTATGGCCATAGGCAGAATAATTGGTAGAATAGTTAAGAATGAAGGAGAGGAATGGTAGTGGGGAAATATGATTTATTTGAAGTTTCAGAAGCTTATTGACAAGGTTCCACAAGGGCTAAAGAATAAATAAGGAGAGAATAAACTTTAAAATTAACAACGCCGTCTATGTGTGGAATCAGAGGAGATGGGTAGGATATTGACAAAAATTTCCCGTCAGAATTTACTGTCGAGATAAAACATGGCAGTTGGGAACATGGGAAATAAATAGAGATGCTTTGGAAAGAATGCACAACAGAGAAGAGAGGGTGGTGAAAATCTTCAAATGAATAGAGGTAGCTTAATCCTCAGGAGCTCATCAGGTGGATCCCTGGCTATTCTGGCAAGCCAGGGACTCCTAAACGAGATTATGTGTGTCATCGACTGCCACAGTGAAGTGCCATAACACTTCCTGCCATTGTAATACTGTCCATCACTAACAATGCCATATCTCCCCCTCTTTCACCATCTTCCCTGTTCTTACTGAAACATCTAACCACCGAAACCTGCAACAATATTCCTGACCTTGCCTTATCTATGTCTCCGAATTGGCCACAACATTGAAATCCCAGGTACCAACACATGCTGCGAGTTCACCCACCTTATTCCGGATGTTCCTGGTGTTGAAGTAGACGCACTTCAAACGACCTTCCTGTTTGCCGGTAAATTCTTCCAATCTTGAAATCTTATTGATGACCTTATTACGTTAAACCTCTTGTACAATGGAGTGACAATTCAGGTTCCCAGCTGAATTAGTTTAAATTCTCTCAAACAGCATGAGCAAATTTCCATCCCAGGATATTGGTACCCTTTGCTTCAGGTGTAAATAATCCCATTTGTTGATTCCCACTTACCCCATAATAAGCCTCAATTATCCAAATATCTGAGTCCCTCCCACCTGCATCTTCCCTGTAGTCATGAATTCAACATCTCACTGTTCCTATTCTACACCTCGTCGGCATTTGGCACGGTTAACAAACCAGGGATAACAACTTTGTTTGTTCTAGCTCTAAGTTTCAACCACAACTCCCTGAATTTCTGCCTCAAATCCAAATCCCTTCTCCTACCTATGTGGACCATGATTTGGGGCTGCTCCCCCTCCCTCCTCAAGGAATCCCAAAACATGATCCAAGACATCTCAAATCCTGGCACTTGTTTGGGAACACAACAAACTCAGATTCGACTCTGTTGATAAAACATGTCCTTCCCTGCACAACACCATGTTGCCTATCACTGATAAGCCCATTTTCTTACAAATGGGACTAAATTCCATCCCTCAGTAACTTTTTCAGCAGTTTCCCTACAACGAATGTCAGGCTCATCGGTCTATAATTATCTGAATAACCCTGCTACCCTTCTTAAACAGAGGGCAGCATTAGTAATTCACAGGTCCTCCGGGACCTCACCCGTTTTCAAGGATGTGGCACAGATCCAGCTGAAGTTACAGCTATTTCCGATCACGGTTCCCCCGGTAAGCTAGGATAGATTTAATCCAGGTAAAAGTGTGGAATTCAGATGCTGCAAACCAGGGTTTAGATCAGAGTGGTATTGGAAAAGCACAACAGGCCAGGCTGCATCGGAGGAGCAGGAAAATCGATGTTTTGAGCAAAAGCCATTCATCAGGTAACAGCTTCGTGATAAAGGGACTTTGCCTGAAACTTTGATTTTCCTACTCCTCCGACGCTGCCTGACCTGCTGTGCTTTTCCAGCACCACTCGGATCTAGATTCCATCCAGACCTGGGGACTTGTCCGCCTCAATGCCTTCAAGAATACCCAATACTTCCTCGCTCCTTATGTTGATTTGACCTAGAGTACTCAATGATCTATTTCTAATCTCAGTATGCATCATGTCCCTCTCCTCAGTGAATACTGACACAAAGTACTCATTATGAATGTCATCCATTTTCTCTGACAACACACATATCTTTCCTCCTTTGTCTTTGAGTGCGCCAGTCATTTCTCTTGTCTCCCTCTAGTTCCTTTTGTATGAATAAAAGGCGTTGGGATTTTCCTTCACCCTTTTTGCTAAAAAGTAAATCATGACCCCTTTTAGCTCTCTTATTTCCTCATTTCAGATTGGACCTACATTCTGATATTCTTCCAAAACTTTGACTGTCTTCAGGCACCTGGACCTTATGTTTGCTTTCTTTTTTCTCTTAGCTAACCTCACAATTTCACATGGCATACTTGGTTACCTAATCTTGCCATTTTTATCCTTATTTTCACAGGAGCATGTCTCTCTTGCAATCTAATCAACAACAACAATCTGCCATTCCTAGATGTCACAGAAGAGCCAATGCTCAATGGGGAACTTGAAACGTGTGTCGACAGGAAAACAACATGCACGGGCCAAATAGTGTACAATGGCACCTTAAGACGCAAAACTAAAGCTGTATTAGGCCATTATTACAACGAGCCATCGCACTCTACAGCACCGAGAAACTACGAAGTGCAGACAAGAAATGCCTACACTTTGTATTCAAGAAGAATGTGTACCCAGCAAACCTAGTCCGCCGATTCCTCACCAACAGACCGAAACAAGCAAACACAGAATGCCCATAAACCCTAGCCACTTTACCCTACATCAAAAAGGTATTTGAAACAACGTCCAGCTTATTAGACATCTTGCCATCACTCTAACCCACAAACCTAACAACGCACTTCAACAGCGGCGAATTAACGTTAATATCCCGAGAAAAACAAACAGCAAAACGAATGTCATTTACAAAATTCCTGGCAAGGACCGAAACAAACACTACATGATTCAAACCGGTAGAAAACTAGCTACCACAATGCATGTACATCAACCCGCCACAAAATGATATGACCCAATGTCACTCCTACATACAGTCGAAGGACACCACTTTGACTTGGACAATCCATCCATCCCAGGACAGGTAAAGCTGAGATACACACAATAATTCCTTGAAGCAAGGCATTCCAACCAGAACTCTATCAATAAACATATTGATTTGGACTCCATCTCCCAAACTCTGAGAAAAAGAACTGGAAATGACATCACTCACCCAAAGAAACCTAAACACATAAATAGAAAGCGGAACAAACCACTGGAGACTCACTGATGATGTTACCTAGTGTGGTGACAAAACGTCTGACACTAAACTTTCTCAGTAAACTGAGCTACAAATCTTTTCAAAAATTGTTTTCCATTTACCCTTCCACTACTATTCTCTGAGACCTGTTGCCCAGCCAGTTCTCTATCCATCTCGCTCGTACACCCTGGACGCCATACGATTTCACTCTCTCCATCAGCCTAAAATGGGGAATCTAATCAAACACCTTTTACTGTTTTTTTTAAAATAAATATTTCTGTCTTGAAATCTCTTGTGTTCTTTCAATTGATATCGGAGGTATCGGTTTAGCATAGTAAGGGAATAACTATTTTTTCTTGGACAGTTTCAGGGAGGAACTTCAATATTTGCAGCCCTTGGCGACAGTTTGAATGAAACCAAATCCCGTACTGACACACCAAACGGAAAAGGTGAATAGGAAGAAGGTAAGTCAGGAATGAAACATTCTGGAATTGTAATACATAAACATTAAACTTCACACCTAAGTCTGATTCATCTTTCCAAAAGCTGTCACTTTGTCCTCAATAGGCTGTGTAACAGTTCTCCTTACAATTATAATGAAAGCATCAGCATTGCATGTTTGAAGCGGTAACCATGTGGTGTTTGCATGTACACATGTGTTGCTTTCTGAATAGAATATTTCTATGTGTATGATGAGTGAAATTGTGGCTTGGGTTAGTATGCATAAACATTTCCCATGTGGGAGGACAAAGTGAGAACTGCAAATGCTGGATATCAGAGACGTGAGCGTGGTACTGGTAAAACGCAGAAGATCATGCAGCATCCAAGGAGGAGGAGAATCGATATTTCGGGCATAAGGCTTTCCTCAGGAATCATTTCCCATATCTGGTAAATCCATCCAACATCTTGCTTCAAACATTGGCATTTTCCAATGTTCACAAAGTCAGGGACCGAGGACTGAAATTATTAATTCCTTTTAGGATAGGGAAGGAAAGAAAACTGAACCCAGATTATATAATAACTCAGATAGCCATCATCTGTGTAGCTGGCTGGGTAGAGTATTCACGACAATGCCCTTTGTCTCTGCCCGTGTCAAAAATCGTCCATCCCCAGTTTGTTTAGTTCCTTTCCATAATTGAATTCTTCCAGACCAGACAATGTCCTGGGCAACAGGAATCTCATGTGCATCCTTTTGTGTGCAGTTACATACTTGCTGTCGTGTGGTGACAATAGCTGTACACAGTATTCCATCTACAGCTTAACTAATGTTATTTTCAATTCCGTCATTACCTCCTTGCTCTTATATTCAATGCCTTCACCAATAAAGATAATTATCCAATATGCTCCTCTAACCACGTTATCCCCTGGTCCACCTGCCTTTAAGAATATATCTGATGGTCTGTACTTCCCAAAACTTTAATTTAACATGCATTGTCCTGACTTATTAATCCTCTCAAAACACTTCAACTCTCACTTTTCAGGACAGAATTCTACTTGCCTCTGCACAGCCTAGTCACCATCTGCGTTATCCTCGAGACTAAAACATTTTGTGATTGACCACATCTTCAAATGATGTGTTGTGTTTGAACTTACTGTTCACACTTGGGACATTCGAGTCTTGATCATTAATGTGCAGAGCAGTAAGGGACTACCAATGTACCTTGAGGTATATCGCTGGGTAAAAGCTTCCAGTTGCGGAAGCCCCCTTCAAACATCACCCTTACGTTCTGTCATGAAGCCAATGTTAGATGCAATTTTCCAATGGCAGTGGATCTCTTAGGATTTTCACTTCTTAACCAACATTCATATGACACGACCAAATTCTTGGTGAGAGAGGGTTCCGATGACGGGACATTAAGAAATATTATATTCTTGAGTTTAGAAGAATCAGACCAAATCTGATTGAAACAAAAATTTGGAGAGCAGGAGAGGTAAGTTGTTGTCATCGTCAAGGGAAATTCTGCAATTCTTAGAAAACTTCCAACTAACGCAAATATTGAGTTTGGTTGACACTTCACAGATCAGCGATCAAACTCTGAACTTGCCTGACTTTAACAGGCCTATTTTTGTATTCCTCTTTATAACCACGTCTAAAAAATGGACTAAAAGTGTGTCGAAATTGATTTATTTGTGTGATAAAGGGAGTAAATACAGCATGAGTGGTATGTTTAGGAAATGCATTCAAAATGGATGAAACAAATTCACATCTCTTATTGTCGGGTATAGGTCAGGAAAGTGTGCTGTCCCTAACATATATATGAGTGCTGGATTCGGTTTTCCCAACTATTGTTTTGTAAGTCGGTTTTACAAGATTTTGCTTTCCTTATTTGCTGATGAGCACCAATTGTTTCACTTTCATTGTAAGTTGCTTGTAGACGAACATTAAAGCAATAAAAAAATGAGCATGATTAAGGATGTGAATTAGAATGATTTGATGATTTGTGCTATGAATCATGCAATTTGTTCATAAAAAAACATAGAAAATCACTTTGCAGTTGTTTGAATATTGGCTTGGTTCAGAAAAAGAAGGAAGCATATGTCAGGTGTAGACTGGATGGATCAAGTGAATCCTTAAAAAAGGTATAAAGACAGTAGGAGTATACATAAGAGAGAAATCAGGACGGGGTAAAGGGGATATGAACTAGCTTTGCTAATTTCAGTTAAGGAGAGTTCTATATCCAAATGTCGAGTTAACCTTGCATTCCATGAGATCTAACCTTGTTAAACACTCTCCCATGGGAACCTTGTTGAACGCCTTACTGAAGTCCAGATAGATCACATCTAGTGATCTGCCCTCATCAATCTCCTCGGTTGCAGCTGAACTGCTGTGTTTTTCCACCATCACTCTAATCCAGAATGTGAGCATAAGACGTATAGTTAGTTAGTTTGCTGATTACACCAAAACTGGTGGTGTAGTGGACAATGATAAAGGTCACCGTAGATTAGAACAGGATCTTGATCAGATGGGCCAATGAGCTGAGAAGTGGCAGGTGGATTTTAATCTAGAAAAATGTGAGAGGTTGCATTTTGGGAAAGGAGGACGAATACATTGAATGGTAAGGTCCTAGGGAATTTTGCTGATCAAAGAGATCTTGGAGTGCAGGTTCATCGCTCTTTGGAAGTTCATAGGATAGGATAGTGAAGAAGGCATTTGTATGCTTTCATTTATTGGTCAGACTATTGGGTACAGGAGTTGGGAGGTCATTGCTGAGGCCACTGTTAGAATATTGAGTGTAATTCTGATCTCCTTCCTATTGCTAATATGTTGTGAAGCTTCAGAAAAGATATACAAGGATGTTGCCAGAGTTGGAGGATTTGCCATTTTGGGAGAGACAGAACAGGCTCGGGATATTTTCCCTGGAACGTCGGAGGCTGAGAGGCGACCTTATAGAGGTTTACAAAATTATGAGGGGCATGGATAGGGTAAATAGGCAAAGTCTTTTCCCTGGGTTTGGGTGTAGTGAACTAGAGGGCATAGGGCTAGTGTGAGAGGGGAAAGGTATAAGAGAGACCTAAGAGGCAACTCTTTTCACTCAGAGGGTGGTATGTGTATGGAATGGAGTTGTCAGAGGAAGTGGTGGAGGCTCGTACAATTGCAACATTTAAAAGGCATCTGGATGGGTATATGAATGTGTAGGGCTAGGAGGGATATGGGCCAGGTCCTGGCAGGTGGGACGAGATTCGGTTGTGATATCTGTTGAGCATGGAAGAGTTGGAGCGTAGGGTCTGTTTCCATGCTGTACATCTCTATGAATCTATGATTCTCTCTGACTTATTTTTTTTTCTGCGCCATCACAAGTTTGGATAAATTGCACATTTTTATTTTATTCTGTACATGTGTATACGTTATCTGGGTGTCACTGCCTACTCAGCAGTTGAACAATGAAGAATGATATCAGCTTGGTACTTATCCGGTTCACTGGAGCAAAAGACTGTCTGTGACGTGCAAAATTTGACCTGGTAGTTTGATCGATCATTTGTGATTGACTTTTGACTACACACTAAAATGGAACCAAATTTACTTGTATTTGCATTCTGATATTTCAAATTTCACAAATTGTTGGTACTATTTAACCTTTGTACGTTCTGATTTTTTTGGCCTTGTTTATCTCGTATAGAAGGGTTTGATCAAGTTTGACAGCAGACAAAAATTCAGTATGGATAATTTCACTGTGTGAAATGGTTGGAAATGTATGAAAACCTTTCTATGTGGTTGGGCCTTTCTTGCTTGTGGGAATGGGGGCAATCTACAGCTGCATCTTAAAAGTAGATCGTCACAGATAAATCCAATAAAATCTGCAGGAGACGTTTTGTTGGTCAGATCAGTCAGTTTGCAGAACGTGCTGTTATCAGGGGTTTTTGGGAAAGTTAGCACAGATGTACAGTATTTGAGGGAGCTTTAGATGTCAGAAAGGGCACAGAGATCATATTAAGAGTTTGAAGCAAGGGAGGCGAAGTGTAAACACCAGCATGGCCTGTTTTTGTTCTGCTGATTTGATGCAATTTACCTTGCAGCGCTCACAACCAGGTATCGGATGTACCAGGCTATGAAGATGTTGTTAACTTAGCTTTGATACAACAAACTATTTTGCCCCATTGATGCTGTTGTGTGACCATGTTGATGCGTACTCCTGCAAGCAGTCTCTTCATTCAGAAGCGGTCAGACATTTCCATCGGGTCTTCAAGTGGAAGGAAAGGATGGCCTCTTGGTTAAAGACCATAGCTTCGTAAATTGTTCAAACCTCTATCCTCCATACAACTCCCTACCACCAACCAAACACATCGAAATATCCCCTGTGTACTGAGAGCAATGGGGCCACTGACCATTAGGGTGATGGAGTGATGACAAAATTGGTCAGACTGAACTCTCCAATACATGCTGTAGCACTAAATCTTATGATAACCCTCAATTTCTGTAATATTCAGTCTGTTAACCTTTCTGAAGCATTCACAGGTTCACATTTTCGAACATTGTATTCCATCTGCCAACGTGTGCCCATTGCTGATCCATTTCCAGATTCTTTGTTGAAAGATGCAAAGGAGGAGTAGAAGACAGCTGGGAGAGTGAGTAAACTGTTTAAATTACTTACGTCAGGTGTCACGGCCTCCATTTGTTGAGAGTTGCGGAGGAGAAGCAGAGTATGGCTGGTAAGGTGTGTTCAAACATTTTTTTTTCCTGAGTGCTGAGTAGAGAGGGCGGAGAGAAACGAGGGCTGCCGGAAAATTTTTAATTGGGTGATATCTAATCAGTGACGACGGAGAGCTAGTTTGGAAACTGAAAAGCAGGACGAGTTGGGTAGTGATCTCGGATTTGTTACCAGTGCTTCGAATGCAGACTAACACGTGGTTGCGAGGCTGATGCAGGACGGAGGGCTTCAGATAACTAGACCTTTGAGATATCGACTGGGGAAGGTGGGACCTGTACATGAAGAACAAGTTGCAACTGAAATGGACCGGCACAAATTTCCTGTGTGGGAGATTTTTTCGTGTCATTCAGGGGGTTTAAATTAGCCAACTGAGGAGTGGGAATCAGAGCTCCATGTCTGAGGGGGGCTGGCAGTTGTAGATGGAGCAGTGACATAATGTAGTGAATGTATTGGAAAGTTTCTCACATGATGAAACAAACGGATTGGTTAAAGTATGTCTGCTTTAAAGCAACGAGTATCAGAAGTAAGAGTGACAAACTTAGAGCATGGACCAGTACTTGGGGCTACTGTACTGTGGCAATAACAGAGATGTAGGGTTCACAGGGGGAGGAATGGTTGCTTGATTTTGCGGTTTAGAACATTTAAAAAGAACAGAGTGGGTGGAAAAACAGTAGGGGGTGCAGCATTGCTAATCAGAGAGTGCATGACAGCTCTAGAAATGAAGGTTGTTGAGGAACGTTTGTCTACTGAGTCAGCACGGGTGGAAGTTAGGAACATCAAGGGAACAGGCATCTCACTGGAGTTTTTCTACAGAACCCCTAATAGCAGTAGAAAGATCGAATAACTTATACACCTGCAGATTTTGGAAAAATGCAGATGTAGCAGGGTTGTTGTTATGGGTGGTTTCAACTTTCCCAATATCGACTGGAATCTCCTCAGTGCAGATGGTTTGGATGGAACCGTTTTAATCAGGTATGTTCAAGGAGGGTCTCCTTACTCAGTATGTCGACAGGCTTACGAGGGGAGAGGCCACTTTGGATTTGGTGCTCGGCAATGAGCCAGGACAGGTGTTAGATGTCTTCGGTGAAAGTGATCGCAACTGCCTCACATTTACTAAAGCCTTGAAGAGGGAAATTAGTGAGGGAAGATATTTAATTGGGGAAAAGGAAATTATGGCGCTATCAGACAGGATTTGGGAAATACAGACTGGGAGGTATTGTTTCGCAGTGAGGTAACAGCAAACATGAGGAGACTGTTTAAGGAGCAGTTGTTCCGAGTGATGCACCATTTTTGTTCGTCTGAGACACTAAGAAGGAGTAGGATTAAGGAACATTGGATGACGAGAAAAAGAGGAGTTTCTGTGCAAAAGGAAGAAGGTGGAGGAAACAATGATCTAGCGCAGCTTTCGAGGATTACAGGCTAGCTATAAAGGAGCTCAGAAATGGTCTGAGGACAGCCAGGAGGGGGAATAAAAAAAGGCTTTTCAGGAAGGATTAGGAAAATCCCAATGCATTTTACTCATATGTGAGGAATAAGGGATTGATCAGGGAGAAGTTAGGGCCGACCAAGAATAGTGTAGGGATATGGGGAATGGAGTTGAATCAGATAGGGGAAGCCCTATATGTATTTTTTGCTTCAGTTTTCACGAAGGAAATGAACTTTGTTGTGAATTCGAATTTTGAGGAGCTGAGGTACAGTGTGGTCCAGATCAAGATTGATGAAGTTGATGTGCTGGAAAGTTTGGAAAACATTAACATGATAAGTCCCCATGGTCAGACCAGATTTTTCCGAGGCTGCTCCTGGAAGCAAGAAAGGAGGTTGCTAAGACAGTGGCAAAGATCTTTGCCGCCTTACTCTCCCTGGGAGTCGAACCAAAGGATTGGAAGGAGGCAAATGTTGTTCCTCTTTTCAAGAAGGGTAATAGGGAAATCCCTGGTAGCTACAAATCAGTCAGTCCCAGTCTCTGGTGAATAAGGTTTTACAGAGAATTTTGAGAGACAGGATTTATGAGTATTTGGCAAAACATTGTGTGATGAAAGGCAGTCAGTATGGTTTTGTGAGGGGCAGGTTATGTCTCATAAATCTTATTGAGTATTTTGAGGAGATGAAAAGACAGGTCGACAAAGGTGGAGCAGTGGATTTGGTGTATATGACTTGACCCAGACATTTGATAAGGTTTCCCATGGTAGGCTCATTCATAACGTCAGAATGTATAGGATACAGAGAGATTTGGCTATCTTGATTCAGATCTGGCTGACTGAAAGAAGGCAGACAGTGATTGTAGATGGAATATTTTCTGCCTGGAGGATCCCACAAGGTTCTATTGTTGGCCTTCTGCTGTTTGTAGTTTTTTATAAATGACTTGGATGAGGAGTTTGAGGGGCGGGTTAGTAAATTTGCAGATGACACAGAGTTAGGAGTTGCCGTTGATCGTATCGAGGGCAATTGCAGTCTGCAGAGTGACAAACAGGATGCAGAGCTGGGCTGAGAAATGTCAGATGGACTTATACCTGGATAAATGTTAAATGATGCATTTTGGAAGTTCGAACTCAAGTGGTAAATACAGGATAAAAAAACAGGATTCTTGACTGTGTGGAGGAACAGAGGGATCTTGGTGTGCAAATATATAGTTCCTTCAAAGTTGCCACCCAAGTGGATAGGATTGTGAAGAAAACATATGGCTTTCAATAACAGGGGGATCACGTTTAAGAGTTGCGAGATTTTGGTACAGGTCTACGAGTCCCTGGTGAGACCACACTTGGAATATCGTGTCAAGTTCTGACCGCCCTGCGAGAGGAAAGATACAGAGGCTTTGGAGATGGTACAAAGAAATTTTACCAGGCTGCTGTCCGGACTGTAGAGCTTGCCTTATGAAGAGAGGTTAAACAAACTCGGACTGTTCTCTCTGGAAAGGAGGAAGAGAGGAGACATGATCGAGGTATACAAGAGAATGAGGGGAATGCATAGAGTCAATAGCCATAGTGTTTTCCCCAGGGCAGGAATGATTAGCATGAGGTGTGATAGATTTAAGATATTAGGGTAAAGGTATAATGGGGACATCAGAAGAAGGTTCTTTATGCAGAGAGTTGTGAATGCCTGGAATGAGTTACCAGTGTTTGCTGGTGAAAGCAGAGTCATTAAGGACATTTAAGCCACTGCTGGACAGGCACATGAATCGCAGTGAGTTGTGGGGTGCGTAGTTTAAGTTATTTTATTTTACATTAGGATTACCCTTGGCACAACAGCATTGGCAAAGAGCCAGTTCTTTGCGGTAACTTTCTACGTTCTATATTCTAAAAGCACAGGAACTTGCCAATCGGCCCGTTGTGTCCATGCAGTTCTTGAAATGATCTTTCTGACCATGTGCCATTTTCTTACATTTCTTATCATCAAATAATCATTTAATGCCCTTGATTGAAACTGACAAAACCATTGTTTCCTGCAATGACTTCCAGATCTAATGACTCTAGTGTCTTTCTCACATTCATTTCCTTCTCTTGCAATGTATTTGCAATCGACCTTCTTATTCTCAACGCTTCTACTACTGGAAGGGATTTGGTTGAGCCCAGTTATCTGAGTCAATGTTTTGCAGAACAGGGCGGTTTCAACAGTGGGTTTAATGCCTATTGCTAGTTTCAGGTTCCCATGAATTCTTTCCTTCTCAACTTCTTCCCTTGCCTGAGGTTTGCTGAACCTCAGATTAAATCATCACCAGTTGCTTTTCTCTTGAATGAGACAAAAGTCCCTGTGGTGTGGTACGACTATGGCTTCAGCATGGAGTCTTCTCTGCTTACATTATCTACTCCGGGTAGGTTGTGAACGATCTTGAAAACTTCTTTCAAATATTCTGTCAGCCTTCTCCGATCTCACTTTCTGACTGCAATTTCTTACTGCTGGAACCATTGATGTGAAGGCGGTTTTTCCAAAACCCCTAGTATTCCTTCTGCTCCTTCTCTTCAGCTGAAACTAAATTAACCCCAGAGCAGTTTCGTGGTCCATTCTGGTGCTTGAGTCTTTTCATGCTGATATACGAACTCCAATTTAACACCAAGAGGAATGAAGCCGTTATTTCCAGTCCCTGGTCCAACTTACATTCCTGAGCTACCTCATCGATCCCTCTCTCTTGTAACTCAATGTGATTTAGCCAGTTTGTTCACAACTTCGTGCTGCATTTGATTCAGAGAGGAGCTGCTGATCTCACACCAAAGGAAAAAAAGGTTTTATATACTCAGAAACTTCAGAACAGCTCATTGGTTTGATGACATTCATAATGGTAAAACACAAATTCAATTGGATTTTAATATCTGGGGCATAATTTAGACTGATTGGTCAAATTTGAATTTGACGAGTACTATGGCAACGTAGCTCCAGCTATTTATTACACAACCAAATGTTACATTTTGAAAAAATTTTCAGCACACTCTGTGACAAGAAGAAGTTTCAACTTCCTTAAAGATACAGTACAGTTTCAGAAACAAGAAGTCATGCTTCAACTAGACAAGACGCTTGTAGGCCAAACCTGCAGCATTGCATGAAAGGGTGTGGAAGCTTTGGAAAGTATTCAGAATGGAGTTATTACGCTGTTGCCTCGTATTGAAGGAATGTCTTTCGAGGAAAGGCTGAGGGAACTCAGACTGTTTTCATTGGAGAGAAGACTCAGAGATGACTGAGGCTTGAAACTGAGGCTACGACAAATTTAAGTAGAATATCAGGGGAAGTTTCTTTGCTCAGAGATTTGTAGGGTTTTGGAACGACCTGCCTGCACGAGGAGTAGACTGAAAGGCACTTAAATGGGCATTAGACAGACACTGATAATGATGGAATTATCTAGGTTAGATGTGCATCAGATTATTTTCACGGATCGATATAGCATCAAGGGCCGAAGGACCTCTAACATTCTATGTACTTTGAGTCACAAGAACATGAAACCCGATCATGGAGATAGTCTTCGAGGAGAAAGTGAGGACTGCAGATGGTGGAGATCAGAACTGAAAATGTGTTGCTGGAAAAGCGCAGCAGGTCAGGCAGCATCAAAGGAGCAGGAGAATTTACGTTTCAGGCATGAGCCCTTCTTCAGGAATGAAGAAAATGTGCCAAGCAGGTGAAGATAAAAGGTAGGGAGGAGGGACTTAGGGGAGGGGCGTTGGAAATGCGATAGGGAAGGAGGTTAAGGTGAGGGTGGTAGGCCGGAGTAGGGGTGGGTGTGGAGAGTTCAGGAAGAAGATTTCAGTTTAGGAAGGTGATGCTGAGTTCGAGGGTTGGGGCTGAAACAAGGTGGGTGGAGAGGAAATGAGGAAACTGGAGAAATCTGAGTTCATCCCTTTTGGTTGGAGGGTTCTAAGGTGGAATTTGAGGCACTCTTCCTCCAGCCGTCGTGTTGCTATGATCTGGCGATGGAGGAACCCAAAGATCAACATGCCCTTGGTAGAGTGGGAGGGGGAGTTGAACTGTTGAGCCCCAGGGTTGTTGGGTTGGTTGGTCCGGGTGTCCCAAAGATGTTATCTGAAACGTTCCACAAGTAGGCGGTCTGTCTCCCCAATATCGAAGAGACCACATCAGGTGCATCGGATGCAGTCAATGATATATTGTCTCTGCCTGTTTTAATTCTGAATATCCTGTGCAGACATGAACAATCTTATCAACATGATACTCTGCGATGAAAAAGTGTGTCTGTTAAAATATATTGCCTGAATCACATTTACAATTTTCCTGTTCTATTCAGACTATCAATTGACGTTCCATGTCTCAAATGTAATCTGCCTCCTTGATCTGCATTATATTTCATTCTATCTGTCAGAAAGAGTGATGTTTGAATACTGGTGACTGGAGGATATCATTGTACTCCTCTCCAGTCTCCACAGTCAAAACACCGTTCATCTGCATGTCCAAGGCAATGTCAAATTCATTCTGTCCCTGATCCCTTAATAAGTCACGTTTTAATAAACAAGATGTATGTACATGTTACATTTAGCTTTGGTCTAAATGCAAAGAGTGTAAATATTGCTGATTTCAAGCAAATAAACTGCAATCGGGTATTTTTTTTCAAAAGCTGAAGCACATTTTGTGGTGAAATTACAAAGTTGCCTTATAAAACAGTGAAAGAAACATGTAGGCAAAACCATACTTCCTGCGCATGGTCAGGGAAATTATGCCCAGTGACAATCTGTTGGCTGTCGTTTGATCCGAGTGATCAGCACAGGAACAACCCCTTGACTGCTGTTTTTGAGGAGGGCTGTTGGACGTAGCATTTTATATGAACAATATAACAGAATCGTGAGCAAAAAGGAAACGTCCATCATTCTCCCTCCTCACTGAGTTCACAAGAAGAGGTGGTATTGGGGGAGAAGACCAACAACCAGCAATACCAACATACTGTCCAGTCCAATTATTGTTGTGAACCGGAAGTGTGTATTGAAAAGGGGTTAACTGGAAATGTTTATTCAGTGACTGTGATTAATGTAAATCTCCATGGAATCTAATTGTGTAACTGGAGGCTTTCCCTCTACTATTAGTAAGGGCTTCTTTCGATGCATTATCCCATTGTTTCTGTAACTGCATCACATTTACCACTGAGATCAGCTAGAGACAGGTAAAGGAGAGATCAGAATCTGAGAACAATGGACTGAAAATTTCCAACAATGGATCGGAATCTGATAACCTTTGATTGGAATGTTCCAACAATGGATCAGAATCTGAGAACAATACCCTCAAACGTTACAAAAATGGACAGGAGTTTATCCTTGGGGCTTAACTTTCTTTCCTGGTCTTTATTATCTTTTCGGATAGAAGGTGTACTGCTGATTATCCAGGCAGGTTACTATCCCATCCTCGCTATTGTTGGTGTTCCTGGTAAGTCTCTTTATGTCTATCAATTTATGGATTCCCTAAACCATGTTGAACTCCATTTCTATTTCTGTTGTCTGCATTTGACAAGGAAAGAAACTTTTAAATTCAGTTTCAACTGAAACCTACTTTCATTATCCACAAATTTCAGACCCCTGCCTCACAAGCATCTGATACCGAGACTGCTCAAAATGTCGAGGCCCCTTTTTGCCCTGAAACAATTTTTAACTTGGTATTGTGTCCATCATTAAAGCTGTCCATTGCTGGCTCCATCATATCACCAGACTCCACCCACTATTTCAGCACTGTTGCTGAATCAACAATTATCTAAGCCTTGGTAAAATTCAGATTTTACTGCTGCAATTCTCTTTTAGTCACACATCCAGTTACAAATATTTATATCACAAACTTGTTTATGTCACTGAAGTAAATCTATAATATGCACACTGTGCCAGAGTATTAAAGCCACTGGCAGGGTAATTCAGAGCCTCAAGCTAATTATCTGAAGACACTCATTCATATCAAACAACTGATAACAGACCTTAAATTGAAATGACTAGAATTGGAAAAAAAATTGAATTTCACTAATAACAATCATAAGTCCCTCAGGATTTCGTCTAAAAACCGAACTGTTTCGCTGATATCGTTTGGGAAAGAAATCGAACATTCTTATCGGGTTTGGGTTAAATATGCCTTCAGACCTATAACATTGTGCTTGGCTCTATTCTGCCTTGTGGAATGGCCTCAGAGTCAAGGTCAATCAGTGATGGTCATGAAATGCTGTCATTCCCAGTGATGCCGACATTCCGATGAAATTAAAAAAAAATATTAAGAGTTAAATCAAACAAAGGAAGATGCTGCCATTTGTAAATAAAAAGAAGTGGTGGGGAAAAAGATGACAATTGCCTGACTGTGTCAAGAGAAAAAAATGAGTTCGTATTTCAAGTCCACTGGCCATACGTGAGAACTGAAAGCAGCTGGGAAATATTGCGATTATTTTAGTGACAGAATTGTTTGTTGTCAAAGGGACAAGGAATAAGTTGAACAGAAGGAGAGTGGGTTGGGTGGAGAGGGAGAGAAAGAGAAGCAAACAAAGGGATTCTCGATCGGCTGGGATGGAAATAAAATGTATCTGGATCCCTGGATTAATAGACCACAGCCTGGACCATCGCCTCCCCATCTCCCTTAATCACTTCCCCTTGCAAAATTGGTGCTGCTGTCATCGTGACTGAGGTACAGAAAATGGTGCAATTCTACTTCTTTGGCGGGTGGAACTGCAAATATTTCAGGTCATGGCGACACTGCAGAGATGTAACAGTTCATCAGCAACAGACAAGAATCTGAGAATGAAGGCATTTTCAACACAGAGTGGGTATGCCATGTATACGTGTATATGACCTGTTCCTGTCACTGAACATCAGTGAAGATTCTTTAAACGGTTTCCTCAGGTTTGTGTACCAGCTGCTGCATTCATTCAGGGAGAACTGAGGGTCTGGTGACCCCACTCTGAACACGGTGTGGGCAGGGCATTCACTGTGTATCGGGTTCTTCAACACAGCTAAGAAATGGAGCAGAGACTGCATAGAAGGGAAGTTGCTTCAATCTCAACACATAAAGGAACATAAAATCTTGCAGAAGTATTAGGGAACAGGGTGACTGGTGAAGATAAGGAAGTGCAGGAAATTTGAATTATTAAAGAGCAATTACTTGAAACTGCTTGCATTGAAGTGTGACAATTACTGCACCAAATGAGTAATGAATTTCAAGGACTGCGGAGATGGGGCTGCAGACGGAGCATGCTGGGAAGCTCTTTTGGGAGCCGGTATGGAGATGATGTGTCAATGGCCTCTTTTGGTCCGGTAAATTCCTTGATTCTATGAGGCAGTTCCATGACTATTCGGAGAAGTCAAAGTTCTTCAAATGCCTTTCGATTCTGGGAAAGATCATGGACAGTAGTGACTAGATGCTATGGCTGTAAATATTTAAAACTTGATGCAGAGGGAATTATTTGATGTCAGTTGGTAAAAGATATGAGCACGTGTTGTGAGGAAGGTGGTAACTGGATAATTGGAGAGTAATGATATGATTAAACAAAGCCAGCATACATTCAGAAATTATCTTGAATAAATCTGCTGGCCTTTGTGGAAGACGTTGTTTCTGACATCAACAAATGAGAACAGTGGGACTGGAATATTTCAATTTTCAGATGAATTTTGATACACTTGCGCACCGGTGAGTGAAGAAGGTTAGATCCCAGGGGTAAGAGGAGAATATACCACATGAATTGATTTACAAAATCGAAAGACTGCATGGTCACTTTAAGAAAGACGATGCAGTAACCATGATTTCGATGTTTGGCTGAAGGAGCAGCGGGTGTGGAGCTGGCAGTACTGCCAGTGCCACAACTTCCACCTGGTCACGGATTGGCAGCGTATCATGGCAGTGCAGAGAAGGCTTCACAAATAGCAGCAGCGGGAGGAGGAAATTGGGATAACCAGCCCTGTTCTTGGGTGGCAGACGCCAGAAAAACTACCCTCCTGCCACGGGGCAAACAACAGGCCAGCTCCTCAGCCCAGTGTTGGAGGGAGACACCTCTGTCTCGGATAAGAATAGCCTCTCAAAGGGGCAGCAGGGTAAACGGGGCAGTGGCGACAGGAACAACAGTCCGTCTGCCCATTTGGTCCACACTTCTGACTCCTTTGATCCTCCTCCTCAATACCAGGAGGTTTGAACTCGGTTTATCAAACGCAACTCCCCACTCTAGACAACAAACCGTTTTAATACAGAGATCTAGGCTCTCTGCTAATTAAAACCAACACCGCCTCAACTCGTAATCTGGTTTAAAAAACTGAGGGAGTGAAAACAAACTCCTGATTTCCACTTTTTAAAGAAAAATAACAATTTCATTTCCCTAACTCTAACAGTGAACACTAAATAACAAATCTGAGCCCAATTTTTCTTAACTAATCACTACTTGACTCCAACTCTTAAAATTCTCCTCCAATAACACAATTATTACCCATTAAAATAACTTAACCTCTCAAAGTCCATACAGACCCTTACGCTGTCTTCCTTCTATCCTTCCAATTTCGCTGTCATCTCCCTGGGCCGTCTTCTTACACATTTTTTCTGTTTTCACTGGAAAAGGTATGTTTGCTAGATAGTGCCTTCGGAGAGAGTTCTTTGAGAGGGTTAAGAGCCCCTTCAGATGACATGTGCTCTGACTAATGTTCAAAATGTCCTTTCTTTTAAATGTCCAAGACTCATTTGTTCAGATGTTGTCAATACAATTAAATTCACATTTTTCTTTAGTATCCTGGGCATAATTTAAATTCATTGATTAAATTCAAATCTGATTGCCTTAACATCAAAACACAACCACAAGCTACCCGTTTCATTTTCTCAATTTTCAGCACTCTCTGAAATCACAGGCACAAGGGCTGCCCCAATCTCTCAGCTTAGAAACACACCCTCTCTTTTAAAGTAACCGTACACTCTTTCGACTTTGTAACTACTGAGAATTGGTTAATGTAGAGAATAGAGGGAATCGTGTTCTGCTCTGGACTGAAGGTCATCACTCATGGGGTATCATCTGTATCAGTGCTTGGAGCATCGGGACACACAAGGCAAAAGAATGATTTGGGTGCGGGCAATAAATATCATCCTTCTGGTTTTGTATTGATTAGAAGGTGTGAGGTTGGGAAGTGCTGTTGGTGAAAAGGAGCTGAATGCCTTGGTCATGAGTCACGGACAGAATTCATACGGGGCAGCAAGCAATCAGGAAAGTTAATAGCATGATGTCCTTTTTCACAAAATGATTCAAGTATAGGAGTAAAGACAGCTTCCTACTGTTGTCGAGTGTTGGTGAGGCAGCATATGGGGCACTGTTTACAGATTTTCTCTCCTTTATGAGGAATAATTTCCTAGCCACAGACAGTTTAAAGGGGGTCCACCAGAATAATCTGACTCTGAGGAGAATGTGAAGTAAATGAGTATATCATCTGTAGTGTTGCGAGACAATAAGAGGTGGAAGTGCTAAACTGGAGGGCTATGGCCTACCAGCCATTACGTCCAAACAAATGACAACGAAAGCGTGAAAAATTGCACATTAATTTCATCCATGGTATGTGTTTCCTGATAGTTTAAATACCTCTGCAAAACATCCATGTTGGTTGAGAGAGAGCTCCAGGTTCTGAATGATCTCTCACCACCTCAGTGTGTGCTGCTCTGTGACCCTGCATTGAAAGTCACGTTGTTCACAAATCTGTCAGTAGCCACAATGCTTAGACCTGAAAGAGTTAGCCTTCCCAACAGCTTCTGACCTCCATCGAGAATGCCAGTCTGCCTTCTTGGAGATGGAAGCTGTGTCCTTGAGACTTGGCACAAACCATCCCCTTTCCCTCCTCACTCTAGGCAAACCTCGGTAACGTAGCACGTGTGTACCATTGTCAATGGAGCCACATGGGACTATATGGCGAAGTCAGTCTGTGCAGTCTCTATTTCATTGGTCTGTCATGTTGGAGCATCAATCACTTTCTGAAATGTTTGTATAAGCAGCTTGAGGGGGGTAAATGGCCTCTTCCTGCTGCTGTGTTAGAAATTCATGCAGTGATTTGGGGATCGACAGTGTGGTGCTGGAAAAGCACAGCAGGTCAGGCAGGTCTGAGATACAGGAAAAGCGACGTGTCGGGCAGAAGTTCTCACTTTCTCCTCAAAATGTGAGTTGTCCTGGTCCCATGGAAGAGGCTCAATGAGCTGATTGGGAAATCACTGGTTCCAGTTTAACAGCTCGATGTGCAGTACAGTCGTCTTTTTCTGGCCCTCTTCTTCTCCAGTTGTTTCAATGTTATTTTCCTGTGAAACCAGCTGAATGAGATCCTCTTCCTCTTCACTGTGGAAATGGGTAGTGTCCAGCAGTCCTGTTGCATGAGTGTTACAGGCACTTTACCAGCACAAGCTGAAATGTTGTTCAGCTCTTTCTAAACATGGCCACAGGAGCTGAGGGCTGACAAATTGTTTTGAACTTTGTGTAGTCTTCAGCGAACTTCCCCACTTCTGATCTTATGATGGGGAAAGACATTGACGAAGCAGCTGAAGATGTGCCGAGGAAACTATCCTGAGGGTCTCCTGCACTCATGTACCAGGACTGAGTGGATTGATGTTCATAGATCACAAAAATGTTCATTTGTGCTCATAATGACTCCAAACAGTCGGGAATTTACAACTCCTATTAAGTTTAGCTTTGTTTGCTTTTCTTGCTGTCATCCCCATTCAATGCCCAGATACTTGATATTAACTCGTCGCCTATATTCTTAGGATCTGTATCCCTCTGCTCACTGCCCGATCATGTAACTGGCTAGATACATGTTAAATGGCACTATTCTTCCCATCTCGACCATCTCCACTGGCAACGCATTCTAGGCACACACAAACCTCTGTATAAAGACCTTTCCAAGTACATCCCCTCAAAAGCTTTCCCCACTCACTTTGAACTGGTGACACTGAGTAATTGGGTTCTGCACTCTGGGAAAAGCTGCTTTCTATCCACTGTCTGCACCTCTCATGATTTTGTAGGCCTCTGTCAATTGACCCCTCACCTCGATCTTTATAAAAGAGTCATAGATTCATAGAGATGTACAGCATGGTCACAAACCATTCAGGCAACCCAACCACGCTGACCAGATATCCCAACCCAATCTAGTCAGCCTAAACCTATGCCTTCTAGTTCTGGACTCGCCCGCCACAGACTTTGCCTATTTATCTTATCTATGCCCCTTTAATTTTGTAAACCTCTATAAGGTCACCCCTCAGCCTTTGACACTCCAGGGAACACAGCCACTGCCTGTTCAGCTTCTCCCAATAGCTGAAATTCTCCAACCCTGGCAACATCCTTGTAAACCTTTTCTGAACCATTTCACGTTTCACACATCTTTCCGATAGAAAGGAGAGCAGAATTGCAGGCAATATTCCAACAGTGGCCTAACCAATGTCCTGTTCAGCCAGAACATGACCTCCAAACTCCTGCACTCAATACTCTGACCAATAAAGGAAAGGATACCAAACGCGTTCTTCACTATCATATCTCCATGCGACTCCACTTTCAAGGAGTTTTGAACCTGTAATCCAAGGTCTGTTTGTTCAGGAACACTCCCTAAGACCTTACCATTAAGTGTATTCGTCATTCTAAGATTTGCTTTCCAAAAAAAGCAGCACCTCGCATTTATCTGAATAAAACTCCATCTGCTACTTCTCCGTCCATTGGCCCACCTGATCAAGATCTTGTTGTAATCTGAGGGAATCCTCTTCGTTGTCCACTACACACCTCCAATTTTGGGGGCATTTGCAAACTTACTAACTGCACCTCTTCTGCTCGCATCCAAATCATTTTTGTAAATGACAAAAAGTAGAGGACCCTGCACCGATCTTTGTGGCCCTCCACTGGTCACAGGCTTCCAGTCTGAAAGAGAACCCTCCACCACCACCCTCTGTCTTCTACCTTTGAGCCAGTTCTGTATCAAAATGGCTAGTTCTCCCTGTATTCCATGATATCTAACCTTGCTAACCAATCTCCCATGGGGAACCTTGTCGAACGCCTTACTGAAGTGCATATAGATCACATTTTCCGCTCAGCACTCATCAATCCTGTTTTTGCTACTACTTCAAAAAACTCAATCAAGTTTGTGAGACATGATTTCCCACGAACAAAGCCATGTTGGCTATTGCAAGGTTTGTGAAGGTTTGTAGCTCAAGTTGAGATTTAGAGTGTAGGTTTGCTCACTGAGCTGTAGATTTGATGTCCAGAACGTTTAATTACCTGGCTAGGTAACATCAAAAGTGGCGGCATCCAAGTGAAGCGAAGCTGTTGTCTCCTGCTTTCTATTTATATCTTTCTCCTGGGTGGGGTTCCTGGGGTTTGTGATGATGTCATTACCTGTTCTTTTTCTGAGGGGTTGATAGATGGCATTTAAATCTATGTGTTTGTTTGTGGCGTTGTGGTTGGTGTGCCATGCCTCTAGGAATTCACAGACATGCCTTTTCTTGTTTTTCAACTGGGACAACGCATCTATCCTGGGACAGGCTAAGAAAAGGCGGTTCAATTCCCGCGTCAGGAAACTGTCTGTGTGGAGTTTGCACTTCTCCCTGTGTCTGCATGGGTTTCCTGCGGGTGCTCCAGTTCCTCCCAGAATGCAAAAATGTGCAGTTTAGGTGAATTGGCCATGCTAATTTGCCCGTAGTGTTAGGTGAAGGGGTAAATGTAGGGGGATGGTACTGGGTGGGTTGCTTTTCGGAGGGTTGGTGTGGACTTGTTGGGGTGAAGGGCCTGTTACCACACTCTATGTAATCTAATCTAATGTTGATGTCATCTGAAAACTTGCTGTTCAGGCAACCTATACCTTGCTCCAAATCATTTATATATTTCACAAACAAGAGTCGTCCCAACACAGATCCCTGTGGAACACGACTGGTCACAGGTGATAGTGAGGCCTGCAGATGCTGGATATCAGAGCTGAGAGTGTGTTGCTGGAAAATCTGGAGCTCCCAGCATTATTCCTGATGAAGGGGTCTGGCTCGAAATTACGATTTTTCTGCTGCTCAGATGTTGCCTGACCTGCTTTCCTTTTCGAGCAACACACTCCCAACACTTGTCACAGGTCTCTATTTTGAGAAACTCCTTTCCCCTACTACACTATTGCCCAGCCCGTTCTCTATACGTGCAGCTCGAACGCCCAGGAGACCATGCGACTTTGCCTTCTCCATCAGCTTACCATGGGGAACCTTATTAAATGCTTTACTAAATTTCATCAATATAGCCCTTCCCCCAATGTTGGCACCTCCTCAAAGAATTATCTTTAGTTTGTAAGACATGACCTTTCCCACACAAAACCATGCTAATTATTACTGATAAACCCATTTTCTTCCAAACTGAAATAGAAACTATCACTCAATATCTTCTCCAGCAGCTTCCCTAACGCTGACATAAGGTCTATAATTGTCTGGAGTTTCCCTGCTTCACTGCTTAAACAATGGGACAGCATTAGCAATTTTCCAGCCTTCCGGGTCCTCACCCGTGTTCGAGGATGCTGCTAAAGCCCCAACTATTTCTTCTCTCGCTTCCCTGAGTAACCTAAGGTAGAAACCATCTGACCTATGGACTTGGCTACCTTTTAGAATACCTAGAAGTCCCTCCCTCCTTAAGCTGACTTGAATTAGAGTACTCAAAGATCTATCCCTAACCTCAGCATCCATCATATCATTCTCCTTGGTGAATTCCAATACAAAGTATTTATTCAGAATCTCACCCATTTTCTCTGACTCCACACGTGACTTTCCTCCTTTGTCCTTGAGTAGACCAACCCTTTCTCTTGTTACCCACTAGTTTCTTATATATGAAAAAAAAGACTTTGGGATGTTACTTAACCGTATTTGCTAAAAATATCTCATTACCCGTTTTAACGCTCATAATTTCTCGTTTCAGATTGGTCCTAGATTCCCAATGTTCTTCTAAAGCTTTGGCTCTGTTCAGCAGCCGAGGCCTTATGTCTGCATCCTTTTTTCTGTTAGCTAGTCTCACAACTTCACTTTATATGCACAGATCCTTAATCTTGCCATTTCTATCCCTCATTTTCACCGGATCATACCTCTTCTGAAATCTAATCAACCTCTCTTTAAAGACATATCTCATGTGGATTTACCTTCAAACAGCTGTTCCCCAGGCCCTGCTGAATTTTGGCCTTCCCACAACTTTGCATTCTTCCTTTAGGACCACTTTCATCTTTGTCCATGAGAGTTCTAAAACTTCCGAAATTGTCATCACTATTCCTAAAATAATACCCGATTGAACCTTCAACAACCTGGCCAGGTGCATTCCACAACACCAGGTCCAGTAGTCCCTTGCCTAGTTGGACTATATGCATACTGCTCTAAGGAAAAAAACTCGTGGATGCTCCTGACATGCTCTAACACGAAGTTAATCAGAGTCATTGTTGGGAAAATTAAAATCTACCATCAGCACGATCCTGTTACTCCTCCATCTTTCCAAGATCCTTTTAATATTTGGTCCTCTATCTCCCGCTTGCTGTTGTGAGGCATGTATGCAGCCCTAACACTGTTACTGTACTATTCCTGTCTCTGAACTTTGTCCATATTGCCTTCCTCGAGTCTTCCATAGTGTCCTCCTTCAGTCCAGCTGTGACATTCTCTCTGACCAGGAATGCAACTCCTCCACCCCTTTTACCTCCCTCTCTATCCTGCTTGAACCATCGATATCTTGGGATATTTCACTGCCAATCATGCTCTTTCCACAACCAAGATTCAGTGATACCAATAACGTCATACTCCCAGATTCGTATCCAAGTTCTTAGTTCATCTGCCTTTTCTATGACACTTCTTGTATTAAAACAAATGCACCTCTGACCACCAGTCCCTTTATATTCATCATCTGCTCTCTGCCTCCTCTTCTCCTTCATCGTGCTGACTTCATTATCCAGTTTATTACAGACTTTAGTTACTACCTCCTCACTGTCAGTTTAAACCCTCCCCAACAGAGTTACCAAAAGGACCCCCAACGACATTAGTTCCAGTCCAGCCCAGGTGGAGACGGTCCAATTTGTAATAGTCCCACCTCCCCCAGAACCAGTCCCAATGTTCCAAAAATCTAAACCCCTCCCTCCTGCACCATCTGTCAAGCCACTCACTCATCCTGTTTATTCTATCCCTCTGACGAGCGCGTGGCACCGGTAGCAATATTGAGATTACACCCTCTGAGGTCCAAATTTTTAACATGGCTGCAGACTCCCTGAATTCTGCTTGAAGGCCCTCATCCCGTTTTCTTTACCACTATTGTTTGTACCTTTATGCACCACGACAACTGGCTGTCCACCCTCCCCCTCGAGAATGTTTTGCAACCGATATGAGACATCCCTGACCTGTGCACCTTGAAGGCAAAATATCAGTCGGGAGTTTCGTTTCCAACCACAGAACTGCCCACCTACTTCTTTACAAATGAATCCCCCCTGACTAGAGCCCTTCCACTCTTTATGCTGCCCTTCTGTACAGCACAGCCAGCCACGGTGCCATGGACATGTCTACTGCTGCCTTCCCCTGGCGATCTCTCCCCGCTCCCATTCAGCTCCTCACTCTCCCAACACTCACTCAGCTCCTCACTCTCCCCACACTCACTCAGCTCCTCACTCTCCCCGCTCCCACTCAGCTCTTCTCTCCACACTCCCACTCAGTTCCTCGCTGACCACGCTCTCACTCAGCTCCTTACTCCCAGCGGACCAACTCAGCTCCTCTACCTTAATGTTCCCACTCAGCTCCTCTCTCTTCCTGCTCCAATTCAGCTCCTCACTCTCCCCGTTCCCACTCCGCTCCTCACTATCGCCGCTCCCACTCAGCTGCTCATTTTCCCCGCTACCACTCAGCTCCTCACTCTCCCCGCTCCCACTCAGCTCATCACTCTTCGTGTTCCCACTCAGCTTTCGCTCTCCCACTTCCACTCAGCTCCTCTCTCTCCCCGCTCCCGCTGTTGTGGAAGAAAGGCAGCTGATGGTCGAGGTAAGTCCCTTTTAAGTGTGAAATATACGCCGGTCTTCTCTCTCTATCTCGTCCTTCCTGAAAATGCTCTCCCAATCTCTGCCTTGCACGAGGACCGGTCCCTCCCAGTCACTGCCCAATGCAATTGCCCTAACCAGTTCCTTTCCAACATTACTGTCCTCCCAGTCACTGCTCATTTCAGTTCCCCCAATCATTCCCTTTCCATCATCACCATCGTCCCAGTCACTGCCCATTTCAATTGCCCTAATCATTCTCTTTCCAATATCACCATCCTCCCAGTCACTGCCCATTTCAATTGCCCTAACGATTCCCTTTCCAACATCACCATCCTCCTAGTTACTGTCCATTTCAATTGGACTAACCATTCCCTTTCCAATATCTCCATCCTCCCAGTCACTGCCCATTTCAATTCCCCAACCATTCCCTTTCCGACATTACCACCTCCAATTGCTCTGGTTTCGTTGAACAATCCAGACGTGTGAAGATTGAATGAATTGGCTGTGCTAAGGTGCCCATTGTGTTCAGGGATGTGAGGCATGGGACATTAGTCTGGGGCAAATGACAAGTAATTCGGGAGGGGGATAGGTTTGTGTGGGATCCTCTTCAGAGTGTTGGTGTGGACTTGTTGGGCCAAACGGCCTGTTCCCACACCGAAGAAATTCTATAAATGATACAGAAATGATCTGGAAAAGGGCACTGATGAATGATCAGCAAGGTTGCAGATGACAAGAAAATTGTTGGGGGTAGCTGGAAAAATAAGGGACTGTCAAAGAATAAAGGAGAATATGGATAAACTGGAGAGTTGGGCGGAAAAGTGGTAGGTGGAGTTCAATCCAGACCCGGGTTTCCTCCGGGTGCTCCGGTTTCCTCCCACAGTCCAAAGATGTGCGGGTCAGGTGAATTGGCCAAGCTAAATTGCCCGTAGTGTTAGGTAAGGGGTAAATGTAGGGGTATGGGTGGGTTGCGCTTCGGCGGGTCGGTGTGGACTTGTTGGGCCGAAGGGCCTGTTTCCACACTGTAAGTCTAATCTAAGTCTAATCTAATCTAATCTAAATGTGAGGTGATGCATTTAGGCAAGTCTAATTCTAGACCGAATTATACAATGAATGGAAGAGCCTTGGGAAAGGTTGATGGGCAGAGAGATCTGGGAGTGTAGGTCCATTGTTCCCTGAAAGTTGCTGCACAAGTGGATAGAGTGGTAAAGAAGGCATATAGTATGCTTGCCTTCATTGGACGGGGTATTACGTATAAGAGTTGGCAAGTCATGTTAAAATTATACAAGACATTTGTTCGGCCGCATTTAGAATATAGTGTACAGTTCTGGTCACCACATTACCAAAAGGATGTGGATTCTTTGGAGAGGGTGCAGAGAAGGTTGACGAGGGTGTTGCCTAGTATTTAAAGTGCTAGCTATGAAGAGACGTTGAGTAGGTTAAGATTGTTTTCCTTGGAAAAAAGGAGATTGGGGGAGTCCTGATTGAGGTCTATAAACTCATGAACGGTATAGACAGGGTTGATAGAAATAAGTTTTTTCCAGGGGTGAAGGATTCAATATCGAGAGGTCACACTTTCAAGGTGAGAGATGAAAAGCTCAAGAGGGATACACGCAGCAAGTACTTCACACAGAGGGTGGTGGGTGGCTGGAATGCGTTGGGGCAGAGATGGTAGAGGCAAGCACGGTAGATTCATTTAAGAAGCATCTGGACAGATGCACCAGTAGGTGAGGAGCAGAGGGAAACATATGCTTAGGAATTGAACGACAGGTTTTGACAGTAGATTTGGATCGTCTCACTCTTTGAGGGCTGAAGGGCATGTTCCTGGCCTGTAAATGTTCATTGTTCTTCGCGTCGTTCTTTATAACTATACCTAATATCTCATCTTCTGCCTGGGCAGCCGAGCGCCCAGAGGACTCACAATTGAGTTTTTCAATTCCAAACGCCCTTCCTCCCCATCCCTCGACTCCCTTCCCAACCCTCCCCATCCCTTCCACTGCACCCTGCCACCAACCGGATTTAGTCCTCCCATTGACCAATCAGGTTGTACCTTTGACCTGTCTTCAAATAGCTCCACTTCAGCACCTTATCCCCCTTTCTCTGCAGCTGCCCCTACATCCCACCCCCAGTTCTGAAGAAGGGATACACCAGAAAAATCGATTTCTCCACCTCCTGACGTTGTCCGGCTTGCTGAGTTCTACCAGCCTCCAGTTTGGTTGCCATCTTCTCCCAGCTTATGGTGCCTGGGCTGTTTCTGTCATGGAGACTCAGAATCCCATGGAATGAACTATTTCAGCTGATGCAATACATTTATTCAATTTTCTCATTGTTCTTCAGACTCTCACTCTTCCAGTTAGTCTCACTCCATTGTCTTCTTCTCCACGTTTCCACAACATGTTCTCAGTTAATTAATCAACTGTGTTTGTCTTTAACATGAATCATTGTTTCCCTCTGTATCTTTCCCTGGCCTTGGTTTTTTAGCTCCGTAGTCTATCGATTGCTGCCATTGAGAAGCTCAGAAACAAGAAAATGGTTTGTGTCGGGCTGTTGTTCACTTCCCGATGTGTCCCATGTGACGCTCCATGTGGGACAGGTTTTTACAGCAGCTTTGACACAAATCCTTGAAACTTGATCTGTGCCTGTCTGCTGAAAGCCTGTGTTTGTTCTTCTCAGCTGATCATGCAGTCAGTAACACGGGGAAACCCCGCGAGTATTATTGTGAAGGAGTAGGTGTCTGACTTGTAGCTGAGGGGCTTCTACTGACTCCTGTTATTGAAACGTTAGTGGAGGCGCTGGGGATGGTTTGCTGGAGGTTGTGCTTTGAGCTGCCTCAGTCATTCAGGGAGGCAGGAGGATTTGGTGACCAACTCTGGAAGGCGTATGGGGACTGTAGTTACAGCATCTAGGTCTGTAACATGATCAACAAATGGAGCAGGGGCTGGAGAGGGGGGAAGCTCTGAGTGCGTGTTGGTTGGGAAAATGATCTGCCATACCCACTCCAGGTTTTCCAAGAACAGTTTCCCAAGCGACACTTAACCCAGGAGCAGAGAGTGAGGGGACCCTGATTGATCACGGAGCTGGTCACAGAGCAATGTCACCTCTTTCAATACGACCTGCAGCTTTACACCAGGGAAGGACGGTGCTGATAGTGGCTGTTAGGGTCACAGCGCCATTCAGCCTCTGGGAGCCGGAACTTTTCAGGCAGGCCTGGGGACATATCCATCATCACCCAGTATGTCGAAATCACTGTCACCATTCGGTGACGGAGGAGAAATGTGGTGAATGAGGTGAATACAATCTTTCCTCCCTCAACAGGGAGCTGCCAGGTCTACACTTGTTTTCCCAGTATAGTGGGATTCCCGATGGTGTTTGTGTCTCTGCGGGGTCCCCCTGTCAATGGGGAGAGTTAGAGGAACTGAAGGACCTCTCACTCCATTAGTGGTGCAGAGTGACCATGCACAGTCCATCATGTTGGTGAATACCCACTGTTCTGGCAGCAGCCACA
Organism: Hemiscyllium ocellatum; assembly: GCF_020745735.1. Classification (NCBI taxonomy): domain Eukaryota; kingdom Metazoa; phylum Chordata; class Chondrichthyes; order Orectolobiformes; family Hemiscylliidae; genus Hemiscyllium; species Hemiscyllium ocellatum. The sequence goes on from NC_083446.1 coordinate 23,838,565, forward strand.
GCCTCTTCTTTCAGAAGCAGTCAACCATTCCTGTCGTCTTCAGGTGCCCGCATGGAAAGAAAGAATCGCCTCTCAGATGAGGCCACCCCCTTCGGACACGGTTCAAAACATCCTTCTCCTCACCATTTCCCAACGCCAACCAAACACATCAAAATATCCCCTGCGTACTGAGAGCAATTGCTCCACTGGGAACATCAGGGATCAGACCATCAGTGAGATGGAGCAACACTTCCGATGTTTGAACTAGGTCCTGCAATCTCGCTCCATTTATGGAATGTATGGCCTTGTATTCTTCCTGATAACTTCACAGGTTCACAGTTAGCCACGCTACATTCTATCTGCTAAATGGTTGTTTCCGGCTTATCCCTTTACAGATCCACCACCTCCTCTTGATGACTTTGTTTCCTTCCTATCTCAGCATCAATGCCGAATTTAGTGAGAATATATTTGTTCCATTTATCTAAACCGTTGATATAATTTGCAAATCGTTGAGGACCCAGCAGGTGTCTGTGCTGTTGTTATTTTCTTTTAAACTGGTAAAAGACTGATTTATCTCAGGGGATGGTGTCTTCAATATGGGGCTGAGCCTTTCTCTCCAGCAGAACTGTGTGCTGGCTGGTGTGGAGGTGGGAAATGTCCATCATCAGGTGCTTTCCTTGACCATCTGTAACCTGCCACCATGATCTTTCTTGACTGTACAGCATCGCGCCATCACTCTTGGTGAGTCTGTCCTGCCGTTGGGACAGGATATACTCAGGTATGGTGATGGGGCTTCGTGAAACATTAAACATCAGGTTTGAGTCTGTGTATAATGACAATGTCAGACTGTTTCCTGCTTGGTCAAAATGTGGAATAAAGGTGAGAATGGAGGAGGGAATAATGATTTAAAAAGCTGAATGAAAGACACTCTATCTGAATGGATATTGTCGTCTCAAAAATGATTGAGGAACTCAATGCACACATTGAGATAAATGGATACAATTTAATGACATGATAGAGTCCTTGCTACAGGGTGTCTGATTATAAAACATCAAGGACCTTTTATATTTGGGGACGTAATACAAAATATAAAACGAGGTGTGGTAGATCTCCAAGTAAAAGTTGACATCTGCATGATTGTTTACAGAGAATCGTATATCAAACCCTCAAGTTTTTGCCTTAATCTTATAATTTCTGTGCGGAAAGTGCCAGTTGAGTTGGGTTTGGAGAAAGATTTTCACCATGACGCTGAGTGGATTTCACCAAACTTAATGGACAGAAGGGACTTAGTGATGCGGCTTTTTATGACGCTATCACATTCTCAAACTGATATTCTCTGCAAAATTCTCTAACCAACATTCCTCCGGAACAGTCTATGACTGACATTCTCCAACACATTCTACAACTATCATTCTCCGGATCATTCTATAAATGGTATTTTCTGGAACATTCTACAAGTCACATTCTCTGAATATTCCATCACCAACATTTCCAGAATATTCTATTATTGACATTGTCTTAACACATTCTATAACCAACATTCTATGGAACATTCCATAAACAGCATTCTCCAGAACATTCTCTGACCCTCCTTCCCTGGAAAAATCTTTTTCCAGCATTCTTCAGAACATTCTTTTTACCAACATTTCTCGGAAAATTCTACAACCTACATTCCCCGGAACATTCTGTAACTGACCCCTGAAAATTTTATATCCAACATTCTCTTGATCATGCTATAAGCAAAATTCTCCACAACATTCTAAAACTGACATTATTTGTGAACATCCGGATGACATTAAATTGAAAGAAAATAAAATCCCAAGGGCAAAGATCCCATTCTATAGCGAAGAAAACAAAGTTTCGAAGTCTCCTCAGGCAGTTAAAGGGCTTTCCCATACATTTACATTTCTTCACCTCAGAGAATCGATCGACCACAATTTAGACTGAAAGACTGGCATTTCTAACGTCCGTTTGTCTTCAAAGAAGTGGAAGTGAATTCGTCAGGACGGCAATGTTTACTCTCTGCCTTAGGAACTGTAAGGAAGTGACCTGTCTGCTTTTGAGTGATCAAGTGTATGGGATTATTCTGGAAACCATTGTTCTGATAGATGCATGTCTGTGCGTTTCGGGAGGTAGGGTTTCTTCTATATTACATCACATTTCTGTCAGTAATTCAGAATTTACCATATGTTCTTCCATCTACAACTACAGCAATAAATCTCAGAACATTTCATCTTGAAAATCTCACTCCGATCTCAATCAATTGTAAAAAATTCTTCAGGTTGATGTCTAAATTGTTGGTTTTCCTTCCTCACAGTTAACGTCATGACGATCTTCGTTCTGCATTATAAAGATTGTGGATTGTCTCCATGTGTCAGACGTTACCTGGGGGCAATGGCAGTGACGGATCTACTGGTCATTATCCTCGACCTGATATTGAGACACATTCCCATTGTTTATTGGGAGCAGTTTTATTTCCTGGGGGAAATGCCCGTGTGTAATATCCACGCCGTCCTGCTTTATGCAGCTACTGACTGCTCTGTCTGGTTCACCGTCACTTTCACTTTTGATCGATTTGTAGCCATTTGTTGCCAGAAGCTGAAAAATAAATATTGCAGTGTGAAAACGGCGGTTGTGGTTCTGGGAACAGTGACTGTGCTGAGCTGTTTAAAGAACATTTTCTGGTATTTCATGCTCACAGGTCTTTATCGGTCAGCAAACGCTCCCTGGTTTTGTTACACAATGAACGGTGTTCTATCTTCTCGTGTCTGGGTCACAATCGAGTTCCTCCATCACGTTCTAACTCCAGCTCTCCCATTTCTCCTGGTTCTGTTGCTCAATGTTTTCACCATCAGACATATTTTAGTGACCAGCAGAGCCCGCAGGAGACTCCGGATTCACACCAATGGGGATATTCACCATGATACAGAAATGCAAAATCGAAAAACGTCTATCATTTTATTGTTTGTGATCTCGGCCAATTTCATCCTGTTATGGTCAACATTAATGCTGTATTCGATATGGAATCGGATGTATAATTTGGCATATGCCTCTGTGTATCTGCATCGCTTTGTGCAGGAATTGGGCTTCATGCTGCAGCTCCTCAGTTGCTGCACTAACACTGCGATTTACGCTGTTATCCAGACTAAGTTCAGACAACAGCTGAAGAATGTGCTGAAATATCCCTTTACCCAAATTCATCAATCGATCAAACTTACTCATTAGTCAATCCATCCTAGATTTTCTCATATCAGTTGAATGCTCCAGCAACGAAACAGCCTGTCACTTTGCTAACAGATTGAGGGCAGTGTTGGTTTTCCAAGCGTATACAATATTGGTTTACAGGGACACATTTCAATGTTTCTCTACTCGGGGATCAGTGATAAAAGGCACCATTCCACTGAATGTATCTATCACTTCTATCTGTAAAAATAAAATTCTTCATTAAGAATTACCAAGCAGCATAACAAACCATTTTGTTGTTTGTGTTGAAGCAGCTGAACTGGAGAGAGACAGACTCAGCCCCAGGTCTTGGTCATTAGGGAAGGGGAGCGAACCAGTGACCAGCTCAGGAGTTGGGTTTAAGAAACTCTGACCTTTAGTTTCACCTCAGGATCACTGACTCTGACCTGGCTTCAGCAGATTTCATCTCTGTCTCCATATCCAACTCTCATTCTCATAATGTCTCCCTCTTTCTCTCGACCTCTCATTTTTGTTTCTTTTTGCTCATATCTCGGATGCAACATCGGTCGGCCAAAAATGTTGTGTCACCAAAGAAATTGTTTGAAGAATAACATAATTGTGTAACATGAGAGATTCACAAGCTGTGATGCTCTCACCACAGAAAAGATCATCCACTCACTTAGTGGCACGTCGAGACCCAGCAGAGGGTGGCATTGTATCACATTAAATACAATCGGCTTGTGCCGGGGTGGGGAAGGGAGGGGATGTGCAAAAGAGACTCAGGCTTTGAGGTATACTTATTCATTAAAACTTCCCTCCAGTCCCATTGCAACAAGAGACAGATCCACAGGCACAAACGTATAGAGTCACACATTTGGAGATACAAACCAATAGGGAATTGTATCACTTTACACACAAGATAGACAGACCGAAGGAAAGAGGAAAGAGAGGTAAACACCATTTCAATGTATTCACCCCCAGAATAACAGAGATCCCACTGCACAGTGACACAGACTTAGGGACACACTGAGACAAAGAGATGCACATTAATACACAAACACATCTACAGCAGCTGATGTGCACACAGCAACAAAAAGAGTAAACATAGATCAGTGGAGACAGTTCAGCACAGATACGCACAGAGAGAGAGAGAGAGAGAGAGAGACAAATAACAAAGAATATTTACAGCCCAGGGACAGACCCTTCGGCACTCCAAACCTGAGTCGATCCAAATGTACTGTCTGAACCTGTCTGTCAATTCCTAAGCATTTGTATCCCTCTGCTCCCCACCTACTCATGCATGTGTCCATACGCATCTTAAATTAATCTACCGTGCCTACCTGTACCACCTCTGCCGGCAACGCGTTCCAAATGCCCACCATCTGCTGTGTGAGGTATCCCCTTAAACCTTCCAGATCTCCCGTTGAAAGCATGACCTCTCGTTATTGAATCCTTCACCCTTCGAAAAACCTTGTCTTTATCCACCCTGTCTATACCCTTCGAGATTTTGCAAAACCTCAATCAGGTCCCCCCGACTCACCTTTTTTCTAGTGAAAATAAACCTAACCTACTCACCCTCTCTTCATAGCTAGCACCTTCCATACCAGGCAACATCCCCATAAACCTTCTCTGCACCCCCTCCAAAGCGTCCAGATCATATTGGTAATGTGGCAACTAGAAATGTACGCAGTATTCTAAATGCGGCCAAAGCAAAGTCTTGTGTAAGTTTAACATGACTTGCCAGCTTTTATACTCAATACCCCGTCCAATGAAGGCAAGCATACCATATGCATTCTTGACCCCTCTGCACCTGTGCAGCAACCTTCAGGGTACAATGGACCTGCACTCCCAGATCTCTCTGCCTATCAACTTTTCCCAAGACACTTCCATTCGTTGTATAATTCGGTCTAGAATTAGACTTACCTAAATGCACGCATCACATTTGTTTCGATTGAAAGCCATCTGTCACATTTCCGCACAACTCTCCAGTCTATCTATATCCTCCTATATTCACTGACAGTCACTTATGCTTTCTGCTACTCCACCAATCTTTATGTCATCTACAAACTTGCTTATCATACCAACAGTGCCCTCTTCTAGATAATTTATGTATATTACAAACAACAGTGGCTCCAACACTGACCCCTGTGGAACAGCACTGGTCACCGTTCTCCATTTCGAGAAACTCCGTTCAACTACTACTCTCTGTCTCCTGTTGCTCTTTATTCACCTAGTGAGAACAGCCTGCGTACAATGTGACTTCACATTCTCCATTTGTCTACAATGGGGAACCTAACCAAACGCCTTATTAAAGTCCATGTCTATGACATCAACAGCCATCACCAAATAACTTGGTCGCTTCCTCGAAGAACTCTATTAAGTTGGTAATAGACATGAGCACCCTTCCAGTCCTGCAGCACTTCTCTGCCTATTCATCCCTTTATTAATGTTATCTTCATAATTCTTACAGTCTCCAGTGTCCACCTCGCTGTCTTCTTGTTTTCTCTTATGGTTCCCAGTCCACTGCCACATTAGTTTCAAACCTCCCCAACAGCGGGATCAAAAAGTCCCCCAAGGACTTAGGTACCGGTTTGATTCAGATGTAGACCGTCCCTTTTGTAATAGTCCCACCTTCCCCAGAACCGGTTCCAATGTCCACCAAATCTGAACTCTATCCTCCTACACCATCTCTCAAGCCACCTGTTCATCCTGCCTATTTTTTCATTTCTGCACTGCATAGCACTTGGCACCGGTAGTAATCCAGAGATCACTACCTTTGAGGTCCTCCACTTTAACCTCTCTCCTCGATCCCTGAATTCTTCTTTCAGGACCTCATCTAGCTTTCTACTTATATCGTTGGTGCCTGTATGCACCAAGACTACTGACTGGCCACCCTCACCTTTTAGAATGCTCTGCAGCCGATCAGTGACATCCCTGACCCGAGCACCTGGGAGGCACTATACCATCCGGGAGTCCTGTTTTCTGCCACAGAACCGCCTATCCACTCCCCTCACAGTAGAATCCTCTGTGACTATGGTCCTACGAGACTTCTTCCCGCCCTTCTGAACAGCAGTGCCCACCATGGTGCCATGATCCTGGCAACTGCTGCCCTCCCCTGGTGAACCATCTCCCCCAACAATATCTAAAACAGTATACCTGGTTTAGAGGGAGATGACTGCAGGGGACACCTACACTGCTTGTCTGCACATTTTCTGTCTTTTGGTCATCCATTCACTGCCTCCCTCAGTAATCCTAACCCGTGGTGTAACCAGTTCACTAAACGTGTTTTCCACGATCTCCTCAGCATCGCGGATGTTCCACAGTGAGTCCATCCACAGCTCCAGAGCCGTCATGCAGTCAAACAAGAGCTACAGCTGGACACACCTTTTGGAAGTGTAAGAGCCTGTTATGTTAGACACGATCCTAACCTCCCATATCAAGCAAGAGGCACATGCCACGGCTATGAAGTCCCCTGCCCTTGTAAGCTTTGCTTTACATGAACCAACTAAAACCAAACAATGCACTTAAGTAAATGGAATAGAAAAATAAGAAATAAAAGCCTTACCTTACAGGTTCTTTATCTTCTGGTTCGAGGAGGGGTTCGGGAGGCAGATATGATACATGTTTAGCCACTGCCCAAATATAAATTAAGCCCTTACCTTCCCTTCACTCCTCCTTCAGTCCTCGCCGCTCTGGCAAAATGGAGACCTGAATCCAACACAAACGCACACACACACACATACACAAACACACGGATACACACACATGCATATACACACATACACATGCATACATACACAGACACACACAGGTACATACATACACACACAGATACACACAAAAACACACACAAAATACACACACACAGATACACACACGCAAACATACACACAGATACACACACATACACACACATATATACACACACATATACATACATGCAAACACAGATACACACACATATACACAAACACGCAGATACACATACACACACAGACACACATACATAAACACGCCTGCACTCACAGATACACTCAAACACATACATACACACACACATACAGATATACACACCCACATATATACGAACACAGATACATTCACATATACACATACACACACACACATACGCACAGATACACACGCAAATATCCGTAGGCACACACATACATACACACAAATTCAGATACACACACACGCACACACAGATACATAAACACAGATACACACGCACATACACACACAAATGCACACGGACACACATGCGCATAGGTTCACACACAAGCACACAGATACACACAGACTTACACACACACCGATACAAACACACACGCACTCACACAGGTACACACACGTACACAGATACAAACATCCATGCATACACACACACGCACACAGATACACACACACGCACATACACAACATGCACATGCACCAACACAGATAAACACACACTCACAAATACACACCCCCACACACGCCTCCACACAGATGCACACACTCACACAGATGCACATATACACACACGCACACAGATACACACACAGATACAGACAAACACACACATCCATATACACTACCTCACAAACGCATCGCTACAAATATGCAGAGATAGTTCAATTGAGATAGACACGCAGACAGTTACATGGAGAGAATCAGATACAAAGAGACACACACAGGCACATTTATGCAAACAAACATACAGACCAACATAGATTCATACATACACAAAAACAGGAACAGACACAAATTGAGGTGCACAAGTGCAAACATACTTTTATACTGACACAGACAAACACACAGAACCATACAATACAAACGCACTCACACGCCGAAACATGCAGACATATATTGTTATGGACCATGCCAGACCATGTCAAAATATATTGAGAAGGTAGCGTAGATCTTAACGTTTTATTTTAAAGGCAGGTGGGAAATCAACATTCCAGCTGTGATGCAGCTGGTCAGACCACTCACCTTTCAGCAAAACAGAATTTATTACAACACAACAGTATAACAAAAGAAAATCGAATTTAAAATAACGTCGTTATTGGAAAACGTCACCACCCAGATACAGCAAATAAATGAAGGGACTGTTCCAATCCAGACATCCCAGAACACACACTTTACTAAAATAGTTAAACTGAAACAGATTCTTGAGGGCAGGAGGGAACAATACCGAACGCAATTGAGAGCGAAAGTAAGTTAGGATTCATCTGCTGAAGATTGGCATCTTTTCTGGGATCCAGCATCTTGTGACTGCCACAACTAAACCAAACTGGAAAGAAAACACTGAACTGGGAGAACTGGCCAATCCCCTGCCACTGTTAACCTCGGCTCTTTCAAGCCCCTTCAACACGTCTGACTTTACAACCTCTCTTATCCGTGTCGATGGAATTGAGGAACTGCATACCATAAACAAAATCATAGTTGAAGATATATACAGGTCTTCAAACAGTCGTCACGAGATGGGGCGCAAGATAAAACTGGTGATGCAAAAGATTTGCCGGAAATGCAAAGTTACAGTGATCATTGGGGATTTCAATATGCAGGGAAAATCAGGTTAGGCACAGATCGCAAGAAAGTGAATTTGTGGAATGTCTGAAATCGCTTTTTGGACCAACTTGTGGTGCAGCCCAGTAGGGAAAAGGCAATCCTGGATTTAGAGATGTGTAATGAAGCAGACTTGATCAGGGAGATTAAGGTGAAGGAATCCTCAGCAGACAGTGATCATAGTATGTCTGAAATTACTCTGCAATTTGAGAGGGAGATTTTGGAATCAATATTAACAGTATTACAGCTGAATAAAGCCAACTATAGAGGCATGAGAGAGGAGGTGGGTAGAATTGACCGGGAGAGGAATGTATCAGGAAAGGCAGTGGAACAGCAATGGCAGGAATTTCTGCGAGCAACTCAGGAGACACAGCAGAGATTCATCCCAAGGGAAAAGAAGCATGGTAGAGGGAGGATGAGGTAATCATGGCTGACCAGGGAATTCAGCGATATTGTAAAAGTAAGAGAAAACAGATCATTTGGGGAAGGACAGTGGGAAACCAAAGCATTAGGCACTTGCAAAGACCAATGGAGGGCAACAAAAGAAATAAGGAGGATCACAATGAAATATGAGGGTAAGCTAGCCAGTCATAACAAGCAATACCGTAAGAGTTTCTTTCGACAAATGTAGGGCAAAAGAGAGGAAGAAGTGGACATTGGGCCTCTGGCAAATAACGTGGAAAGATAGTGGTGGGGAAATGGAAATGGCTGAAGAATTGAATAATTATTCTGCGTCAGTCTTTATTGTGGAGGACATGATTAATATCCCAAAAAAAATCACGAGAGGATCGGGACAGAGCTAAATGTGATGGCCATCACCAAAGATATCAACTTCATCAATCTTGATCTGTTCAAGCCTGTTTTCCAGATCCTCAAAGTTCTCATTCACAACAAGGTCCCTTTTCTTAGTGAAAACTGAAGCAAAAAAAAACTGATTTAAGACCTACTCTATCTACTTAGATTCCACACACAAGTTCCGTACGCTATCCCTGACTGACCCGACATTCTCTTATTCCTCACAAATGAGTAAAATGCCTTTGGGTTCTCCATAACCCTTCCTGCGAAGCCTTTTTTATGTTCCTTCCTTGCTATCCTTCTGATCTCCTTTCCAGAAAGCCTGTAATCCTCTAAAGCTGTTCACGATCCTTACTTCCTCCACTTCACATAAGCTACCTTCTTCCTTTTAACTAGACGCTCCTCTGTTCTTTCATCCAAGGCTTCTTAATCTTACCTATTCTTGCCTGTGTCAGTGGACAAATTTGTACAACACTCGCATCAACTGCTCCTTAAACACTCTCCACATGTCTGTTATGCACTTTCTGTGGATCAATTGCTCCCAATCTGTCCTTCCCAACTCCTGTCTGATAGCATCATAATTTCCTCTTCCCGAGTTAAATATCTTCCCTTGGTAACTGCTCCTTTCCCTTTCGAAGGCAATGGTAAATGTGAGGCAGTTGTGGTCACTGTGGCCAAACTTTTCTCCCACCGCTAGATCTGACACCTGTCCTGGCTCATTACCGAGCACCAAATCCAAAATGGCCTTTCCCCTCGTCGACCTGTCCTCATACTGAGTAATGAAATCATCTTGAACACACCTGACAATAATAGCTCCATCCAAATCATCTGAACTAAGGAGGTTCCAGTCAATATTGGGAAAGTTGAAGTCACCCATAGTAACATCCCTGCTCCATCTGCATTTTTCCAAAATCTGCTAGCCTATGAGTATTTTGATCTCTCTTCTGCTATTAGGGTGTCCGTAGGAAACCCCCAATGAGGTGGATGCTCCTTTGCTGTTCATACTGACTCAGGAGACAAACCTCCCTCAACAGCCTTTCTTTCTTTTGCTGTGATGCACCCCCGGATTAGCAATGCTACAGCCGTCCTCTTTTTCCACCCACCCTGTTATTCTTAGACGTTCTAAACCCTGGAACATCTAGCAAACATCCGTACCCATGTGAAATCCACGTCTCTGTTATGGCCACAACAGCAGAATCCCAAGCGCTGATACACGCTGTCAGTTCATCACTCTTATCTCTGACGCTCCTGGATGGACTGGCCCTGGAGTCTGTTCAGAGAACGTTCACGAGAATGGCCCCAGGAATGAAAAGCTTAACGTATGAGGAATGTCTCAGAACTCTGGGTCCGCACTCGATGGGGTTCAGAAGAATGAGTAGGGATCTAATTGAAATCTGGAATACTGAATGTCCTGGGCAGAATGGATGTTGGGAAGATGTTTCCATTAGTAGGAAAGACTCGGACCTTGGGAACAGCTGTAGTGGAAAGGGAAGACATTTTTAAATGGAGTCAAGGAACAAATGAATCAGCCAAATAGTGATGCATCTATGGAATTCACTGCCTCAGAAAGCTGTGGAGGCCAGGATTTGAATATATTTAAGATGGAGTTAGATAATTTCTTAACTGTCAAGTGGATCAAGTGTTACAGGGAGAATAGGGATGAGAAACGTAGCAGCCTTGATTGAATAGTGGAGCAGGCTCGATGGGCTGAATGGTCTAACTTCTGATTTTATGTCTCATAGATGTTTTAAAAATATGAAGGACAAAATAAGCTTGTAAAAGTGACAGCATTGTCACATTCAGATGCACTGACAAAGACATACATACAGATACACAGAAACACACACCGACACACAGACAGACACAGAAACATGCACACATACAGACACACTGACTCGCATATCTATACAGATACAGAGAACATGCGCACACACAGACACACTGACTCACTCATATATGCAGACACACAGAAACATATACACACACAGACTGCGTGTGAGTAAATGACACTAGCCTAGGTTTAACCATTGAGTGAGTAAGACAGTGCTGTGATGTGCCTCAAGCGTTATCAGGGAGGCGGTGAATGCGTCTAACACACTCATGATCAGTTGTATAAAAAACAAACGCTCACTGTTACAATAGATTCATTAGTCCTTCGTGTTCATCTGTCAAATAGTTTGATGTTCACTCTCATAAACTCGCTAAATTTACTGGTTAAGTTTATTCCACTCACACATGTGTTCGTCTGTGTGGAAATACGATGTTTTCCTGTGGGACAAAATCTGTATTCCTTGACTGCAGAAGACTGTTCCCTTGTCTGAATAAAAGCGCTTTGTTCCTGGTTTGAAACGGCAGCCTTGTCTCTGTGTGGATCTCAGGTCTGGGGAGTGTGTGTGTGTGTGTGTGTGTGTGTGTGTGTGTGTGTGTGTGTGTGTGTGTGTGTGTGTGTGTGTGTGTGTGTGTGTGTGTGTGTGTGTGTGTGTGTGTGTGTGTGTGTGTGTGAGAGAGAGAGAGTACTGCTGGAAGCTCAGTTCCAGTTTTGAACCTTTGCCAACCCGTTCCTGAAACAGGCCCTGCCTGAAGTGAATCCCAGGAGCAGTGTCTATCCCTGATGGGAGCGAGGGAGTGTGAGAAATCAGCGAGAGAGAGAGAGAGCTGGGACCCACAGTAATTGTGAGCATCACCTTTTCCGACTGCGTCTTTCCTGATTCCATGCCTGTCTCTCAATGACTTCCTGTCTCTTTCTCACATTGTCACTTTATGTCTCATTGTTTCTCACTTTGTGTCCCTGTATCATTCTCTCTAAGTCTCTCCTCCTTTCTCTCTTTTGGTATTTCTGTCTTTCCCTCCTGCGTCGTTGTCTGGCACACTCTCAACTCTTTATTTCATTCTCCCTCTGCCTGTCCATGCCCTCCAGCTGTGTGTCACCCACCCCTCTCTGTCTGCATTTTTAATGTCCCCTATCTCCACCTTTCTGTCCCTCCCTCTCTGCATTTTTTCTGCGCCCCTCCAATTTTTACTCTGTCCAAAATTGCTGAACATGACTCCCTGGCAAATGTGACCTCTCGAACGTTGTGTCATCCAATTTTGAAACCCCATACACACCCCATTTCACACCCTCAACTTCTCCTTTTTGTCCCAGCAGATATTCCCTCAACACGTTTCACTACATCCCACTTTTGCCGTTGTCTTTACCCCACAACATTGCCCCACCATCACTGTAATTTCCCCATTCCAAAATCTTGAGTCAACACAAAAGAATATTACCCTTCCTCAGATGTTGCACACCCCCCACACAAATATTTCGCCCAACGTCTGCCAAATATTGTCTCCTCAAATGTGGTGTTGCCATCAATTCAGTTCGCCCCAAATATTATCCTAAAGTTTGTCCTACATCCCAATTTTGGATATTTTATGGGAAGACCCATGCTCTTTGTGGCAGGCTGCCCAAACCTCTCAACAGATACAACACTACCCCGACACAGGAGGCTTTGTTGGATTAGGGCCAAGCCCTCATTAACTTTCACCATGATTTGATAAAGGCAGCGAGGCCCACACCCATCAGGAGCCACCTCATCCGTTCCTACCTGGGCACTATATAGTGTTCAAATCACTGGGAAAAAGATTCTGTCTCTCCTCGGCGGAAAATTCCATATTTGGTGCCTCTGATAACCCCGACAGCTGACAAAATAAAGGCAAAACCTAATTGGACACACGGTACCTGCTGCAAACGAGCTCCGCCCCCAAAAGACAACAATCAAGAAGCACAGCAAACGACAGTTCCACACCCCGTGGAAAATCCAGCTAACCGCCACAGCCATCACCATCCTTATACTTCCCCCGAACATCCTGCCACGGGAGGACTGGACCCAGGCTCATGCAGTTAGACACCTTACCGTTCGCGAGTCACTGGTCAATACATTCCTTTATATGACTTGTGTGCATGCTCAGAGGGTCAGCCAGAGTGGCTATTGGCTTTGTGGTCATGTCCCTATGCACTCCCAAGGGGACATTCCCCTGAGAGCCATCCCCTTTAATGAATCAGGCATGGCTGAATGGTGGGTGGGACGGGACCGGGCCCCTGAAGTGACCTCTCTCAGCCTACCGTCGTGAATGGGATCTAACAGAGGTAATTCTCGAGCCTGCTGGATATCCGCAGAGTACCCGTTAAACAATTTTAAGGGATGGTTCTATCACTCATACAATCTTTCCCATGAACCCCGGCCCTACTCCTCACAGACACTCCCGGACAGGGAACACCTATCAGATCGATCTGCCTGAAAAACAGCCATCCATTCAGATGGAATGCTCGCGCCAACTTGTTGCTCCTGGTCCCCTCAGCAAGTCAGTCCACAGCAGAAGGCAGGACACTGAACCTTCGCAACCTCATCAGTAACAGGCAAAACCCCACTTTCACCACCACCTGAACAGGAACCCAAACCGACCGCCTGAGAACATATGATGGCACTTACTTTATTTACAATCACAAAGCTTCTCCTTGTTTCCTGTTATCCTGGACCAGGAGATGCTACGTTGTGTACGTGGACCCATTTGTATAACATTCCCAGTCTTCTCCCTTCACTAAGCCACCGTCTCCCAGGAAGTGAACCCTCAACACCCTTGAACAGATTCTCTGTCTTTTCACCCACCTGTGCAGCCAATCGATTGTAAATAGAAGCCCAGCTGCTGGCCATCCCCTTGGAAGAGGTAGCCAATGCTACATCCAAAAAGCATACCCAGATAAATGCGGAAGTTGTTGCCGTTCACACTGTGACCCAATATAACAGATCTGCCCTGGATTATCTGCTGGGGGAGAAAGGGGGCACATGTGCCCTCATCGGCTCTGATTGCTGCACTTACATACACGGGCCCAATGGGAATATTACTAACTCAGCCCAGCATATCCAACAGGCTCCCGCTGTACTGCACAACCAAAAACCAAAATGTAACCCATGGAACTGGGAAAGCTCCTGGCTGGGCTCCTGTGGCACGGCCTTGTTCCAGGGTCTCATAGTCCTCACTACTTTTATTGTCGTTATTGCAGTTCTTGTCATGGCTATTACAATGTGCTGTCTGAGCTTGTGCTCAATGCTGCTACCCTCCTGCCCTGACCTTACCACCCAACACGTGAAGGTCCACTGGTATAATAACTTTGTGACCGAGACAAAATATTTGGTTTCAGACTCGGACTCCGAATCAGACCCCACTGATTCCGATCCTGCACTGCCTCTGGATACATTCCACCCCGCCCGCCTTCACCTCTACGCCTAACTCAGCGCTTCCCTGACAAAAACAATAAAAGGTGAATTGTAGGAGAAAAAAATAAACCACTGCCTGCCCATACTTGTTCACAGAAACCATGTCTGTTCTTAACGAAACAGAGCATACCCATAATCCCTCAGCTTGACTACAACCAGCTCAGCAACTAATCAGCAAAACAAGACATTACCTAAACAGCTTCCAGACTGAAGGAATACACTCCTCTGATGATATGATAACAGACTTCCTACCTCTCAATAGCATCACTGCTCCTGCAGCCCTGAGGGCATCCATCGTGCTCTCAGGTACTGAAGCTCCACAAAGCCTCCCTAGACTGAGTGGCATTCAGATACCTGACAAGATTACGTATCACCCTGCAGACCCATTGGAACCAGACTACTGGACATTAGCACCTGCTCTGGCAGAGGAACGGCAAATGCTGTTACAGTTATTACCTGATTGCTACGACAGGCCAGCCGATTGTATTCCATTGAATGTAATTTAATTCATCTTGTCTTGTACTTAACACTACACTACTGTAACACTACTGTAACACGATAAAAACTGTATCTGCAGCTTGGGGAAGAGAATCCTTGACTTAACTGTGCAAAGTGTCAGTTTCGTATCAGTCTGGTCAATTACTCATTTCCACGATATCGTGAGAAATAAACTTGTGTTTGTCAATTTCACAATATCGGTGTGTGGCCTCTATAAATGTTTAGAAAGTGAGGACTGCAGATGCTGGAATACCAGAGTTGAAAAATGTGGTGCTGGAGAAACAGCAGGCCAGGAAGCATCCAAAGAGTAGGTGAATCGACGTTTCGGGCATAAGCCGATCTTCAGGAATGAGGCTGGTGTGCCATGCAGGCTGATATAAAAGGTAGGGGGAGGGAATTCAGGGGAGGAGTGCTGGGAATACGATAGGTTGAAGGAGGTGAGGGTGAGGTGATAGACCGGAGAAGGGGTGGGAGCAGAGAGGTCGGGAAGAAGATTGCAGGTCAAGAGGGCGCTGCTGAATCCGAGGGTTGGGACTGAGATAAAATGGGGGAGGGGAAATGTGGAAGCTGGAGAAATCTACTTTCATCCCGTGTGGTTGGAGGGTTCCTAGGCGGAAGAAGAGGCGCCCTTCCACCAGGTGTCGTATGGCCAAGGTCTGGCGATGGAGGAGGTCAAGGGCATGCATATCATTGGCTGAGTGGGAGGGGTAGCTAAAAAGTTTAGCCACGGGGCGGTTGGGTTGGTTAGTGCGAGTGTCGAAGAGGTGTTCCCTGTAACGGTCCGCAAGTAGGCGGCATGTCTCACCAATGTAGAGGAGACCACATCAGGTGCAGCAGATACAGTAAATGATGTGTGTGGAGGTGCAGGTGAAGTTGCGAATTTATAATTGGTCGAATCTCCAACAGTGCCCTATATTGCAACAAGTGGCTTAGGGTCAAAATGTCATTTACAGAGGCTGTGATTTTACATTTTCTTTCTCTCTGTGTCCTGCTGTGTCATTTTCCTTCTGTCTAGACTCCCTTAGTCGTGGGTCTTCCTCCCCTTCTCTCCAGGCTATGTGAGGACTGCAGATGATGGAAATTAGAGTCCAGATTAGAGTCATGCTGGAAATGAACAGCCGGTCAGGTAGCGTCCGAGGAGCCCTTCATCTTGATTTTCTGTTTCTCGGATGCTCCCTTTCTTTCTGTCCATCGTCTGACCATTTCTTTCTCTCTCCACATCTGTCTCTCGCTCTCTTCCTTTCTGCCTCTCCATCACAATTCCTTTGTCTGGCATCTTCACCCTCCTCCCCTATCAAATTCTCCAGACTGTTCCATCATTATAAGCTGTCAAGGCTGTAATGTTTCGGGTCAGGTTTACAAAATGACAGGAGCCCCAGCATTTCAGAAACAAAGGTTTAAATCGGAGAGTGTTTTTATTATTCATTTGTGGGACTTGGGCGACCGTGGCTGGCTAACATTGATAGCCCATCCCTCTTTGCCCTTGAGAAGGTAGTGGTGAGATGCCATCTTGAATGACTGCAGTCCCCTTGCTGTGGTTGACCCACCATACTGGAGGGAGGGAATTGCAAGATTTTCACCCAACAATCGTGAAGGAATGGCGGTATATTTCCTCGTCAGGGTGGTGAGTGGCTTGGAGGGGAACTGGAAGGTGGTGGTGTTCCCAAGTACCTGCTGCCCTTGTCCTTTTAGATGGAAGTGTTGGGGATTTGCAAGATGCTGTCTCAAGATCTTTGGTGAATTTATTCAGTGCATCTTGTAGGTAGCACACACTGAGCGCCGATGATGGAGCAATTGAATGTTTGTAGATGTGGTGCCAATCCAGCGGGTTGCTTTGTCCAGGATGGTGTGAAGCTTCTTGAGTATTGTTGGAGCTGCACGCATCAAGCCAAGTGGGGACTATTTCATCACACTCCTGACGTGTGCCTTGTGGAGAGTGGACAGATTTTGGGGTGTCAGGACATGAGGTACTTAGATTAAATTACGTACAGTGTGGAAACATGCCCTTCAGCCCAACAAGTCCACACCGACTATCCGAAGAGCAACCCATCCAGACGCATTCAACTATATTTACCCCTTAATCTAACACTACGTCCAATTTAGCATGGCCAATTCACCCAACCTGCACATCTTTGGACTGTGGGAGGAAACCGGAGCACCCAGCAGAAACCCATGCAGACACGGGGAAAATGTGCAAACTTCACACAGACATTTGTCTGAGGCACGAATCAAACCCGGGTCTCTGGCGCTGTGTGCCATCAGTGCTAACCACTGTACCACCACTTGCCTCATCTCTGACCTGCTCTTGAAGCTACTGTGGTCATGTGGTGAGTCCAGTTGAGTTTCTGGTCAATGGTAACCGAAGTAAATTGACAGTGGAGATTCTGTGATGGTAAAACTGTTGAATGTCAAGTAGTGGTGATTAGAGTGTCTTTTATTGGTGATGGTCATGGTCTGGCATTTGTGTGGCGTGCATGCCACTAGCCACTTGTTGACCCAAGTCTGGATATTGTCGAGATCTTGTTTCATTTGAACACAGATTGCTTCAGCATCTGAGGAGACATGAATGATGCTGAAAACTGTGCAAATATCAGGAAACATCCCCTCTTCTGACCTTATGAGAGAGGGAAGGTAATTGATGAAGCAGATGAAGATCATTGGGCCTAGGACACTACCCGAGGGACTCCTGCAGAAATGTTCTGGAACTGAGATGACTCACGCTGCACAACCGCAACCATCTTTCTTTGTGCGAAGTATGACTCTAACCAGTAGAATGATTGTCCCTGGTACCCATTGGTTCCAGTTTTGCCATGGTTCCTTGGCAACTACCCGTTCAAATGCAGCCTTGATATCAGTGTCTGTTACTCTCAACTAACCTCTGGAATTCAGCTCTTTTGTCCATGTTTGAACCGAGTCTGCAATGAGATCAGGAGCTGAATGACCCTGCTGAAACTCAAACTGGGCGTCACTGAGCAGGATATTGCTGTTTGATAGCCCTGTTGATGAACCCTTCCATCACCTTACTGATGCTGGAGAGTTAATTGACTGGCCGGGTTGGATTTGTCCTGTTTTGTGTACAGGATATTCCCTGGGCACTTTTCCACATTGTCCGGTAGATGTCAGTGTTGTAACAGTACTGGAAAAGCTTGGCTCGAGGAACGGTAAGTCCTGTAGCACGCTTCTTCAGTACTATTTCCAGAATGTTCTCATCCAATCTATACCATTCCATGATCATCCATACATTTATCCATTGAGTATTTAAATGCCCTTAAAGTAGGCAAGTTTGTTACTTTTCCAGGCAGGGCATTCCACACCCTTACCAATCTCTGAGCAAAGAAACTACCCTGACCTCTGTCCTCTATCTTTCACCCCTCAATTTAAAGTTATGTCGCCCCATGCTAGCCATCACCATCTGAGGTAAAAAGTCTCTCACTGTCCAACATATATAATCATCTCATCATCTTATATGTCTCTATTAAGTCACCTCTGAACATTCTTCTTTCTAATGAAAACAGCCTCAAATCCCTCAGTCTTTCCTCATAAGACCCTCCCTCCGTACCAGGCACCATCCTGGTGAATTTCCTCAGCACCCTTTCCAATGCTTCCATATCAATTTGTATAATGTGTTGCCCAGAACTGTACGCAATTCTCTCAAGTGCGTCACTACCAGAGTTTTGTACAGCTGCAACACGACCTCAACCTCAATCCCTCTAAAAGGTAGCATACCGTATGACTTCTTAACAACCCTATCAACCTGGGTGGTAACTTTCATGGATCTGTGTACATGGTCACCGAGATCTCTCTGCTCATCCACACAGCCAACAATCTTACCATTACCATAATCTGTATTCCTGTTACTCTTTCCAAAGTGAATCACGGCATATTTTCCCACATTAAACTCCATTTGTCACCTTTCAGGACAGGTCTGCAGCCTATCAATGTCACTCTGTAACCTGCAACATCGTTTGGCACTATTCATAACTCCACCTTCCTTAGTGTCATCCGCAATTTACGATCCCATACTTTCACGCCCTCATCCAGGCCGTTTTTATAAATGACAAAAAGCAATGACCCCAAAACAGATCCTTGTTGTACACCACTACCAACTAAACTCCAAGATGAGCATTTCGCATCAACCACCACTCTCTGTCTTTTTTCAGCGAGCCAATTTCTGATCCAAACCGCTAAATCACCTACTCCCGTGATTCATTCAACAGCCTTCTGGGGGAACCTTATCAAACACTTTACTGAAATCCATATCAAAAGCTTTATCTCATCCACCTGATTGGTCACGTTCTCAAAGAACTCAATGAGTTTTGTGAGGCATGACCTACCCTTCACAAAACCGTGTTGACTGTCCCTACTCAAATTATTCATTTCTAGATGATTATAATCTTATCGGTAATTATCTCTTGTAATCCTCTCCAACATTTTACCCACAACAGTATAAGTCTCACTGGTCAATTATGACCAAGATGTTCCCTTCTTTAACAAGGGGGCAACATTTGCTATCGTCCAGTCTTTTAGCACTATTCTTGAAGACAATGACAGCATAAAGATCAAAGCCATAGGCTCTGCCATCTCCTCTCTAGATTCCCAGACAATCCCAGGATAAATCCCATCTGGCCGAGTGCATTTATCTATTTTTAAGTTATTCAGAATTGCTAACACCTCCTCCTCATGACCGTCTTTATTAATTTCGTGTCTCTCCTATCTCCGTGGACTCCGTGCACAACTTATCACTGCTGTCCTTGACTGGCCTATAGAAAGCTGTTGTGTTCTCCTTGATCCTACCTGCCAAAGAATTCTCATGTCTCCTCTTGGCTCTTCTCAGCTCTCTCTTTAGGTCTTTCCTGGCTAACCTGCAATCCTCGAGACTCTCAAGCGAGCCTTTATGTCTCATCCTCACATAAGCCTCCTACTATATCTTGAAAAAAGATTCAACTTCTACAGTAAACCATGGTTCTCTAACTCGAACACTGCCTCATTGTCTGACAGGTACATACTTATCAAGGATACACAGTAGCTGTTCCTTGAACAAGGTCCACATTTCAGTCGTGCCCATCCCCTGCATCTTCCTTCCCCAAACTCTGCGTCCTAAATATTGCCTAATTGTACCACAATTGTCTTTCCCACAGCTATAACCCCTGCCTGCGGTACATTACTATCCCTTTCCATCACTGAAGTAAACATAACCAAATTGTGATCGATATCACTCAAGGGCTCACCTCCCTCCAGATCTAACACCTGGCCTGTTTCATTACCCAATACCAAATCTAAAGTGGCATCTCTTTTTATTGGCCTATCTACATGCTGTTCAACTCCTCTCCATTCTTATTACTCACCTTGCTAGCATGTGTTATGGTTAACAAACCAGAGATAACAACTCTATTTGTCTAGCTCTAAGCTTCCACCACAGTTCCCTGAATTTCTGCCTTAAATCCCCATCCGTTCTTCTAACTATGTTATTCGTGCCGGTAGGGATCAAAACTTGGGGCTGCTCCCCCTCCCACCAACACCCCCTACCCACGCCGCCCACCACCCCACACCACCGACCCCCCACCCTAGGATTCCGAAAAAAAAAATGCAAGACATCACTAACCACGGCACCTGGGAGGCAACACAACAAATGTGATTAAGTTGGCAAGATATGTCCTTCCCTGCACAAAGCTACGTTGCTTATCATTCATAAGCCCATTTTCTTCCAAATGGCAATATATCCAATGTCGTTGGTTCCAATGTGGACAATGACCTCCTGCTGGCCCCTCTCCCCCGTGAGAACATTCTGCACCCTCTCTGAGACATCCTTGATCCTGGCACAAGAGAAACAACACACCACTCTGATTTTTCTCAGTTGGCCACAGAAAGGTCTGTCTGTACCTCTGATTGCAGAATCCCCTAACACAATTGATCTCTTGGAAGCCGACGTACCCCTCGTTCCATACAGCCAGTCTCAATACCAGAAACTTGGCTGTTTGTGATACGTTCCCCTGAGAATCCATCACCTCCTACATTTTCCAAAACAGCATACCTGTTTGAAATGGGTATATCCACAAAAGACACCTGCTCTAGTTGCCTAACTTTCTTAATTTTCCTGGAGTGAAGGTCCATAGCTCCTTGAAAGTGGAGTCGCAGGTAGGTAGGATAGTGAAGAAGGGGTTTGGTATGCTTTCCTTTATTGGTTAGAGTATTGAGTACAGGAGTTCGGAGGTCATGTTACGGCTGTACAGGACATTGGTTAGGCCACTGTTGCAATATTGCGTGCAATTCTGGTCTCCTTCCTATCAGAAAGATATTGTGAAACTTGAAAGGGTTCAGAAAAGATGTACAAGGATGTTGCGAGGGTTGGAGGATCTGAGCTACAGGGAGAGGCTGAAAAGACTGGGGCTGTTTTCCCTGGAGCGTCCGAGGTGGAGGGCTGACCTTATAGAGGTTTACAAAATTATGAGTGGCATGGATAACATAAATAGGCTTATCCATGGAATGAGCTGCCAGAGGAAGTGGTGGAGGCTGGTACAATTGCAACATTTAAGAGGCATTTGGATGGGTATATGAATAGGAAATGATTGGAGGGATGTGCGCCGGGTGCCAGCAGGGGGACTAGATTGGTTTGGGATATCTGGTCGGCATGGACGGATTGGACAGAAGTGCCTGTTTCCATACTGCACAACTCTATGACACTATGACTCTATCCTATCCCGCAGTTTCTTTTCTAGTAACTTGCGACCACTGATTTCAGGCTCATCTGTCTATAATTATCTGAATAACTCCTGCTACCCTCTTTAAACAAGTGTCAACTTGAGCAATTCTGTAGTCCACTGGAACCTCTCCCATGCTTAATGATGCTTTTAAGGGTTTGGCTATTTTCTCTCTCGCTTCCTGCATTTACCATCTGGACCTGGGATTTGTACATCCTCATGGCCTTTAGAATATCCAACACTTCCTCCTTCCTGTTGATGCCTTGACCTAGAGTACTCATAGATATATCCCTAACCTCAATATCTGTCATGTCTCTCTCCTCGGTGAATACTGATGCAAAGTTCTCATTAAGAATGTCATCCATTTTCTCTGACTCCACGTATAACTTTCCTCCTTTGTCCTTAAGTGGGCCAACCCTTTGTCTAATCACCCTCTTGCGCCTTAAATATGAAAAAAAGTCTGTATTTTATAAAGATATCTTATAACCCCTTGTAACCCTCTTAATTCCTCATTTCAGATTTGTCATACAATCCTGATATTCTTCCAAAACTTTGTCTATCCCCTAGACCTTATGTATTCTTCATTTTCCCTCATAGCTAGTCTCACAATTTCACCTGTCATTCATGGTTCCCTAATCTTGGCATTTTTATCCCTCATTTTCACAGGAACATGTCTCTCCTGCAATCTAATCAACAACAACAATCTGCCATTCCTAGATGTCACTGTAGAGCTGACACTTATTTGGGAACTTCAAATGTGTATCGACAGGAAAACAACACACACGGACCAAATACTGAACAATGGAAGGAATCATCTGAAGACCCATAAGTGAAGCTGCATTCGGCCATTATTTTAACGAGCCGGCGCACGCTACAGCACCGAGGAACTACGAAGAGCAGAAGAGAAGTACCTATTCACCTGTATTCAAAAAAAGATTGGGTAGCCAATAAACACAGTCTGCCACTTCCTCAATATCAAACCCAAGCAAGCAGACACAACACGCCCAGAAAACCTCGCCAGTTTACACTACATAAAAGAGATGTCTGAAATGACTTCCAGATTATTCAAACCTCTTTTCATCATTGTACCCCACAAACCTACCAACACAGTTAAACAGTGGATAAGGAACTTAAAAGACTCTGTACAAACAATCAGCAAAATGAATGCGATTTACAAAATACCTTACAAGGACTGTAGTAAACACTATATTGGACAAACAAGCAGAAAATTAGCTTCAAATCTAAAGTTAACCTTGCTGACTCGATATTAAACTACTCCCGAAAAAAGCTCATATAAACTCTGCTGCTTCACCAGTAAACTAGTTTCGATCAAAAGTAAAAATAAACTTGCTGCCTCTGCAGCAAACTACTCTCGAACAAAAGGAATAATAACCCTGCTGCCTCATTCATAAATTTCTCCATAACAAAACTAATAATAAACCTGCCGCCTCGAGAGTAAATAGCACCCAAACAAAACTAATAATAAGCTGCCTGCTTGAATTGTAAACTGCTCCAAACAGAACTCATAACAATCAATAGACTTTTGGGGCAGGAGCAGGCCATTCTGCCCTTCGAGCCTGCACCACCATTCATTATGATCATGGCTGATCATCCTCAATCAGTATCCTGTTCCTGCCTTAGCTCCATAACCCTTGATTCCACTATCATTGAGAGGTCTATCCAACTCGTTCTGAAATGAATCCAGAGACTGGGCCTCTACTGCCTTCTGGGGTGGAGCATTCCACACACCCACCACTCTCTAGTTGAATAAGTTTCTCCTCATCTCTGTCCTAAATAGCCTACCCCTTATTTTTGAGCTGTGTCCTCTGGTTGGGGACTCGCCCATCAGCGGAAACATAGTTCTTGCCTTCAGAGTTTCCAATCCTTTAATAATCTTATACATCTCAATCAGATCCCCTCTCAGACTTCTATACTCAAGGGTATACAAGCCCAGTCGCTCCAATCTTTCAACATAAGATAGTCCCGCCATTCCAGGAATTGACCTCGTGAACCTACACTGCACTCCCTCAATAGCCAGAATGTATTTCCTCAAATTTGGAGACCAGACTGCACACAATTTCCAGGTGCGGTCTCACCAGGACCCTGTACAGCTGCAGAAGAACCTCTTTGCTTCGATACTCAATCTCTCTTGTTATGAAGGCCAGCATGCTATTAGCTTTCTTCATTACCTGCTGTACTTGCATGCTTGCCTTCATTGACTGATGTACAAGAACACACAGATTTCTTTGTACTGCCCCTTTATCTAGCTTGATTCCATTTAGGTAGTAATCTGCCTTCCTGTTCTTCCCACCAAAGTGGATAACCGTACGTTTATCCACATTAAACTGCATCTGCCATGCATCTGTCAACTCACCTAACCTGTCCAGGTCACCCTGTAATCTCCTAACACCCTCCTCACATTTCACCCTGCCACCAAGCTTCATATCATTAGCAAATTTGCTAATGTTACTATTAATATTAATATTAATAATATCCCTGCTGCTTCAACATGAATCTACTTCCTAACAAATCTAATAAGAATCCTGCTGCCTCTCCAATAAACTACTCCCCGACAAACTAATAAAAAACTTCCTGCCTCAACAGTAAACTACTCCCTCACGAAGTTAATAATAACTCTGCTGCCTCAACAGGAAAGTAGTCCATGGAAAATCTAATCATATCCCTACTGCCTCTGAAGTAAACTCCTCCCGACGAAAGCGAATAATAATCCTGCTGCTTCTCCAGTAAACTACTCACTAACAAAACTATTAATAACCCTGCTGCCTCGACAGTAAGCGACAGCCAAACAAAGCTAATAGTAACCCGGCTGCCTCAATAGTAAACCAAAGACAAAAAAAACTAATAATAACCCTGCTGCCTCATCAGTTAACTACTCTTCAGGAAATCTAATACCAGCCCTGCTGCCTGATAAGTATGCTACTCCCAAACAAAGCTATTAATAAAACTGCTGCCTCTCCACTAAACTCATTTCTAATAAAATGAATAATAAACTTGCTGCCTCAACAATAAACTAATCGCGAACAAAACTAATAACCATACTGCATCTATTGTAAACAACTTCCGAGCAACATTACAATGGCCCTGCTGCCACAACAGTAAAATACCCACGAACAAAGTGAATAATAAACTTGCTTCCCCTGTGGTAAACAACTCCCGAACAAAGCTAATCATAATCCCGCTGCCTCAGCAGTAAACTACTCCCTAATAAATATAATAATAACCCTGTTGCCACTATCAGATACAACTGCACAATAAAATTAATAATAACCCTGCTGCCTCATCAGTAAACTACTTCTGAACAAAGCTAATAATATCCTGATGTCTCAACAGTTAGCCTTTCCATAACAAAAGTAATAATAACCCTGCTAGCTCTGTCATAAACTACTCCTGAAGAAAACTGATAATAACCTACTACCTCGGCAGTAAACTAGTACCGATCAAAACAAATAATAACACTGCTGCCTCCTCAGTAAACGACTCTTGAACAAAACTCATACCAGCCCTGCTGCCTCATAAGTAAACTACTCCCAAAAGAAGCTCTTAATAATTCTGCAAGTCTCTCCAGAAGAATAATACTAATCCTGCTGCCTCGATCGCAATCTGCTCCCGAATAATGCTAAAAGTAACCCTACTGACTCTACAGTAAACTAATCCCAAAGAAAGCTAATATAAACACTGTTGCCTCTCCAGTAAACTACTCCCGAACAAACTTAATAATAACACGGTTGACGCTACAGTAAACTACTCCCGAACAAACTTAATAATAACACGGTTGACGCTACAGTAAACTACTGCTGAACAAAACTAATCCCTAATAAAATGAATAATTAGCTTGCTGCCTCCTCACTTACTACTCCCTGTCAAAAATTATAATAACCTCGCTGCCTCAGCAGTAAATGACTGCATAATGAAAGTAATAACAACCCTGCTGCCTCCTCCGTAAACTACACCTGAACAAAACTAATAATAAAGCTGCTGCCTCTATTGTAAAGTATTTCCAAAAAAATAATAATTCTGACGCCTATCTAGTAAACCAATCCATAGTAAAACTAACAATAACCCGGCTGCCGCTATCAAAAACTAAACACTACAAAACCTAATAATAACTCTGCTGCCTTTTTTGTAAACTACTCCCTAAAAACGTTCCCTCCTTTGTCCAGAGTCAACAATTCCATAAATTATTAGTTTTGTTTGGGTGTAGTTTACTATCGAGGCAACAGTGTAATTATTTGTTTTATTCGGCAGCACTCATAATAACCCAGCTGCATCAACAGTAAATTACTCCAGGACAGAGATAATAGTATCCCTGCCCTCTCAAACGTAAAGTACTCCCGAAAGAAACAAATAACCCTGCCAACAACGCCCAACCAAAACTATTAAAAAGCCTGCTGCCTGAACAAATCTAACAATAACCCTGCCACCTCAACAGTAACTTACTCCCAAACAAAACTAATACTAACCCTGGTGCCTCTATCGCAAACTGCTCCCGAATAAAGCTACAATTAACTCTTCTGACTGTACAGTAAACTAATCCCAAACAAAACCAACATAAACCCTGTTGCCTCTCCAGTAAACTACTCCCAAACAAACTTAATAATAATACGGCTGACTCGACAGTAAACTACGGCTGAACAAAACTAATAGTAACCCTGCTGCCTCATCAGTAACGGACTCCCGAAGAAAACTAATAATAACACTGTGGTCTAGATAGTAAACTACTCCCAAACAAAACGAACAATAACCCTGCAGCTTCTCCAGTAAACTAATCCTTAATAAAATGATTAATAATCCAGCTGTCCAAACAGCAAGCCACCCCTCAACAAATTTAACAATACTTAATTAAATTACTGAATTAATAACTAATTAAAGCTAACAATTGTCCTGCTTTCTCTCCAGTAAAATACTCCCTAATGAAACTAATAATAACTCCGCTACCTCAGCAGTAAACTACTCCCTAACAAATATAAGAATAAGCCTGTTTCCACTATCATAGAGTCATAGAGATGTACAGCATGGAAACAGATACTTCAGTCCAACCTGTCCAACCCGACCAGATATCCTAATCCAATCTAGTCCCACATGCCAACACCTGGCCCATATCCCTCTAAACCTTTCCTATTCATGTACCCATCCAAATGCCTCTTAAATGTTGTAATTGGACCAGGCTCCACCATATCCTCTGGCAGCTCATTCCATACAAGTACCGTCCTCTGCATGAAAAAGTTGCCCCTTAGGTCTCTTTTATATCTTTCCCCTCTCACCCTAAACCTATGTTCTCTAGTTCTGGACTCCCTGATCCCAGGGAAAATACTTTGTCTATTTATCCTGTTCATGCCCCTCACAATTTTGTAAACCTCTATAAGGTCACCCCTCTGCCTCCGACACTCCAGGGAAATCAGCCCGAGCCTGTTCAGCCTCTCCCTATAGCTCAAATCCTGGAAACACCCTCGTAAACCTTTTCTGAACCCTTTCATTTTCATAACACCTTTGCGATAGGAAGGAGACTAAAATTGCATGCAATATTCCATCAGTGGCCTAACCAATGTCCTGTATAGCTGCAGCATGATCTCCCAACTCCTGTACTCAGTATACTGACCAATAAAGGAAAGCATACCAAACGCATTCTTCACTATCCTATCTACCTGCGACTCCACTTTCAAGGAGCTATGAACCTGCACTAAAGTCTTTCTGATTAGATTAGTTTCCTTACAGTGTTGAAACAGACCGTTCGGACCAACAAGTCCACACTGACCTTCCGAAGCGCACCCACCCAGACTCATTCCCCTAAATTTATCCTTGCACCGCACACAACCGGCAATTTAACATTGCCAATTCACCTAACCTTCACATTTTGGACTGTGGGACGAAACCGGAGCACCCGAAGGAAACCCACGCAGACACGGGGAGAATGTGTGGGAAGTGAACCGGGGTCACATGGTGTTCTGAGGCAGCAGTGCTAACCACTGTGCCACTGTGCCGCCCTCAGCAACACTCCCTAGGACTTACTATTAAGTGTATAAGTCCTGCTAAGATTTGCTTTCCCAAAATGCAGCAATTCGCATTTAGCTGAATTAAACTCCATCTGCCACTTCTCAGCCCATTTGCCCATCTGGTCTAGATCCTGTTGTAATCTGAGGCAACCCTCTTCGCTGTCCACTACACCTCCAACTTTGGTGTCATCTGCAAACTTACGAGTTGTACCTCTCATGGTCGCATCGAAATCATTTATGTAAATGACAAAAAGTAGAGGGCCCAGCACCGATCCATATGGCACTCCACTGGTCACAGGCCTCCAGTCTGAAAATCTCCACCACTACCCTCTGTCTTCCACCTTTGAGCCACTTCTGTATTCAATTGGCAAGTTCTCCCTGTATTCTATGAGATCTAACCTTTCTAATCAGTGTCCCATGGGAAACCTTGTCGAACGCCTTACTGAAGTCCGTATATATCGCATCCACTGCTCTGCCCTCATCAATCTTCTTTGTTACATCTTTAAAAAACTCAATCAATTTTGTGAGACATGATTTCCCACACACACAGCCATGTAGACTATCCCGAATCAGTCCTTGCCTTTCCAAATACATGTACATCCTGTCTGTCAGGATTCCCTCAACCAACTTGCCCACCACTGAGGTTTGGCTCACTGGCCTATAGTTCCCTGGCATGTCCTTCCCACTCTTGTAAACCAGAGGCACCACGTTTGCCAACCTCCAGTCTTTTAGCACCTGTGACTATCGATGATACAAATATCTCAGCAATAGGCCCAGCAATCACTTCTCTAGCTTCCCACAAAGTTCTTGGGTACATCTGATTAGGTCCTGGGGATTTATCCACCTTTAACCATTTCAACTCCTCTGTAATCTGGACATTTTGCATGATGTCACCATCTATTTCCCTACGATCTATACCTTCAATATCCTTTTCCACAGTAAATACTGATGCAAAATATTCATTTAATATCTCCCCCGTTTTCTGTGGCTCCACACAAAGGCCACCTTGCTGATTATTGAGGGGACCTATTCTCTCCCTCGATACCCTTTTGTCCTTAATATATTTGTTAAAAACCCTTTGGATTCTCCTTAACTCTATTTGCCATGACCCCATTTTACCCTCCTGATTTCCCTGTTAATTATACACCTACTTTCTTTGTACTCTTCTAAGGATTCACTCGATCTATCCTGCCTGTACCTGACATATGCCTCCTTCTTTTTCTTAACCAAACACTCAATTTCTTTAGTCATCCAGCATTCCCTCTACCTCCCAGCCTTTCCTTTCACCCTGACAGGAATGTACTTTCTCTGGATTCTTGTTATCTCCTTTCTGAAGGCTTCCCGTTTTCCAGCCGTACTTTTACCTGTGACCAACTGCCACCAATCAGCTTTCGAATGTTGTTGCCTAATACCGTCAAAATTGGCCTTTCTCCAGTTTAGAGCTTCAACTTTTAGATCTGGTCTATCCTTTTCCATGACGATTTTAAAACGAATAGAATTATGGTCGCTGGCCCCAAAGTGCACCCCCACTGACACCTCAGTCACCTGCCCTGCCTTATTTCCAAAGAGTAGATCATGTTTTGCACCTTCTGTAGGAGGTATCTCCACATACTGAATCAGAAAATTGTCTTTTACGCACTTAAGAAATTCGTCTCCGTCTAAGCCATTAACACAATGGCAGCCCCAGTCGATGTTTTGAAAGTTAAAATCCCCGAAAATAACGTCCCTATTTTCTTACAAACAGCTGATATCTCCTTACAACTGAAACTACTTCACAATAGAGGTAATGATAACCCTGTTACCAAAACAGTAAACTACTCCGTAACAAAAGTAATGATAACCCATGCTGCCTCTCCAGTAAACTACTCCCGAGCAAAACTATTATGACCCTGCTGCCACAACAGCAATCTCCTCCCGAACAAAGCTAATAATAATACTGCGGCTTCAATAGTAGACTATTCCAGAACAAAACTAACAATAGCCCTGCTGCTTCGCCAGTTAAGTACTGCCTAAAAAAACTAATAATAATCCCGCTGCCTCAGCAGTAAACTAGTCCCTAACAAATGTAATAATGACCATTTTGCTACTATCAGAAAATACTCCATAATAAATATAATAATAACCCTGCTGCCTCTATAGTAAACTCCACCAAAATAAATCGATAATAACCCTGCTGCCTCTGTCGTAAACTACACCCTATCAAAACTGCTAATATCCCGTCTGCCTCTGCAGTGAACTACTCCCTATCAATTCTAATAATAACCCGACTGTCTCAACAGTTAACTGCTCCCTGCCAAAACTCATAATAACCTTGCCATCTCGAAAGGAAACTACTCCTGAACAAAGCGAATCATAACTCTGATACCTCAACTGTGAGGTACCCCCTAACAAAACTAATTGTAACCCTGCTGCCTCTACCGTAAACAACTTCCATACAAAACTAATAATTACCCTGCTACCTCCAGGAAACTACTTCGAAGCAAAACTAATAATAACCCTGCTACCTTTGCAGTAAACTATTAGCCTGTCTGCCTCATGAATAAACTACTCCCGAAGAAAACTAATACCAGCTCGGCTGCTTTTACAGGTAAGTACCCCATAAATTACCTGATGAAGGAGCGGCGTTCCGAAAGTTAGTCTGCTTCCAATTAAACCTGTTAGACTATAACCTGGTGTTGTTTGATTTTTAACTTAATAATAACCTTGCAACATCAACAGAAAAGTACCCGCTAACAAAACTATTAATAAGCCTGCTGCCTCAAAAGTAAGCTACTCCCTAAAAACACTAATAATCTTGTTGCCTCATCAGTAAACGACTCCTTAACAAAGCTAATAATAATCCTGCTGCCTGTATAGTAAACTACTCCAGAAAAAAACTCAATAATGACACTGCTGCCTCAAACGTAAACTGCTACCGAACAAAGCTAATAATAACCCTGCTGCCCCTCCAGTAAACTGCTCCCAAACAAAAATAATAATAACCCTGCTGCTTCGACCATCAGCTACTCCTGAGCAAAACTAATAAGAACCCTGCTGCCTCACATGTAAACTATGAAATAAAAAAGGGAATAATAATCCTGCTGCCTCAATAGTAAACTATTGCCGAGCAAAACTAATAATAACCGCCCTGCTTCATCATTAAAGTACTCCGGGAAAAATCTAGTAATAACACCGATGCCTCAATAGTAAACCATTCCCTCACAAAGCAAATAATAGACCTGATGCCCCGATAAAAATCTCCCGGAGAAAAAAAACTAAAATAACTCTGCTGCCTCTCCAACAAACTATTCCATAATAAAGTTACTAATGACTCTGCTGCCTCTATAGTTATGAACTTCCAAACAAAACTAATAATAACCCTGCTGCCTCAATAGTAAACTAATCCAAAACAAAAGTCAAAATTATCCTGCTGTTTCTATAGTATGCTACTCCAAAGCCAAAAAACCCTGCTGCCTCAAGAGTAAACTACTCCATAATAAAATTCTTAATAAACCTGCTGCCCCAACAGTAAACTACTCCTGAACAAAACTATTCATCACCCTGCTGACTTTAGCGTAAACTGCTCCCGAACAAAACTATTCATTTCCCTGCTGCCTCTGTAGTAAACTACTCCTGAACAAAATTATTAATAACCTTGCTGCCTCAACAGTAAACTACTCCCGAACAAAACTATTAATAACCCTGCTGCCTCAACAGTAAACTACTCTTGAACAGAGTGAATAATAACCCGCTGCCTCAAAACTAAACTACTCCTTAACAAAATTATTAATAACCCTGCTGCCTCTATAATAAATAATACCCGAACAAAACTATTAATCACCATGCTGACTTTATCGTAAACTGCTCCCGAACAAAACTATTAATAACCCTGCTACCTCTACAATAATTTACTCCCGAACAAAACTAATAATAACTCTGCTGACTTTATCGTAATATGTTCCTGAACAGAACTATTAAAAACCCCGCTGCCTCAACACTAAACTACACCTTAAGAAAGCTATTAATAACCCTGCAGCTTTGAGAGTAAGCAACACCCGGACAAAACTAATCATAACTGCCTCTCCAGTAAACTATTCCACAACAAAACTTATAATAACCCTGGTCCCTCTATCGTAAACTACCCCTGCACAGAAATATTAATAAATCTGCTACCTCTATCGTCAACTACTCCAGAACAAAACTAATAATAACCCTACTGCCTCCGAAGTAAATTGCTCCCGAACAAATTTAATAACATCTCTGTTGTCTCTCCAGTAAATTACTGTCTAAGAAAACTAATAATAATCCTGCTGTCTCAACAGTATCAAACCTAATCCAGCATTCACTGCATCAGCAGTCAGATCGATTTTCCTTCATGTGAATCCGCGGAAAGCGATGAGACCAGACGGAATACTAGGCCGTTCACTTAGAACATGAGCATATCAACTGGCAGCGGTGTTCTTCGACATCTTCAAACTCTCTCTGAAGCGGGCCACTTTCCCTGCCTGTTTCAGGAGGGTCAACCTCATCCCTGTACGTAAGAAGGTTCCCGCAGCATGTCTCAATGACTACTGCCCAGTGGCCCTAACTTCCGTGGTCATGAAGTGCTTTGAAAGGCTGATCGTGGCATTAATCAACTCCAGCCTCACCACTACTCTTGACCCACTCCAATTTGCCAATCGGACCAACAAATCCACGTCAGATGCCATATCAGTTGCCCTGCAATCCTCCTTAGAACATCTTGACACAAAGAACAGCTATGTAAGAATTCTACTTCGTGACTACAGTTCAGCCTTCATCACCACTATCCCCTCAAGACTGATTAGTAAACTTAGTGATCTAGGACTAAATCCCACTTTCTGCAACTGGATCCTTATTTTCCCGACCCACAGGCCAGTTAGTGAAGATTCGGTAAATATTTCATTCGCACTAACACTCAGCACTGGAGCCCCCAGGGATGTGTATTCAGCCCCTGAGTATACTCACTGTACACCCATGACTGTGTCGCCAAATACCAGACTAAAACCATTTACAAATTTGCTGATAACACCACCATAGTCGGTCGAATCTCAGATGGTGACGAAACAGACTACAGACAGGAGGTGGAAGATCGGTAAAAATGGTGCACTGAGAGCAACCTAGCTCTCAATGCCGGCAAAACCGACGAACTCATGATTGACTTTCAGCAGGATGTGACCCATGCCCTTCTACACATTAACAGCACAGAGATGGAACGAGTGGAGAGTGTCAAGCTCCTGGGTGTGGTCATCCCTGGACTCATCATTTGGACACCCCGGTTACAAAGGCCCAACAACGTCTCTCCTTCCTCAGGTAGCTGAGGAAATTTGGCATGACAGTGAATACCCTTGCCAATGTTTATGGGTGTGCCATCGAGTGCATTCTGTCTGGATGTATCACTACCTGGTATGGTGCCATACCATTCAAGATTAGAGACGGATACAGAGAGGGGTGAACTCAGCCTGGAAAATAATAAAGGCCAACCTCCCATCAATAGAATCCATCTGCCAAGTCCGCTGTCAAGGAAAGGCTGCCAGCATTCTCTAAGATCCATCCCACCCTGGCAATGTTTTTCTACATTAGGGAGAAGTTACAGAAGTCTGAACACACGCACCAGCTGGTTTCATAACTGTTTCTAGTCAACTGTTGTTCGGATACTGAATGGACTCACAAACTCTTAACATTCGCTTGTACCTGTGCGTTTGTTTTTGCCACTGTTTAACTATCAGTTACCTATCTCTGCTACTTTGTTGTGTGATCTGCCTTTGCTGCTAGCAAGGCAAAGATTTTCACTGTGCCTCGGTTCACGTGACAATAAATTCAATTCACTTCAATTCAATTACCAAACAAAACAAATATTATTTGCCTCTAGAGTCAACTACTCCCGACCAAAACGAATAATGACCCCGCAGCCTCTATTGTAAATTACTCCTAATCAAAACTAATACTAATCCTGCAGCCTCGTCAGTAAACTACGCCCAAACAAAACTGATAATAACCTGCTGTCTCTATAATACACTACTCCCTCACAAAATAATTGCGCTATTGCTTCTATCGTAATCTACTCCATAACAAAGATAATAATAATCCCACAGCCTCTGTCATAAATTATTCCTGACCAAATATAAGAAAGAAACTGCTGCCTCTCGAATGAACTATTCCCAAACAAAGCAAATAATTGCTTTGCTATCCACT
Source organism: Hemiscyllium ocellatum (assembly GCF_020745735.1). NCBI lineage: Eukaryota > Metazoa > Chordata > Chondrichthyes > Orectolobiformes > Hemiscylliidae > Hemiscyllium > Hemiscyllium ocellatum. The sequence continues at coordinate 23,872,732 of NC_083446.1, forward strand.
CGCAAACAAAGCTTACAATAAACCTCCTGCCTCAAGAGTAAAGTACACTCGAACAAAAACAACACTAACCCTGCTGTCTCTATATTAAAATACTCCCTAACAAAACTAATAATAATCCTGCTGCTTCATCAGCAAATTACTCCTGAACAAAACGAAGAATAACCCTGATGTCTCGAATATAAAATAATCCCTAACGAAACTAACAATAACTCTGCTGCCTCTACAGTAAATCACTCCCTCATAAAACTAACAATAATCCTGCAGCCTCTGAAGTAAATTACTCCCTCATAAAACTAACAATAACCCTGCTGCTTCTATTGTAAACTACTCCCGACCAAAATGTAACAATAATCCTGCTGCCTCATGTGTAAACTATTCCAAATCAAAATGAATAATGAATCAGCGGCGTCTACAGTAAACTACTCAATGACGAGAATAATATTAACCCTGCTGCCTCAACAGCGCACTACTCCTCAATAAAACTGATAATACGCCTGCTGCCTCAATCGTAAACTACTCCCTAACAAAGCAAGTAATAGCCCTGCTGTCTCTACAGTACAGTACTGTCGAACAAAGCTAATAATAATCATGCTGCCTCTCCAGTAAGCTACTCCCAATCAAAACTAATAACAACCCTGATGCATCTACAGTAAACTACTCCCAAGCGAAACAAATAATATCACTGTTGCCTTGATAGTAAACTACACGCAAACAAAACTAATAATAGCCCTGCTGCCTCATCAGTAAATTACTCCAATACAAAACTAATTGTAACCCTGCTGACTCAACAATAAACTATTCCATTGCAAAACTAATTAAAATCCTGCTCCTTCGACAGTCCAGTACTCCCGAACAAAAACACATAATAACCCTGATAACCCTGCTGCCTCAACAGTGAACCACTCCCGACACATCGAATAATAACCCTGTTGCCTCAACAGTAAACTACTCCTTCACAAAATCAAGAATAACTTTGCTGTTTCATCAGTGAGCTCCTCCATAATAAAACTAATCACACCCCTGATGCCTCTATCGTAAACTGCTCCCGACCAAAACGTATAATCTTCCTGCTACCACTACAGTGAACTATTCCAGAACAAAACTAATAACAATCCCGCTGGCTCGATCGTAAATTACTTCCCAACAAAGCTCATGCAAAACCCTGCTGCCTTTATCGCAAACTACTCCCTAAGCAAACTAATAATATCCCTGCTGGCTCTATTGTAAACTAATTCCGAACAAAACTAATAATATCCCCGCTGGCTTTATCGTAAACTACTCAGAAACAAACCCAATAATAACCCTGCTGGCTTTCCAGTAAACTACTCATGAATAAAATTAATAATATCCATGCTGCCTCTATTGCAAACTACTCCCGAACAAAACTAATAATAACCCCGCTGCCTCTGTCATAAACTAATCCTTAACACAGCTAATCATCACCCTGCTACCTCTCCAGTAACCTACTCCCGAACGTAGCTAAGATAACTCTGTTGTCACAAGAGTAAATGACTCCTGAATAAAACTAATAATAACCCTGATGCCGCTATTGTCAACTACTCCTGAACAAAACTTATAATAACTCTGCTCCCTCTCCAGTAACCTACTCTCTAACAAAAGTAATAAAAGGATACTGGGAAATCCAAGATGGAGGATGGGAAAAATTTCTGGCTGTAAGAGCTGTGCCTTTTTTTGAGGTATTTTAGATGTTGGAGGTGATTTCCTGGAATTCCAGGAGCACCAATTAGTGTTTTATTTGATGTTGCATTGTTTTGGAACTTTGGGGAAAAAAGTCAAAACAACAACAGTTTAAAAGGAAGAAGAGCAGGCAAAGGAAGCACATGGTGAGGGCAGTGCAGGAGAGAGAGAAAACCGGCACTGTTAATGCCTTTGCTGTTTGAATTCGTGAATTACTGGACATCAGAGTGCATCTTGGAAAGTTAACAAACAGTGAAAATAACAACTTACCTTGTAGGAACTTTTGAGTGAAGTTCACAGCACAGAATCAGATAAGTTAATTGTTGTTTTAAGTCTGTTCAAGAGAAAGGCTGCAGTCGTGGGTACAGTGTATTCATTCTTGATTATATGTTTTTGGAGATAAGTCTCTTGATTAAAGTTAAAATATAAGCGATAGCTATTAACAACCTGGGGCAGTGTTTGCAGAGGAATAAGACGGTGTTATTTTCTGGGTCTGTAGATTGTGAAGGAGCAAAAATGGCCTTTGCAGTGATATGTAGTTCTTGTCAGATGTGGGAGTTTAAAGAGAGTTTAAGGGTTACTGCGGATTATATCTGCCATAAATGCTGTTGGACGACAATTTTATCAGATCGAGTGGATCAGTTGTAGAGACAAATAGAAGCGATGAGGAATTTGCAACAGCAACAGTATGTGATGGGTGGCAGTTATAGGAAGGGGGGAAAGTCTCAGATACAGTCACTTAGATGGGTAAACTCCAGGAAGGGTAATAGAGGTAGGCAACTAGAGTAGGAGTCTTTTGTGGATATACCCATTTCGAACAGATATGCTGTTTTGGAAAATATAGGGTGTCATGGATTCTCAGGGGAATGCAGCACAAACAACCAAGTTTCTGGGATTGAGACTGGCGCTAACGCAACGATGGGTATGTCGGCTTCCAATAGATCAATTGTGTTAGGGGATTCTGTAGTCCGAGGTACAGACAGACGTTTCTGTCGCCAGCAGAGGTCTCAGAGAGGGTGCAGAATGTTCTCACGGGGGAGAGGGACCAGCAGGAGGTCATTGTTCACATTGGAGCCAACGACATTGGAAGGGAAAAGGTTGAGATTCTGAAGGGATGTGACAGAGAGTTAGGTAGAAATTTAAAAAGAAGGTCCTCAAGGATGGGAATATTTCGATTACTCCCAGTGCTACGAGCTAGTGAGGGCAGGAATAGGAGGATAGAGCAGATGAATGCATGGCTGAGGAGCTGATGTAATGCAGAAGGATTCACATTTTTGGATCATTGGAATCTCTTTTGGGGTAGAAGTGGCCTGTACAAGAAGGACGGATTGCACCTAAATTGGAAGGGGACTAATATACTGGCAGAGGCATTTCCTGGAACTGCTTGGGAATATTTAAACTGGTAAGGTGGGGGTTGGGTGGGGCACCCAGGGAGATAGTGAAGAGAGAGATCGATCTGAGACGGGTACAGCTGAGAACAGAAATGAGTCAAACAGTCAGGGCACGCAGGGACAAGTTAGGACTAATAAATTAAACTGCATTTATTTCAATGCAAGGGGCCTAACAAGGAAGGCAGATGAACTCAGGGCATGGTTAGGAACATGGGACTGGGATATCTAAGCAATTAAGGTAACATGGCACAGGACTGGCAGCTTAATGTTCCAGGATACAAATACTACAGAAAGAATAGAAAGGGAGGCAAAAGAGAAGGGCGAGTGGCATTATTGTTAAGGGATCGCATTACAGCTGTGCTAAGGGAGGGTATTGCTGGAAATGCATTCCAGGAAGTTGTTTGGGTGAAACTGAGGGGATTTTAACTTTCTAAACATCGACTGGGACTGCCATAGCTTTACAGGATTAGATGGAGAAGGATTTCTTAAGTGCGCACAAGACAATTTTCTGATTCAGTATGTTGATGTACCTACTGGAGAAGGTGCAAAACTTGACCTACTCTTGGGAAATAAGGTAGGGCAGGTGACTGGAGTGTCAGTCGGGGAGCAGTTTGTGGCCAGCGATCATAATTCTATTCGTTTTAAAACCGTGATGGAAAAGGATAGAGCAGATCTAAAAGTTGAAGTTCTAAATTGGAGAAGGCCAATTTTGACGGTATTAGGCAAGAACTTTCAAAAGCTGATTGGAGACAGATGTTCGGAAGGTATGAAGGGTAGCTGGAAAATGGGAAGTCTTCAGAAATGAGATAACAAAAATCCAGAGAAAGTATGTTCATGTCAGGGTGAAAGGGAAGGCTGGTAGTTATACAGCAAGCTAGATGACTAAAGAAATTGAGGGTTTGGTTAAGAAAAAGAAGGAGGCATATATCAGGTATAGACAGGATTGATCGAGTGAATCCTTAGAAGAGTATCAAGAAAGTAGGTGTATCCTTGATAGGGAAACCAGGAGGGCAATTAGTGGGCGGCACGGTGGCATAGTGGTTAGCACTGCTACCTCACAGCGCCAGAGACCTGGGATCAATTCCCTACTCAGGCGACTGACTGTGTGGAGTTTGTACATTCTCTCTGTGTCTGCGTGGGTTTCCTCCAGATGCTCCGGTTTCCTCCCACAGTTCAAAAATGTGCAGGTTAGGTGAATTGGCCATGCTAAATTGCCCGTAGTGTTAGGTGAAGGGGTAAAGGTAGGGGTATGGGTGGGTTGCGCTTCGGCGGGCCAGTGTCGTCTTGTTGGGCCGAAGGGCCTGTTTCCACAATGTAAGTAATCTAATCTAAAAAAGGGGACATGAGATAGCTTTGGCAAATAGAGTTAAGGAGAATCCAATGGTTTATACAAATATATTAAGGATAAAAGGGTAGCTAGGGAGAAAATACGGCCCCTCAAAGATCAGCAAGGTGGCCTTTGTGTGGAGCCACAGAAAATGGGGGAGATACTAATTGAATATTTTTCCATCAGTATTTACTGTGGAAAAGGAAATGGAAGATATGGACCTTTGGGAAACAGATGGTGACATCTTGCAAAATGTCCAAATTACAGAGGAGGAAGTGCTGGATGACTTGAAATAGTTAAAGGTGGATTAACCCCACAGGACCTAATCAGATGTACCCAAGAACTCGGTGGGAAGCTAGAGAAGTGATTGCTGGGCCTCTTGCTGAGATATTCGTATCATCGAGAGTCATTGGTGAGGTGCCGGTAGACTGGAGGTTGGCAAACGTGGTGCCACTGTTTAAGAAGGGTGGTAAGTACAAGTCAGGGAACTATAGACCGGTGAGCCTGACCTCAGTGGTGGGCAAGTTGGTGGAAGGAATCCTGACGGACAGGATGTGCATGTTTTTCAAAGGTATGGACTGATCTGGGATACTAAACATGGCTTTGTGCGTGGGAAATCATGTCTCAAAAACTTGATTGAGTTTTTTGAAGAAGTAACAAAGAAGATTGATGAGGGCAATGCAGTTGATGTGATCTATATGGAATTCAGTAAGGCGTTCGACAAGGTTCCCCATGGGAGACTGATTAGCAAGGTTAGGTCTTATGGAATATAGGGAATACTAGCCATTTTGATACAGAGCTGGCTCAAAGGTAGAAGACAGAGGGTGGTGGTGAAGGGTTGTTTTTCAGACTGAAGGCCTGTGACCAGTGGAGTGCCACAAGGATCGGTGTTGGTCCCTCTGCTTTTGTCATTTACATAAATGATTTTAATGCGAGCATAAGAGGTACAGTTAGTAAGTTTGCAGATGACATCAAAATTGGAGGTGTAGTGGACAACGAAGAGGATTACCTCAGATTACAGGATCTGGACCAGATGGGCCAATGGGCTGAGAAGTGGCAGATGGTGTTTAATTCAGATAAATGCGAGGTGCTGCATTTTGGGAATACAAATCTTAGCAGTACTTATGCACTTAATGGTAAGGTTCCAGGGAGTGTTGCTGAACAAAGAGACCTTGGAGTGCAGGTTCATAGCTCCTTGAAAGTGGAGTCCCAGGTAGATAGGATAGTGAAGGAGGCGTTTGTTATGTTTTACTTTATTGGTCAAAGTACTGAGTACAGGAGTTGGGAGATTATGTTGCGGCTGTGCAAGACATTGGTTAGGCCACTGTTGGAATAATGTGTGCAATTCTGGTCTACTTCCTATCTGAAAGATGTTGTGAAATTTGAAAGGGCTCAGAAAAGATTTTCAAGGATTTTGCCAGGGCTGGAGGATCTGAGGTACAGGGAGAGGCTGAACAGGCTGGGGCTGTTTTTCCTGGAGCATCGGAAGCTGAGGGGTGGCCTTATTGAGGTTTACAAAATTATGAGGGGCATGGGTAGGATAAATAGACAAAAGTATTTTCCCTGGTGTCGGGGAGTACAGAACTAGAGAGTATATGTTTAGGGTGAGCGGGGAAAGAAACAAAAGAGACCTAAGGGGGAGCTTTTTCACACAGATGGTGGTACCTGTATGGAATGAGCTGCCAGAGGAAGTGGTCGAGGCTGGTACAATTGCAACATTTAAGACGCATTTGGATGGGAATATGAATAGGAAGGGTTTGGAGGGATATTGGCCGGGTGAACTATCCAGTGGTGAAGGCAGCAAACCTGAGATCACATCTCTACTCGTCCTGCTCTTCGGATTCCAACCTAACTCTCTGTAGTCACTTTTCACATCCTCATCCCTTTCCTGGCTACATCATTGGAGACAATATATACCACGATTACTGGCTGCTCTCCCTCCCCGTTCAGAATCCTTTAAACCCGGTCAGCGACATCCCAGACCTTGGCACCAGGGAGGCAACATGCCTTCTGGGAGTCCCTTTCCTAACCACAAAATCTCCTGTCAATCCGTCTAACTATTGAATCCTCTACCACGAGCGCTTTTCTACTTTCCCCACTTCCCTTCTGAGCCACAGTGCCAGGCTCAGTGCCAGAGACCTGACAACTATGGCTTTCCCCTGGTAGGCTATCCCCACCAGCAGTATCCAAAATGGTGTACTTATTGATGACAGAAACGGCCATAGGTGATCTCTGCTCTGACCGTCGGTTCCCTTTCCTCCCCAGCTAACAATAACTCTGCTGCTTCTGCAGTAAAACATTCCACAGTAAAACGCCTGCTGTTTAACACTGCAGCCTCGTGGACCTCTGTGGACAAGAAACAAAAACCGGCGATGAGGATAAGGAAGCTGCTTTGAGATTTACCAGGTCAAACAATGGATTTGAAAAAGGTTCATGTCCTCATCACAGATTGCAATCGTTCAACAAAAGAAAAGCAGCTACATTACTCTACAAGCACCACCATAGACTGTTTTCTACACCAAATGTTCGGTTCCTCTTTCTGTTCCATAATCAGACTCAAAGTGCCAGTCTATCATACAGAGACACATACACAACAGAGGCTGCAGTGAAAACATACTGTTACCATTGGAACTCTGGGTCGAAAAGCAGCTATCCAGAATAAATGCTTACTTTTGACAAAATGATCACTTGCAGATGAGATGAAAGCACGCCTGCTCTGAACAATAGCATCTGCTTGTTGCACCAAGATGGATAGTTTGAGACCTAAAGAACTACTTACATTCTAGCGTCACACCCAATGTTGTCATACAGACCACCGTTTCATTGGTTCAACGCTGAATTTCCATTTCAAGCCCAAGCCAATGAACAGACCCAGAGACACCTCAAATTTTGAGTTCGTGATCACAAGGCTCACTTTGCAGAGGTAGGCATTAAACCATCTTACAGACTAGACTGGAATACTCCAATCTCATGACTGAATCCATTCTAGAAGAACTCTGGGAGCACAACAAAGTACTGGATACTTTGAATAAAGTCACTGGACACATACAAGAACAGTGATTGGTCTGATGAAACAATTCAGCATTTACCCTGAAATATTATCCATTTTGTAAAGGTTCAACACCAAGTTACCAACGATGTTCAATCTTCTCCCAAGTCACTTATTTCGAATGACATTCAGTTTTAAAAAGAGCCAAAGGTGAGTGTTGAAGTTTTCATCAACACGTACTCGAAACTCGATACTCAAGTCACATGCTAAGGAACACATGTTGACATCTTGGAACACTGTATTGAGAAGGGAATGTAGATATAAAGACTGGTAGAAGGAAGTGAGGAAAGCATATGCTGCAGGTCAGAGTTGAAAATTGCGAAGCTGGAAAAACACAGCAGGTCAGGCAGCATCCGAGGAGCAGGAGAGTCGATGTGTTGAGTATGAGGTCTTCATCAGAAATGAGGTTTGTGGGCCAGGAGGCTGAGAGATAAATGGGAGGAGTGTGGTCCAAAGGGGAAAGTCGCTGGGAATGCGTTATGTAGATGACGGTTGGGAGTGATGGTGATAAGTTGGACTGGAGGGTAGATCGAATAGGTCAGAAGGAAGATGGGGAGGTGAGACAGTTAAAGAGGGTGATAGCGAGTTCGAGGGTTGGATTTGTGATAAGGTGGGGGGGGAGGTGAATTGAGGAAACTAGTGAAATTGATATTTTTCCTGTGTGGTTGGAGGAAGATGAGTCATTCTTCCTCCAGGCGTCGGGTAGATAGAGTTTGGTGGTGAAAGAGATCCAGAACTTGCATATCCGTAGCAGAGTGGGAGGGGACTTGAAGAGTTTGGCAACAGAATGGTGAAGTTATTTAGTGCATGCATCCCAGAGATGTTCCAATGTCGGAGAGACCACATTGGGAGCAATGGACAATGTGTGGAGGTTCAGGTAAATCATTGTTGGATGTAGAAGGATCCTTTGAGACCTTGGTTCGAAATGATAGGGCAGGTGTGGGCGCAGATTTTGCATTTTTTGCAGTGGCAAGGGAAGTTGATGAAAATGGGGGATGGCTTGGTGGGGGTTATGGACCTAACAAGGGTGTCACAGAGGTAATAGTCTCTGTGGAATGCAGATAGGGGTGGGGAGGGGAATATATCTCTGTTTGTGGAGTCTGTTTGTCAGTGGCAGAAATGGCGGAGGATAATGCATTGTATTTGGAGGTTGGTGTGGTGAAAGTTGAGGACTCGGGCTGTTCTGGCTTTGTTGTGATTGGATGGGTGGGGTTCAAAGCCAGCTGTGTGGGAAGTGGAGGAGATGTTCTGAAGGGCATTATTGACAACATGGGAGGGGAAATTGCAGTTCTTGAAGATGGAGGCCATTTGGGATGTTCTATTGGTGGAATTGGTTCTCTTGGGAATAGGTGTGAGAATAAGAGATAACATTTTTACAGAGGGCAGGGTGAAAGGAGATGTGGTCCAGGTAGCTGTGTGGGAGTTGGTGGATTTGAAGTAGAAGTCCATGTTGAGTCGTTTGCCAGAAATGGAGACGGAGAAGTGCACAAAGCGGAGGGAGGTGTCCGAGATGGTCCAGGTGAACTTGAGGTCTGGGTGGAAGATGTTCGTGATGTTGATGAAATTTTCAACCTCCTGGTGGGAGCAGGAGGTGGCGTCGATAATCATCGATGTAGCGGAAGACAAGTTGGCGAATTATGCCAGTGTAGCTGCGGAAGGTGGACTGTGACTGGTGGAACACAAATAGCATTCAATAATGTAGAAAGATTGGGATGCTTACTACTGACTGAAACATCTTATTGAAAACGATTGGGCAACAGGTCTTGATAGAATGGCCCTAGATTCCTGCTTACTCATATAAACATGCTGCTCTGCATGAAGTCTGGTTGGTAGGACATGAACTTTTCATTAACTTGTTGTATGGTTGGTGTGGTTCTGTTCGCCGAGCTGGGAGTTTTTGTTGCAAACGTTTCGTCCCCTTTCTAGGTGACATTCTCAGTGCTTGCTAGCCTCCTGTGAAGCCCTTCTGTCATGCTTCCTTCTGCATTTATAGTGGCTTGTCTCTGCCACTTCCGTTTGTCAGTTGCTGTCCGCTGCAGTGGCCGGACAATGTGTTTGTTGATAGAATAAGTGGATGAGTGCCATGCCTCTAGGAATTCCCTGGCTGTTCTTTGTTTGGCTTGCACTATAATAGTAGTGTTGTCAGTTGCTACGAAGGATAGCTGGTCGTGTCATTTCGTGGCTAGTTGGTGTTCGTGCATGCGGGTTGTTAGCTGTCTTCCTGTTTGTCATTTGTAGTGTTTTTTTTTGCAGTCCGTGCATGGGATTTTATACACTACGTTGGTTATCCTTAGCAGCCACACACACAGTCGACAAACAACATGGACACACTACTATTATAGCGCAAGCCAAACAGAGAACAGCCAGGGAATTCCTAGAAGCATGGCACTCATCCCCTGATTCTATCAACAAACACATTGACCTGGACCCAATATACCGGCTACTGCAGCAGACAGCAACTGACAAGCGGAAGCGACAGAGACAAGCCATTATGAATGCAGAACGAAACATGACAGAAGAGCTTCATAGGAGGCTCCCATGCACTGAGGATGTCACCTAGAAAGGGGACAAACGTTTGCAACAAAAACTCCCAGCTAGGCGAACAGAACCACAACAACGAGCACCCGAGCTACAAATATTCTCCCAAACTTTGTTGTGTGGTTTTATCCCCTTTATATCCAACATAGAACGTAACTCTTCGAAGGTAGCCTTGGTGCAAATGAAGATGCAGCCACCAGCATTTCCATATCCAAAGTTCACATCCTTTAGAGCTACACAAAAATATCTCACGAACCTTTTCCTGGAAATTGTGAATCGGTTTACAACAGTAATCTAACATTTTTACTCTTAAATCTAGATTTGATAAACTTAATGTGATATTGCAGTCAAACTATCCTCTATGGAGCACTTAAATTCCAAAACAAATAGTATTCATTGAGGTATTCTTATCCGAATATCTGGCCAAAGAAAATCTTCCAACTCACAATTTCTTGTCACATAATAACATTCAAATATATTAAGTCATTAATGTCATTGACAACAACAGTTCAAAAGCAAAAAGTCTCATTAAATGCTGCTTCATCTTATCAGACAATATTATAGTATCAATTCTATGCAGAATTTGGTCTTGTATAATTATTCGGTCATTACAGGGATATTGTTATGAAGCGCAAGTTGATACCCGAGTAGATTTGTTTGGGGCATCTCTAATTTAAGAAATATGAAAGAGTTGCCTTTATCCCAATTAATCGGGTAATCCTGGTTGTACATTCTTAACATGGATTTCAGTGTCTGGTGTCACCCTTGCACGCTGCCTGGGATTCAGGATGATATACACTTGACTTAAAGTGGTGTATGCCTAAATTATCCATTAGTTCCTTCAATAGTCTACAGTAAAATTAGTTCCTTGATCTGACTGAATCTCCCTGGATAGTCGAAACCAGGTAAAGAAATCTACCAGCTCTTTCTGATTCAGGAAATCTGGAAGACACATCCATTACGGTTAGCAAATACAGGTTGCCACTTTTAGTTTTAGGGAGTGGACATACAAAATCAATTATAACCCACATGAATGATTCTTTGAATGTGAAAATTGGTAACAAACGTTCCGGTTTTATGACTGCCTGTGGCTTACCAACTATTTTGCACATATGACACATATGGCAACATTCAAACACATCCTTATGCAGTCCAGCCCAATAGAAGTGCTTTTGTACCTTAGCCTGAGTTTTTCTCACACCGAGGTAATTCATGTGCTACCTGTAACCATTCCTGTCTGTATGCTACAGGCAGGAGGCTGGAAAGAACATAGAAAGACAGGAAGCATCAGTAGATGGCGAGGTCGGTATCTCGGGTGTAACACTTCATCAGGACCTCGGGTGCGTGTAGAGGGGAGCTGCAGAGCTGCATCTGTCATTCGCTCCCACTGTTACTTATCCCATTCTTGGCTCTCCAACCTGATCTTACACAAGGAAACTCTAAATTTCAATTCCACAAATTAAGAACCTCTCGGGTAACATGTTTGAAATAATGCAAATGCTTTCATCTCATACTATTAGAGACTGACCAATAGCACTTAAAATTTCAAATTCTTTCCCTTCTGTCATGGATAAACTTTAACGACAGAGGTGAAATCTTAATATCGATCAGGCATTAACTCAATCCCACTCTCCTGCAGCAGCTCGACTTTCCTTGAGGTTTTCTTCACTCCTTCCACTAATCCCACTATTTTAACCTTTTTACACATCCTTTCCTACAGCTTCGTTCTTCAATGACAAGCACTGTGACTGAGTCTGTCCCACCTTATAGCAGCGAAGACACTTTTTTCCCAGTGCGTCTCTTACACTACAGCTACTGGAATTTCAAATGTCCTACTGTATTACAGTGAAAACGCTTGAGGTCTTTCATCTCCTTTTCATCTTCTTGAGCTTCTTTTTTCACCTATGGTAAACTATTCCCAGTGCGATCTATTCTTTGTTTTGGAGTGAAGGTGATCTGCTTCTTCCAATTTCTGTCCACACAAGATGAAATTCCTGTTGGAAGCTCCATTTCACCTTATACACCAATGCATTTTCATCTCCATTTCTGCTGCTCTCGTTACTTCTTGAACTTCCTGTTCACCTGCATAAATTCTTATCATCGCTGGATGTGAGTTCTTAAACTTCTCCAGCAGAATAATCTCTGTTCGAGCCTGATGGGTTTTGTCTATTTTTTAAGGCCTACACTAATCTATCTAACTTGCTATGGTTAATTCTTTCCAACAGTACATACGTTTGACTGGTTCCTTCTTTATCTTTCTGAACTGCTGCCTATATGCTTCTGGTACCAATTCATAAATACTCAAAACAGCCTGTTTGACACTGCAAAATCTCTTCATCCCGCTTCTGACGGTGCTACGAATATCTCACAAAACCTGCCAAACACCTTAGTCTGAACTAGCATTACCCACTAGTTCTCTGGCCACTCTGTCTTCCTCGCTAATATTTCAAATGAATTTTTTAAAACATTCTTTGAAATCTTTCTCATTGAAATGTAGCTGCATTTTAATATACTTGAAAGCATCCTGACCATCTTCCTCATCTCCGTCCTGTTATCTAGACTTCCCTGACTAATTCTCTACTTCTGAAGTTCAAATTGTCTCTCTTTTTCTCTTTCTTCTCTCTCTTTCTTTGTTTATTCTCTCCCTTACTCTCCTTTCTGTCTCTCTGTGTGTCTCTGTTTCTTTTTGCTCAAGCAAAAATCTTCCCTCCCTTTCCTTATCTTCTGACATGGCTCTTTTTCTACCTTTCTTTATCTTCTACCTCCAGTTGCATCGTTTGCAATTTAAGTTTGTCCACCTTCAATGCACTTGTCTGTTTCTCTGATGTACCTAAGTACTTGACCAACAACTATTATGTCCTTGGCTAAATCCAATTCTAACCTGTTCGCTAATTCTAAAAACATGTCATTTCTCAACTTTCTTGGCGAACGTGGGGAATGTCTTAAAACCCTAGAACCACTTTAGCAATGTTAGAGCCTTTTCCCTCACTGTCAATTTAACTAACCGAAATTAAACAAATTTTCTCACCCAAGTTTTATGTGAAGATCTAAGACATTAATTATAACTTTTTTCTGGATCTCGGATCAGTTAAACACAGCAAATTTCCTTCCCTGAGTGATATTAGGTAGTCAGTTGGATATCTTTGACATCGGCATTTGTTTCTGTCCATTTAATAGTCCTGTGAGAATAACATCAGACCATTGCCTGTTCCACATCTAGCCCTCTTATCACAAAATATTGATACCAGTGCACCATGAATCAAAACACCTTCTTGCTACACCGCTGTTCAATTCTGACACCTTCCAGCACTCTGGTGTTATCACTCAGTATATCTCCATGTAGTATCCCTCACTGTGCAAGTCTCATTGCTGCCTCTGTCAGTGTTTCTGACTCTTGCAGCTCAATCAGATCCTGAGCAATCAGAATTCTCTGCTCCAGAGTGATGAAGCAACACAGGCCAGGGATGGAAACTGGCATTTTCCAGATCTCTGTGAGAGTCAGTAACATTCTATATGTGCAATTCTCAATTCATCTATCTTATTCCTGAGTCGGTCTATTTTTCTGTCACCTGAGGTAATTGACAAGTACCTAACTCAGCAAAATTCCTACTCCTGTATCATGCATCACCCATTGAAGATGGTTGTTCAGCCAGAGAGACAAAGGGCAGGAAAATCTGGAGATTTCAATAGATCCTGCAACGAGGTAAGTTCACTCACAGTGAACAGAGTAGAGAGCAATTCAAAAGCTTGAAACATAGACCTACAAGACACGATGGAGATACAATGCTGAAGGAGGAACACAGTGATAAATGTCCCAGGCTCAATCACAACTTCTTGTGAGAGGCTTACTTACAGCTCTGTTTTACTGAGTCTTCCAGAGACAGCATAGGAAGTTCACAGTTTTCAATCCCGGCCTGTGCTATTTTGTCAATATCAATACAGCAAATGTGAAACCACGTTTTTCTCAAGAGGGTGTTAATGCTGTTTGGGATCTTTCTGTTCCATGTTCATTCTCCAAAATTGCATCAATTTTTTGTCATTGAGTCACACAGCAAGGAAGCAAGTGGCTTTGGTCCAAATTATTTGCACCAGCGCCATGGGTCCTTCTACCTCCAAGAACAATAGCTACATTTGCAACTTCCTAACTTCCCTACAAATCTTCTGCATATTTGAAACCAACGTCTCTATGTCTGTACATTGCTCCAGTTTTGATAACATGCCTGATCTCAATAATAGAACATAGAACATGGAACAAAGAACAATACAGCGCAGAACAGGCTCTTTGGCCCTCGATGCTGCGCCGACCTATAAACTATTCTTAGCTCATCCCCCTACACTATCCTATCATCATCCAGTGCTTATCCAAGGATTGTTTAAGTCTCTCTAATGTGGTTGAGTTGACTACATCGGCAAGTAGAGCATTCCACGCCCTTACCACTCTGAGTAAAGAACCTGCCTCTGACATCTTTCTTAAATCTATCATCCCTCAAGTTGTAGTTTTGCCCCTTCGTATAAGTTGACATCATCAACCGAGAAAAAAGACTTTCACTGACTACCCTATCCAATCCTTTGATCATCTTGCATGTCTCTATCAAATCCCCCTTACCCTTCTTCTTTCCAATGAGAACATATTGATAGGAAACTTTAATTTTCCCAACATTGACTGGAATTCACTTAGTTCTAGAGGTCTGGATGGAACAGAATTTGGAAGGAGCATCTGAGAGGGTTTTCCAGAGCAGTATGTAAATAATCCAACTCAGGAAGGGGCCATACTGGACCAGGCATTGGGAAATGAGCCCAGCCAGGTAGTTGAAATTTCAGTAAGGAATTACTTTAGGAATAATGATCACAATTCAGTAAGTTTTAGAATACACATGGACAGAGGCAAGAGTGAACCTAAAGGAAGACTGCTAAATTGTGGGAAGGGCAACTATCCCAAAATTCAGCAGTAGCTGAGGAATGTAGATTGCAAGTCGCTGTTTGAAGGTAAATCCACATGCAATATTTGGGAGGCTTTTAAAGAGCGGTTGATTAGAGTGCAGCAGAGATATGTTCCTGGGGAAATGTGATAGAAATGGCAAGATTAGGGATTTATGGATGAGAGGTCAAATTGTGAGACAAGCTAAGACTAAATCGGATGCATACGTAAGTTCTCGGCAACAGAACACAGATGAAGGCTTGGAAGAATATCGGGAATGTAGGACCAAATTGAAACGAGGAATTAGGAGGGCTAAAATGAATCATGAGATATCCTGAGCGAGCAGGTTTCAGGAAAACCCAAAAACCTTTTATTCATATATAAAGAGCAAGAGAGTGACTAGCGAAAGGGTTGGCCCACTCCAGGACAAAAGAGAAAAGATATGCGTGGAGTCAGAGAAAATAGGTGAGATCCTTAATGAATACTTTGCATCAATATTCCCCGAGGAGAGGGACATGGCAGATGTTGAGGTTAGGGATAGATCTTTAATTAATCTAGGTCAAGTCGGCATAAGGAGGGAGGAAGGATCAGGTATTCTTAATAACATGAAGGTGGACACGTCCCCAGGTCCAGATGGAATGCATCGCAGTTTATTGAGGGAAGAGGGAGAGGAAATAGATGGGCATTTAACGGATATAATTGCAGCATCCTTGAACACGATTTGGCCGGGGGCGGCGGGTGTCCCAGAGGACAAGATATTTGCTAATTTTGTCGCCTTATTTAAAAAGGGTAGAAGGGATAATCCAGGAAATTACAGACATGTGAGCGTGCCATTAGTGGTAGTTAAGCTACTGGAAGTACTAAGAGGTATGATACATACACATTTGGAAGAAAATGAGCTTATCCGTGATTGGCAGCATGGTTTGTGCAGGGTAGGTCATATCTTAGAAACCTGATAGAATGATTTGAAGAGGTGACGAAGTTGACTGATGAGAGAATGGATGTAGATGTCATATACATGGATATGTCCAATATGTAAACTGCAGAATTGGGCTGAGAGGTGGCAAATGGTGTTCAATACAGATAAATGTGAGGTGACTCACTTTGGGAAGAATAACAGGAAGGAAAAATACTGGGTCAAAGGAAAGACTCTTGGTAAAGTGTATATGCTGAGGATGGTTGGAGCTCAAGAGGGATTACGCAGACTGGAGAACGGTGAAGCCCCTGTTTGAATCTCCAGTGGACTGGTGGGAAACGGTAAAATGGAGCATCAAGAGTTTCTTAATCCTCAAAGATGTTCAAGAGGCGAGAGATAGGTGGGGGGAAGCTGTACCAACTCCAGGAAAGTATGCAGAACGTACTCCTGCTGCAGACGATGGGGGTCGATGTCACAGAGGACCTCCGGGATGTGAAGGGCAAGCGAGCGTCGCTCTTTGCCTCAGAGGCCTCCAAGATAATCTTCCGGTCCAGGGTCCGCTCCGTGGAGCATGACGAGACGTGCTCACGTTTCTTCTTCCAGAAGGTGCACAAAGACAGCTCCATGCTCAGCAGCCTGAAGGAAGAAGATGGCTCGATAACGTCATCTCAGGCTGACTATATGAGGATCAGCAAATCCTCTATGCCAGTCTGTATGACTCACAGACAACGAACAGCGTCGCCTCGCAGTCGTTCCTCTCCTCTATCACGGAGGTCTTAGATGACAGAACACGCGAGAGGGTGGACCAGTCGCTATCTCTGGACGAGCTGACCAAGGCCCTCGAGTCCTTCGAAAAGAATAAACTCTTGTAAGCGACGGCTTACCGGTCGAGTTCTATTCTGCTCTGTGGGACTTGATTTGCCAGGACCTGCTGGAGGTGTATGTCAGTATGATTCGGGCAGGTACCATGAGTGAATCCATGCCGAAAGGCATCATCACCCTCATCTACTAGCGAACGGGAGAGAGGGAGGTACTCAGAAACTGAAGACCAATGCAGATTACAAAATCTTGGCAAAGGTTATCACCAACTGGGTCAGGTCTGCTTTGGGGTTGGTGCCAGCTCAAAAGATCGCTTAGATTCTCGCACTCCTCAGGGATATGATCGCCTACGGGCAGGACAGAGGGTTAGACACCTGCCTCATCAGACTAGACCAGGAAAAAGCCTTTGACAGGATATCACATACGTGTACGAGAGATATTCTCTTCAAAAAGGGCTTTGGGGAGGGAATCTCCGATTGGATCAGATTTGACCAACATTGTCAGTGCAGTCTCCATCAATGGGTGGGAATCAGATAGCTTCCCAGTCAGATCTGGAGTCAGGCAGGGCGGTTCTCTCTTTCTCCTGCCGTGTTTGTGTGCTGCATTTGCCGAGTCCATGAGGAAGGATGCGAGCCTGAGAGAGGTGATTATTCCTGACAGTGGGGGTGGGGGGGGGGGGGGGGGGCTGCAGGTTAAGGCCGTTTTCGGCTCGGATCCGCTGTCCGTGCACATACTTCTGTGCATATGTGACTAGTTCGAACGGACCTCGAGGGCCAAGGTAAACCGAGGCAAGTGTGAAGCCATGCTCTTTGGGAACTGGGCCGACCAATCCTCGATCCCCTTCATTGTCAGGACCGACCACCTGAAGGTGCTGGGTATTTGGTTCGTGGGGGCTAAAGTGTGCGCCATGTCTTGGGGGAGGGTATAAGGAAAGTGAGGCAGAAACAGGGCAGATGGATGATGCGGTCGCTCTCCATCGCGGGGAAAAACCTGGCCATCAGGTGTGAGGCACTGTCAATGTTATTATGTGTGGCACAAATCTGGCCTATTCCCTGGACTTGTGCAGTCGCAGTCACCTGGGCCAGCTTCCTTTTTATATGGAGATCAAAGATGGTCAGGGTCTGAAAACACTTGATGTACAAAACTCTGGGCAACTCTGGGGAAAAAAAACATATCCAATGCCACCCTCACCCTGATAGCCACCTTTGTGTGTGGCTACATCAAGCTGTGCGTGGATCCCCGGTACGTAAACACAAATTATCACGATGTACTGAATTTCTACCTGTCCCTGGTGTTGTCAACGATGGTCCTGGCCTTGTTGCCGCGAAACGCTCCAAGTAGTTGGACTGTTCTGTATCACCTGTCTTTCCCAGGGAAATTTATGAAGAAAAACACCTTTTACCACAAGTTCATCAGGAAGTGGTCAGCACATAGTGCCCTTGAGACCCTTTGGGAAAAGGAGATGGTGGATCCTGTTGAGAGGTTCCCTGGGCAGACTGTCAAAGTTATTTGGCAAAATGCTTCATCGCCAGAACTTTCCAACAAGCACAAAGACATGGCTTGGCTGGTGGTGATCAGGGCTCTGCCTGTCAGATCCTTTATGCAGGCCCGGACTCTCTGCCGAACTGCACACTGCCCTCGAAGTTACTGTTACACACCTTCTTCTGGAATGTGCCGATGCAAAGGAAGTCTGGAGAGGAATGCAGTGGTGTTTGTCGAGGTGCGTCCCGAGCAACTCCGTGACACGTGCTCTACAGTGTGTTCCCTGGGACCTGTGCAGTCGCAGTCACCCCGGGCATCTTCCATTTTATATGGCGATCAAAGATGGTCAGGGTCCGAACATTAACTTTGCCTGGAGGATAATGATCTCGCTCAAAGACGTTCTTTGGTATGTCCGAACCCTATTGATCTTCCAGCTGAAGGAGCTGCCCCCGACTGAGTGTTGCAGATTGGCACATTCCAAGGTCCAGGATTTCGTGTTGAGGGATACACTGAAGCTTGGGGCAGCTGCCGCCAAGGTGTGGTGGGGAAAGACCACCATGTAATGTCTGTCTGTCAAAGAACAGGGGCCCCACGCAATAAGTGGGGTCCGCTGACGCCTCAGCTAAATATATGAATGGTAAACATACAGACCTATGTGTATGATTGATTACTCGATCTCTGTATGCAAAGGAATGGAATGTTTATGCATGTATGGCATGATCAATTATACAGAATAATCAAAGTATTTTTATGAATAAAGCATATTTTTGAAATAAAAAAAGAGGGATCTTGGAGTCCATGTACATAGATCCCTGAAAGTTGCCATCCAAGTTGATAAAACTGTAAAGAAGGTATACAGTGTGTTGGGTTCTTTTGGTAGAGGAATTGAGTTCCGCAGCCTTAATGTCATGCTGTAACTATGCAAAATGCTAGTGTGACCCCACTAGGAGAATTGTGAACAGTTCTTGTCGCCGCGCCACAGGAAGGATGTGGAAGCATTGGAAAAGGTGCAGAGGAGATTGCCCAGGATGTTGCCTGGTCTGGAGAGAAGGTCTTATGAGGAAAGGCTGAGAGACTTGCGTCTGTTCTCATTGGAAAGAAGAAGGCTAATTTGATAGAGACATACAAGATGATCAGAGGATTAGATAGGGTAGACAGTGAAATTATTTTTCCCTTGGATGATGACGTCAGCTTGTACGAGGGGACACAACTACAAACTGAACAGTGATAGATTTCAGACAGCTGTCAGAGGCAGGTTCTTTGTTCAGGTAGTGTTAAGGACATGGAATGCCCTACCTGCCAATGTAGTCAACTAAGCAACAATAGTGAGATTTAAACAATCTTTGGATAAGAATGATGACGGGATACTGGAGGGAGATGGGCTCAGATTAGTTCACAGGTAGGCACAACATTGAGGGCTGAAAGGCCTGTTCTCTGTTGTACTGTTTTATGTTCTATGTTTTGCGTTCTCTCTCATCCCATTTGCCAGTACATGGCTCATATCCTTCTGAACCCTTACTATGCATATACCCATCCACATGCCTTTTAAATGCTGAAATTGTGCCAGCCTCCACCATTTCCTCTGGCAGCTCATTCCATACACACACTACCCTCTGCGAGAAAATGCTGCCCCTTCGGCCCCTTTTATGACTCTTCCATCTTACCCTGAACCTGTGCCTCTAGGTCTGGACTCGCACTCCCCCAACCCCACCTTGTCTGTTTATCCTCCAATGCCCCTCATAATTTTAGAAACCTCTATAAGCCCTCACGTCTATCGTCTGGAAGGTGTTAGAAAGGATTCTGAGAGATAGGATTTATGACCATCTGGAAGAGCATGGTTTGATTAAATGCAGTCATCACGGCTTTGTGAGCGACAAGGCATGCCTCACAAACCTTATCGAGTTCTTTGAAGATGTGACTAGACAAGTTTATGTGTGTCGAGCTGTGGAGATGCTGTACATGGACTTCAGCAAGGCATTTGGTAAGGTTCCCCGTGGTAGGCTCATTCAGAAGCTCAGGGGGAATGGGATACAGGGAATTTAGCTGTGTGGATACAGAAATGGCTGGCAACTGAAGACAGCGCGTGGTAGTAGAAGGGAAATATTCTGCCTGGAAGTCAATGGCGAGTGGTGTTCCACAGTACAGTCCGTTGGCCTCTACTGTTTGTAATTTTTATTAATGACTAGGATGAGGGGATTGAAGGATGGGTCAGCATATTTGCAGACGACACAAAGGTTGGGGGTGTCGTTGCCAGTATAGAGGGCTGTTGTAGGCTGCAGTGGGACATTGCCAGGATGCTGAGATGGGATGAGAGGTGTCAGATAGAGTTCAACCTGGATAAATACGTGGTGATGCATTTTGGATGGTCGAATCTGAAAGCTGAGTACAGGATTAAGGGTAAGATTCTTCGTAGTGAGAGGAACAGCGGGATCTTGATGTGCAGGTACATAGATCCCTTAAAATGGCCACCCAAATGGACAGGGTTATTGAGAAAGCATAGGTGTTTTGGCTTTCAATAACAGGGGGATTCGGTTTAAGAGATGTGAGACCTTGTTGCAACTCTATAAAACTTTGGTTAGACCGCACTTGGAATACTGTGTCCAGTTCTGGTCGCCCTATTATAGGAAAGATGTGGATGATTTGGAGAGGGTTCAGAGGTGGTTTACCAGGACGCTGCCTGGAATGGAGGGCTTATCTTCAGAAGAGAGGTTGACTGAGCTCGGACTTTTATCATTGGAGAAAAAGAGGAGGAGAGGGGACAAGATAATGACAGGCATAGATAGAGTTGATAGTCAGAGACTATTTCCCAGGGCAGAATTGCCTAACGCGAGGGATCATAGTTTTGAGCTGATTGGAGGAAAGTATAGAGGGGATGTCAGAGGCCTGTTCTTTACACAGAGAGTTGTGAAAGCATGGAATGCTTTGCCAGCAGCAGTTGTGGAAGCAAGGTCTTTGGGGACATTTAAGAGACTGCTGGACATGCATATGGTCACAGAAATTTGAGGGTGCATACATGAGGATCAATGGTCTGCACAACATCGTGGGCTGAAGTGCCTGTTCTGTGCTGTACTGTTCTATGTTCTATGTTCTATGTCAACTTGTGTCAGCCTCCAACACTCCAGGGAATACAGCCCTACCCTATTCAACCTCCCCGTATAGCTCAAATCCTCCAACCTTGATAACATCTTTCTAAATGTTTGCTGAACCCTTTAAAGTTTCACAACATCCTGCCGATAGAAAGGAGACTCGAATTGCACACTATATTCCAAAGGTGACCTCACTAATATCCTGTACTGTCACAACATGACCTGTCAACTCCTAAACTCACGCTCTGACCAATAAAGGAATGCATACCAAATACCGTATTTACTATCCTATCTAACTGTGATTCGACTTTTGAGGAACTATGAACCT
Organism: Hemiscyllium ocellatum; assembly: GCF_020745735.1. Classification (NCBI taxonomy): domain Eukaryota; kingdom Metazoa; phylum Chordata; class Chondrichthyes; order Orectolobiformes; family Hemiscylliidae; genus Hemiscyllium; species Hemiscyllium ocellatum. The sequence continues at coordinate 23,894,284 of NC_083446.1, forward strand.
GCACTTCAAAATCTCTTTGTTCAGCAACACTCCCCAGGTCCTTACCATTGAGTGTATAATTCATGCTACGATTAGCTTTTCCAAAATTAAACTCTATTTGCCATTCATCAGGCCATTGGCCCTTTTGATCAAGATCCTGTTGGAATCTGAAGTAAACTTCTTCACTGTCCACTACTTTTGGTGTCATCTGCAAACTTATCAACTGTACCTCCTTTGTTCACATCCGATTCATTTGTATAAATGACGAAAAGTAGCGGACACAGCGATCCTTGCGCACTCCAATCGTCACAGGCCTCCAGTCTGAAAAGCAACCCTCTTCCACCTTCTTCTGCCTTCTAGCTTGGAGCCAGCTGTGTGTCCAACTGGCTAGTGCTCCCTGCATTCCATGAGATTTAACCTTGCTAACCAGTCTTTTGGAGAATAGTTCAATTTCAAATAAAGCTTGTACGCAGACCTTGTGAAATTCACACTTTTTTTTATTTCATGCTATTGTGGGAAGAGGTCAATGGCCGCTCGGCACAGATTCATTGCTCTGCACTGATGAGTCATTACTTCTCCATCCAGGTTCAGGCATATGCAGTTTATAAAGGGTTACAAGAGAATAATAGTTCTCTGCAAGGCAATGCAGTTCTAAATACAGGTAACAGTTTCAATAGTATTGAAAGAGGGCTAACAATGCTAAGGGTCGGACAATACTGATCAGGTAAACATTGGAAACAGGAGGTTAACAAATCTGAGAACATCGATTGAAAAATGAGGAGCATACTGTTTATCATGCATCCTAGAGCTGAGGCCATCCATATTGAATAGCTTGGTTACACCTTGCCTGCTGGGGTATGGAGAGAGAGAGAGAGAGAGAGAGAGAGAGAGAGAGAGAGAGAGAGAGAGAGAGAGAGAGAGAGAGAGAGAGAGAGCCTTCAGGCCTTCTGGTTGTGCAGTGTCATTGTGAGTGAGAGAATCCCATTAGCGGGTTATTTAGATAACGGGTTTCCTCACATTATTTCTCCCATACAGTCGTCCATGAGTACCCTTGCCGAATGCTTTAGTGAAGTCCATGCAAATCACACCCAATGCTCTGCTCTCATCGATACTCTTTGTTACTTCTTCAAAAAAAATTCAATCAGTTCATGCGACATAATTTCACATGCACAGTCATGTTGAATATCCCTAAATGATCCAGGATTTAGATGGTGGCAACTAAATGTTCCAGGATAAAGATGCTTCAAACAGGACAGGGAGGGAAGTAAAAGGAGGGGATGGAGTTGCATTGCTGGTCAGGGATGATATCACGGCTGTGCTAAAGGAGGACACTATGGAGGGCTTGGGTAGTGAGGTATTATGGGTGGAGCTGAGAAATAAGAAGGGTACAGTTACATTGTTGGGGCTATACCACGGGCCTCCCAACAGTGAGCGTAAGGTAGAAGAACAAATAGGTCAATAGATTATGGAAAGATGTAGATGCAGCAGGGTAGTGGTGATGGAAGATTTTAATTTTTCCAACATTGACTGCGATACATTTAGAGTCAGAGGTCTGGATGGGGTAGAATTTGTAAGAAGCGTCCAGAAACGTTTTCGAGAACAGCATGTCAATAGTCCTACGAGGGAAAGGGCTAGATTGGACCGGGTATTGGAGGATGGGCCAGTACAGGTGGTAGAAGTTGCAGTGGGGGATCTTTTTGGGAAGAGTGACCACAATTCTGTAAGTTTTAGATTACGCGCAGTGAAAGATGAGAGTGGTTCTAAGGGAAGAGTACTGAACTGGGCTAAAGCCAATCACATCAACAATAAGCAAGAGCTGGGAAATGTGGATTGGACACAGCTATTTGAAGAGAAGTCCACATTTGATATGCAGGGATCTTTCAAAGGTAGGTTAAATATAGTGCAGGATCGGCATGTCCGGTTGAAGGCAAGGGATAGGAAAGACACAATTCGTGAACCGTGGATGATAGGAGAAATCGTACAACTAGCCAAATGCAAAAGGGAAGCGTAACATGGTCCAAGCAGCTAAGAACATAACGGGCCCTGGAGGAATATTGGAAGAGGAGGACTAGTCTTAGCGGGCTAAAAGGGGTCATGAAATACCTTTAGTGAGCAGAATTAAGGAGAATCCCAAAGCCTTTTATTCTTATATAAGAAGCAACCAGGTAACTAGAGAAAGGATTAGTCCAATAAAGGATACTGAAAGAAGACTTTGTGCAGAACTTGAGAGAATGGGTAAGATTCTGAATGAATACTTTGCATCAGTGTTCTCTGAGGAGAGGAACATGATGAATGTTGAGATTAGAGATAGAAATTTGAATGGTCTGAATCACGGTGATGCAGAGAGTGGTAAGGGCGTGGAATTCCCTACCTGCTAATGTAGACATCTCAGCCACATTAGGGAGATTTAAACAATCTTTAGATAAGCACATGGATGATTATCGGATAGTGTAGTAGGACAAGCTGAGAATAGTTCACAGGTCAGCGCAACATTGAGGGCAGAGGGGCCTGTTCTGCGCTGTATTGTTCTATGTTCTATGACATAAGTAGGGAAGATGTATTGGGTAGGCTAAAGGTTACTAAGGTGGACCAATCCCCAGGACGGATGGCATCTCTCCCAGTTTGCTGAAGGAGACGAGGGAGGAAATAGCTGGGGCCCTGACAGATATCTTTGAAGCGTTCGTAAACATAAGTGAGGTGCCGGGATTGTGGAAGGTTGCTCATGTTGCCCCCCACCCCCGTACAGGAAGGATACTCCAGGTAACTACAGACCAGTGACTCTGACGTCAGTGGTTGGAAAGTTGCTGGAGAAGGTACTGACGGATAGGATCTACATATATTTTAAAAAAGAATGGGCTTATCAGTGGTAAGCAAAATGGTTTTGTACGGGGTAGATCGTGCCTTACCAATTTAATCGAATTCTTTGAGGAAGTGACCTAGATGATAGATGAAGGAAGGACTGTTGATGTCATATACATGGACTTTAGTTGTGGAGCAGTAGAAAACATAAGGGACTGTAAGGAATGCAGAAGAATATAGATGTACTGAAGAGCGGTGGAAAAGTGGCAGATGGAATTCAGTCTCAACAAATGTGAGGTGATGCACTTAGGAAAGTCTAATTCTCCACAGAATTATACACTGAACGGAAGAGCCTTGGTAAAAGTTGATGAGCAGAGGGATCTAGGAGTGCAGATTTATTGTACCCTAAAGGTTGCTGTATAGGTGGATTGAGTGGTCAAGAAAGGATATGGTAAGCTTGCCTTCATCGGGCTGGGTATTGAGTAGAAGAGCTAGCAGGTCATGTTAAAATTGAACAAGAAATTGGTTCGGCCGCAATTGGAATATTGTGTACAGTTCTGGTCGCCACATAACCAAAGGATGTGGACACTTTGGATAAGGTGCAGAGAAGGTTTAAGAAGATGTTGCCTGGTATGGAAGGTGCTCGCAATGAAGAGAGGTAAAGTAAGTTCAAATTGTTTTCCTTCGAAAAAGGAGATTAAAGGGGGACCTGATTGAAATTTACAAAATCATGAAGCGTATAGAGAAGATAGAAAGAGATAAGCTTTTTCCCAGGGTAAAGGATTTAATAAAGAGAGGTCATGCTTTCAAGGTGAGAGGTGAAAAGTTTCAGGGGATACACGCGGCAAGTACTTCACACAGAGGGTTGTAGGTGCCTGGAATGTATTGCCAGCAGAGGTAGTAGAGGCAGGCACAGTAGATTAATTGAAGATGCATCTGGACAGATGCATGAGTAGGTGGGGAACAGAGGGATACAGATGCTTAGGAATTGGGTGACAGGTTTAGACAGTAGATTTGGATCGGCTCAGGTGTGGAAGACTAAAGAGCCTGTTCTTCGGCTGTAAATTTTCTGTGAACTTTGTTCTAATCAGTCCTTGCCTTTCCAAATACATGTAAATCGTCTCCCTCAGGATTCCCTCCAACAGACTGCTCACTGCTGCTGATACAGGGGTAAAGAAAGAGAGGGAAGGGAGAGAGTAGCAGAGAGAGAATGCTTTTGAGATACGTGAGGAAATGACAGAGTAAGGGGGCTGGGGTTGTTCGGGAGGAATGAGGGGGAAGGGTGAGAAGGCGAGGAAAGGGGCGAAAGAGTATGTGGGGGGAGAGTGAAGGGGAGAGCAACCGAAGGGGAGAGTGGGAAATGGAAGAGAATGAGGGGAAGAGGGTGGGGAGAGATAGATTTACCCACTGCAGAGAGAGAGAGTAAGGAAATGAGAGAGGGAGTGAGAGAGAGAGAGAAGTGGTGAGACATAGAAAGAGCGAATGAGTAATCGAAAGGGATAAGCGACAGAAAACAGTGGAATGGTGAGGACAGAGGGGGAAGAGAGAGAGGGTTGGGTTTAAAGAGCAAGAGAAAAAGAGTGAAGTTGAGAAAGAGGGATAGAGAGTATATGGGGAGAGATAGCAAACAAGAGGAATGGAAAGAGTTGGCAAGAGGAAAAGGGGAACAAAGAGACGTGAGTGAGTCAAAGAGAGAGGCAAGATAGGGAAGGGAGAGAGAGACAGAGAGAAGGTTGTGAGAGACATTAGAGGGGAATGGCTGGGATTGAACCTGGGACCCTGGTGCTGTGAGGCAGTCAGAGAGGTGTGTGTGTGTGTGTGTGTGTGTGTGTGTGTGTGTGTGTGTGTGTGTGTGTGTGTGTGTGTGTGTGTGTGTGTGTGTGTGTGAGAGAGAGAGAGAGAGACATAACGATGGACAAGGATACAATAGAGGGGAGACTGGCATGTGAGTGATGGAGGGGAAGACACTGGGGGAGAGAGGGGAGATAAAGAAAGAACAAAAAAGAATGCGGTGAGAGAGACGGAGATGGGTGTAAGAGAGGGAGCAAGAGAGATAGAGAAGGAGAGAGACAAAGATGGGGAGAGGAAGAGCAAGAAACGGGGAGAGAAATGGAGAAGTGGCAGTGACAAAGAGGAAGATAGAGAGATGGAAGAGAGTGTGGCTGTAGGGGGAAGTGGAGAGGGCGGATGTTGGGGTGTTGGTGAGAAAAAGAGAGGGGAAGGAGAAAATGAGAGGGGAAGGAGAAAGTGATAGAGAGAGACAGATGAAAAAGAGAAGGGAATGATGAAAGATGGGGAGAGTGAGAGAGAGGGGAGACAGCGGGGAAGGTGAGAAAGGGAAAGAGAGATGTTGTTGATTGAAATAGATGGTGTTTGCAAGCAGGGAGATTGATACAGAAAGGACGGGAGTAAGAGAGAGAGAGAGAGGTGGATACGGAAAGGGACAAGAGGGAGTGGGAGAGAGAAAGATGGAGACGGAGAAAGAGGCAGATGGAAAGGGGGCAGGGAGGGTCGTGTGAATGGGTAAAATTTCAAATGGGCAGCCATGCTCTGTATATCATCCCGTGATGTACCTGACATTCATTGTTTTATTCTGTATCGAACACTCTGTTTCAGATTACTGGAAGTGTTTGATAACAACAGTGTAGACTGAGATTTAATTATTATTGAAGTCCATGCTGTCCTAGTCCAAGACTGTCAGATTAGAACATTGAAGACGAGATTTCATTTCTCTGTAAACTGCACTGTATTTGTCATGGAGTGATTGCTGGGGTACATGTCAAAGGGAGCATTAATTTGTAGCAAAACCCATGCTGTGCCAGTCCCAGGAGCATTATATCGGGACAGTAAACGACACATTCTAATGAATATCTAAATGCAAGCTAAACATATCATGGGAATTCTCAAAGTGTTCGTGTGTGCGCGGGAGGGGTGTGGGGGTTGCTCTCGATCTAAACACCTTATGTGCCTGTACTCAGTGTAGACTGAGTTTTATTCTTAGCCAATTTACCTGACTTGCTCATCTTTGGACTGTGGGAGGAAATCCACACAGACACAGGGAGAATGTACAAACTCCACACAGACAGCCGCCCGAGGTTGGGATCAAACCTGGGACGCTGGTGGTGTGAGGCAGCAGTGTTAACCACCGAGCCACTGTGCCAAAATGCGACTTGTCTATTGGAGTGTTTACTGGGGACAGTGGGCGGTGAGACTTATTCTGTACCGAACGCCGTTATGTACCTGACCTGAAGTGTTTGATGGGACATTGCAGAATGAGTTTTATTCCAGAGCTAATCGCATGCCATCCTGTCCTGGAGTTTTTGATGGGGACAGTACAGAACAATTACTCTGACTCCTGCACTGTGCTGTACCTGTCCTGTGTCTGTCTGATAGAATATACTGTTGATGCAGCTTTATTCTCTTTCTAACCCCGTTCGAGAACTCTCTTTCTGTGTTTGATACTGTTTAGCGACAGGCAGCATGGCTTTGTGCGGGGAAACCCTTGCCTCACAAACTTAATAGAGTATTTTGAGGAAGTTAAAAAATAATTGCTCAGATCATAGGGCGGTATGATGTCTACACGGACTTCATAACTTGGAGGAGCCTGTGTTGGACTGAGGTTGACAAAATTAAAAATCACATTACACCATATTATAGGTTAATTTGGAAACACGAGCTTTCGAAACACTGCTTCTTCATCAGGTGGCTGGACTCAGGACTTAATGTGACAACCACCTGTGCTTCCAAATAAACCCGTTGTTCTGTCACTGGCCACTCGGGTGTTTTCCTATCTTCCTGGTGGTGGAAATTGAATAAAGATTCGTACACCTTGTGTCTCTCACTGTGTTTCACACCTGCACACACACACCATGGGTGCTAGGGGAAAAAATAAGCACTACTGCAATTAGGCGGTTGTGTGGGGGATTATATAAAAAAAAAATCAGGAACTTTGCCCTTTAAAAAAAGTAAAGTAAAAAAAAAAAAATAAAGCTAGACTATCACGTGTACAAGGACTCCCCTGCTAAGAAAAAAAGAAAAAAATAAACAGGAGATTAACAAGCACTACTGCAATTAGGTGGTTCAGAAAAAGAAAAAAATAAAATAAAATAAACCTATTGGACTATAACCTGGTGCTGTGTGAGTTTTAACTACATGGACTTCAGCGTGGCCTTTGACAAGTTTGCTTGTGGCTAATACAGAAGGTGATTTCAAATGGTTTCGGTGGTGATCATGTAAGATGGATACAAAACCGACTTCATCGTTGAAGACAGAGTCGTGTTGGAAAGATGTTTTATTGACTGGAGATCCATGACGCAGTGATTCAGTGCAGAGTTCAGTGCTGGGGCTGTTGCTGTTTGTCAAACAGATAAATAATTTGGAGGAGAATATCGTGGTCAGATGATAAAAATGTGAACGACACTATGTTTTGGAGAGTTGTGGATATTGAAAAGGATTACCAGAGTTTACGGCAAGGTGTACATTGGCTGGAGATTTCAGTGGCGAAATGGCAGATAGAATTTAATCTGGACAAATATGAAGTAATGCATCTTGGAATATTTAATGCAGGAGGCAAAGTTACAACAAATGGCAGAACCATTAGTAGCATCACCATGCAGAGTAATCTACTCGGGTTACAGATACACAGTTCTCTGAACGTGGCAACCTCGAGACCATGTTCTCCTTCATCAATCTGTGCACAGATTTATTATGGACGAGGATAGACCAGTCAAAACATTCTGAAATAAGCAGCCCAGACCGCTACTTTGCAATTTGTGTTGGGAAATGTACAGTGAGAATTAATCAGAGTACGTTAGCTAGGTTGGTTACCAGGTTTTAAAACAAACACAATTTATTAACAACAATACAGATGAAACAGAAAGAACATCGTCTGCAGCAGGAGCAGATTTCCTGGAGTTGGGACAGTTTTGCCCGCCTCTTTCTCCTCTCGTGAACACCTTTGAGGATGAAGAACCTCTTGATGTTACCTTTTACTGTTTCCCACCAGTCCGCTGTGTACTCAAAGAGGGGCTTCACGGTTCTCCAACCTGCGTAGTCCCTCTTGAGCTCCTCAATGTTTCCCGGGGTCAACCGGTTGGTGTTCAGTTTGCACATTCCCTAACCAGCCCATTGCTCGTCAGAGATCAACACCGGCTTGAGTTCGGTGGATCTCACCGAGAACGTTAGGGATACAAATAAGTAATCTATCCTTGAGCAGATAGACCCATTTGTCCGTGACCAGATGTATCTGCGTTGCACTCCATCTGAAGGTGTGCTGAAGACGTCGTGCACCTTCGCATCTTTGACAGTTTCCATCAGGACTCTGGACGTGATGTCCAGTTTACTGTTCCCCCACACCACCCCCCTCCCATCCCCCCGCCGTATCGTCCATCTGCATCAATGATACAGTTGAAGTCTCCGGCCAGAATGACTGGCCTGGACGTAACCAGCAACAGTGGTAGGTGCTGCAGGACAGCCAATCTTTAACTTTTACCCGTTGGCGGGCACACATTAATCAGTCTCAGGGGAGAGTTTCTGTGCATGACATTAGCGACGAGGAGGCGCCCGCCCACCACTTCTTTAATCTTGGAGATGGTGAAGTCGCCTCCTCGCAACAGGATACCCAGACCGGAGGCGCGACTATCGTTGCCCCCCAACCAAACTGACGTTCCAAGGGCCCACAAGCTTGACCATCTCCTGTAGCTGCTGAGGTGCAGTATCCCACACACCTGCAGAAACAGGAAGTCAGCTTTAACGTTGGCCAGCAAGGCCAGAATAGACACACATCGCATAGCAGATTTAATGCTTTGCACATTAACACTGGCAATTTGTATCCCCATTACAGCTGTTTATCAGGTTATCATTGTCCATTTTCTGTTGGTCCAGCCTCTCTGGGGTCGCTATCTGCATTCCTGTGGTTAACACGAACTGCTGGACACTCGCAGAGCTGAGGTAGCCGTCCGGCTACACACTGCAGACACCTGCTCTGGTGTCTTCGGGTCAGATCAAGTTTCACACAGTCCCGTTCTCTGTCTGACAGCGAGGCTGTCCAAGGATCGCTGCTCCCAGTTACCTGGAGTTGTGGGACGGTGCGTACCTCCTGGTTCTCACCAGGTGGGGAGTGGTTTTTACCAGCCCCCTCAGAGGGTTTGTCATTTACTGTTTAGGGGGTGCTGCCCTCCTTTCTCTCCACGGCGCGCTGTCTCTTCCTCTGGTGTCAATCCTCCATATGCCCGTCCTCACCATCTGAAGAGCTGCCTGTATCCTCCTCGTGCAGGTGTCTTTCCCCCTATGATGGATGGCTTTGGGGCCTGTCCAGGTTTCTTCTTCCTGGTTTTTACAGGAATGCACTCCTTTGCCTCCTTTTTTTCCTCCTCCTCCATTTCCTCCATCTGGCCTGGATTGGCTGTTGCACCTCCTCGCTGGCTCCATCCTTCTGGGTGCCCCCAGACAGGATTCTATGATTCCATGATTTCTTCATAAAAAGGATAGTCGGTGCCAGGATCAAGCATGCTCAGGACATATTGAAGTGGGAGGGTAACAACCAGTGGTTGTGGTTCACATTGACGCCAATGACATAGGTATGAAGAGTGAAAGGTTGAAAGATCCTGCAAAGAAAAGGAGTTAGGAGAGAGTTTAAAAGCAGGATATCCAGGATTATATTTTTGGGATTACTCCCCGGCATCTGGAATTGAGACAAGGAAGAGGAAAATAGTCGAGTTGAATATGAAGCAAAGAGTGAGTTTGGGAGGAGAGTTTTTGATTTTTGGATGATTCAGATCGCGTTCAGGGCAGGTGGGAACTGTACAAAAAGGAAAGTGTACACTTTAACTGGAGCGGCCCCAACATCCTGGAAGGGAAGTGTGATCGCGCAGATTTAAGCTAATGATAGAGGAGGATGGGAACCAAAGAAGCAGGTCATATAATGAGCAGAAAGTAAAGGTTTGTTAAATAAACACGCAGAGCCATTTTAATGACCATGCTGAGGGGACAAATGACAACAACTTTAAAAACGTGAGTTGAAAGTTGGAGTAAATGATAGGCTCACTAAATAAGGAAGGAGCGCCTGTGCACACAGGTGCTAAAAGAAAAAGATAAATCCATAGAACTCATGTTAAAACGTTTTTTTCACTAAATGTGTGCAGTATTTAGAATAATATGAATAAGCTGATAGCGCAAACACGTATAAATAAGTATGGCATGGTGGGCATGACTGAAATGTGGTTACATGAAGGTCAGGACTGGGGTGTTCATTGTCTGGGCTACTCAGTATTCATATAAGAAGGAACAGCAGGTGGAGTGCCTGTATTCGTTAAGGATCATGTCAAGGCTGTATTAAGAAATGATATTAGCACGTGGGACAAAAAAATGAATCAGTCTGGTTTGAAATAAACCCCATTGAAAGAAACGTATTGGTAGGAGCATTTCCAGCCCACAAACCACCTCCCCCACACTCCCTCCACCCCCCCCACCCACGATAAATTACTTTCAAAGTAGGGAATAGCATGAACCAGGTAATACGATGGCTTGAGGCAAGAGCACAAGAGTGATTATGGGAATGTGAGCATGCAAATTGACTGGATTAATCAATTTGGCAACGGGAGCCTCAAAGAACGATTCGTCGAATATATGACGGATTATGTCTTTGATTAACATGTAATGGAACAAACCAGAGAACTGGCTTTTGGTATTACGTAATGTGGAAGGAGTGATAAATCATATTGTAGTACAGGACCATCTTAGAAAGTGTGACCACAACATGCTGGAGTTTCACATTCAGACTGTAACAAGGAAGATAGAGTCACATGGGGGAGATTGAGTGTTGGACAATTATAATTTTACTGGCCTAAGGAAGGGCTTGGCCGGAGTGGACTTGTCAAAAACATTAAAGAGCAAGACATTTGAAGAACAGTGGCAACTACTGAGGGATATAGTCAAACCCCCTCAAATAAAGTGTAATCTTGAGTGGAAGAGAAATTGTAAAAAGGTGAAAAGCAATCCATGTCTTAACAAGGAAGTCAACAATAACGTGAAGGTTCTTGTCTGATGGTATTATCGCTGAATGCTGATCTAGATAATGTTCTGAAGACATGTGTTCAAATGCCGCCACAGCAGATGGTGTAATTTAAGTCCAATATGAACCTGGAATTTAGAGTCTATTGATGGTAACGAATCTATTGTTCATTGTTAGAAACACCCATATGTTTCATGAATGCCCTTTAGGGCAGAAAACACCGTCCTTACCTGGTCTGGCATACATGTGACTTCAAACCCACACAAATCTGGTTGACACTTAACTTCCCTCTGGGCAATTAGGGACAGACAATGAGTGCTGTCTAACCAGCGACACACTCATCCTTTAATGAATTGAAGAAAAACACTGTAATTGTCAGCAAACGGCTACTAAAAACATAATCAAAACGGCTGTGAAGGAAAATGAGAAGAAAACTTAAGCAATGATTAAAGAACACTTCTCTGAGTAGTCACAAAGTTTAAAAATGCTGAAAGCAAATGTTGGCCTTTGAGAGGATGAAAATGGCGAGGTAATAATGGGAAACTCAGAAATGGCAGAGGCAAAACCAACACTTTCTGTTTTCACAGTGCAAGATAATTTCTTCCAAAATGTAAAACAACTGCAAAACATCGTGATGGAAGTACGATGACGAGGAATAAGATATTAAATACATTGATGGGATTATAAGCAGGTAAGACCCTGCAGTCTATCATATTATAGGATGTAACAGCAGAGATAGTGGATGTGTTAGTTAGAATATTCAAAAAATCCTTGAATTCTGGAATGGTACCGATGTATTGGATAATTAATAATGTAGTACTCGCTCCCAAAACAGGAGATAGGCAAACATTCACAAACTGTAGACCAGTGAGTTTAACCTCTGTAGTGGGGAAGTTTCTTCAGTCAACTGTAAAGTATGAAATAACTGAACACTTGGAAAAACAAAGATCAATTCACCAGTGCCCATTGACATGGGCAGTATCAATTCACCTGCCCATCATGAAACATCCCAACCAGTTTCATGATGGGCAGGTTGTGCTTGACAAACCTGCTGGAGGTCTTTGAGAATGTAACCAGCAAAGTGGATAATGGGGATGCAGCAACTTTTGTATATCTGAACTTCAGAAGGCATTTGACAAGGCGCTGCATAAAGCACTGATCTAGGCGGTTAGATCTGAGGAGTTAAGGGTAAGGTATTGAATTGGATAGAGGATTGACTGACAACAAGCAAGCTGAGCATCGGGATAAATGGTCTTTCCCTGGCTAACTGAAACTAGTGAGGTGTTGCAAGTGTTCAGTTCTCAGACCTCAATTGTTTACAATGTGCCCAAATGACCTGGAAGGAGAAACAGAGTGTAGCAACTAAATTCACAGATGTCATTAAACTAGGTGATAAAACAGGCTGAAATTAGGAGCTAAAGGGTTTACAGATGAATAATGGTAGGGTTAGAAAATGGAGCAGATTGCTATATCGGGCAGATGGTGCTTAATGTGTTTATCTGCACAGTTGAATTTCCTACCGCCACACATAATTTCTATTTTCTTGTGTTGCACCATCTACAGTTCTTTGGATTTTATTCACCATTGGTGGCTGGGATCACAGGAGTCGAGAGGTTTGGTTGAGGGAGGTACAGGTTGCTCTGTGTGTACGGAACAAGACATTAATGTGGAGAAAAGAACACAGTCAGGCATTGTTGATTCCCACAGCAGGCCTGGCAACCAGATGGCCTATCCCTGTTCTTACCTCCTGATGTTTAATTGCCTGGAGTAATCCACATCAAAATGTTGCAGTCAGATAGACAGTACGTAATTAATATACCCATTTCATAATAAAGGGACAAATGACCACTTAGATCAGAATTAAAGACTTGGAAATTCTTTTGAAATTTAATGACTATTTTCTGCAACTTCAGGCTGGAACTGGATGATGGGACAACAAAACACGTCAGCATTGTTGCAAATTTATAAGTTTGATATTGAGTAAAAATATTATGTCATTAATTCTATTCGAAAGTGTCCATACTCTATATCTTATGAAAAATGTGTTGAAGGTATTGTTGGAGAATACAAACATTGAATTGATTAGAAAAGGAAGATGTGAAGTTGATATAAGTCATAGAACATAGAACATAGAACAATACAGCGCAGTACAGACCCTTCGGACCTCGATGTTGCACCGACCTGTCATACCAATCTGAAGCCCATCTATCTTACACTAATCCATGTACGTCCATATGCTTGACCAATTACGACTTAAATGTACTTAAAGTTGGCGAATCAACTAGCGTTGGAGGCAAAGCATTCCATAACCTTACTACTCTCTGAGTAAAGAAACTACCTCTGACATCTGTCCTATATCTATCACCCCGTAATTTAAAGCTATGCCCCCTCGTGCTCGCCGTCAACATACTTGGAAAAAGGCTCTCCCTGTCCACCATATCTAACCCTCTGATTATTTATATGTCTCTATTACGTCACCCCTGAACCTTCTTCTCTCCAATGAGAACAGCATCAAGTCCCTCAGCCTTTCCTTAAAGACCTCCCCTCTATACCAGGCAACATCCTGATATCTCCTCTGCAACCTTTCCAAAGCTTCCACATCCTCCTCATAATGTGGTGACCAGAACTGTACACAATACTCAAAGTATGACCATACCAGACTTCTGTATAGCTGTAGCATAACCACATGGTTCCGGAATTCGATCACTCTATTAATAAAAAAAAACTAAAACACTTATGCCTTCTTAACAACCCTGTCAACCTGGGTGGCAACTTTCAAGGACCTGTGTACCTGGACACCGAAAACTCTCTACTCAACTCCACGACCAAGAATCTTACCGTGAGTCCATTACTTTCCATTCCGTTTAGTCGAACCAAGGTTAATCAGCTTTGTCCACACTAAACTACATTTGCCACCTCTCAGCCCAGCTCTGCAGCTTATCTATGTCTCTCTGTAACCTACAATATCCTTCGTCACTATGCACAACTCCACCGACATTAGTGTCATCTGCAAATTGACTAACCCACCCTACTATGCCCTCATCCAGGTCATTTATAAAAATGACAAACAGCAGTGGACCTTACACCGACCCTTGCGGTACGCCACTAGTAACTGGACTCCAGGACAAACATTTCCCATCAACCACCACCCTCTGCCTTCTTTCAGCAAGCTAATTACAGATCCAAACTGCTATGTCTCCCACAATCCCAGTACTCCGCATTTTGTACAATAGCCTACTGTGGGGAACCTTGCCGAACGCCTGGTGGAAATCCATATGCACCACATTAACCAGTTTGTTTTCATTTCTCCTGTCTGGTCACCTTCTCAAAGTACTCAATAAGGTTTGTGGGGCACGACACCCTTCACAAAACCATGCTGAATATTCCTAATCAAATTACTCCTTTCTAGATGATTATAACTCAAAGCTCTTATAACCTTGTCCAATACTTCACCAACAACTGAAGTAAGGCTCAATGGTCTATAATTACCAGGGTTATCTTGACTCCCCTTATTGAACAGGGGAACCACTTTGCCTTCCTCGAGTCGTCTGGCACTATTCCTGTAGAAAATGATGATTTAAAGATCAATGCCAAAGTCTCGTAATCGCCTCCCAGGCTTCCCAGAGGTTTCTAGGATAAATCCAATCCAGTCGAGGGAACTTATCTATTTTCACATTCTGCAAGATTTCTAATACCTCTTCCTTGTGAACCTCAATCACACCTCGTCTAGTAGCCTGTACCTCTGTATTTTCCTCGACAACATTATTGTTTTGTGGAGTGAATACTGTCGAAAAATATTAATTTAGTTTTTCCCCTATCTCCTCTGACTCCACACACAATTTCCAACTACTATCCTTGATTGGCCCTAATCTTACTCTCGTTATTCTTTTATTCCTTAAATACCGATAGAAAGCCTTAGGTTTTATGTTGATCCTATCCACCAACAACTTCTTATGTCTCCTCCTGGCTCTTCTGAGCTCTCTCTTTAGATCTTTCTGGACTACCTTGTAAGCCTCAAGCGCCCTAACTGATCCTTCACATCTCATCCTAACATAAGCCTTCTTCTTCCTCTTTACCAGAGATTCCACTCCCTTCATAAATCACGGCTCCCACGCACTACAGCTTCCTTTCTGCCTGACAGGTTCATACTTATCTCGGACACTCAGGAGCTTTTCCTTGAATAAGCTCCACTTTTCTAATGTGTCCATCCCGGCAGTTTCCTTCCCCGTCCTATGCTTCCTAAATCTTGCCTAATCACATCGTAATTGCCTTTCTCCCAGCTGTAAATCTTGCCCAGTTGTATACCCCTATCCCTTTCTATCACTAAAGCAAACATAACAGAATTGTGATCGCTATCACCAAAGTGCTCACCTACGTCCTTTTCTAACACCTAGCCGGGCTCATTACCCAGTACCAAATCTAATGTGGCTTCGCCCCTTGTTGGCCTGTCGATATACAGTGACAAGAAGACCTCCTGCACACACTGGACAAAAACTGACCCATCTATGTTTCTTATACCATAGTGTTACCAATCAATATTTGGAAAGTTGAAGTCCCCCATGACAACTACCCTGTCTCTCTCACTAATACCAAGAATCATTTTTACTATTCTGTCCTCTATATCTCTGGAACTATACGGAGGCCTATATAAAACTCTCAACATGATGACATCTCCTTTCTTGTTTCTAACCTCAGCCCATTCTACCTCAGTTGACGATTCCCCAAACATCCTTTCTGCAACTGTAATACTGTCCTTGACTAACATTGGCCCACCTCTTCTCTTTTAAATCCTTCTCTGTTCTTACTGAAAGAGCTGAATCCTGGAACCTGCAACAGCCATTCCTGTCCCTGCTCTGACCATGTCTCCGAAATGCCCACAACATTGAAGACCCAGGTACCAACCCATGCTGCAAGTTCACCTACCTTATTCCGATTCTCCTGTCGTTGAAGTAGACACACTTCCAACCAACTTCTTGCTTGCTAGTTCCATCTTGCATCCATGAAACTTGATTTCGGACCTCCCTACTCTCAATCTTTTCTATACTCGAACTACAATTTTGATTCCCATCCGCCTGCTGGATTAATTTAAACCCACCTAAATAGCCTTAGCGAATTTCTCCCCCAGGATATTTGTCCCCCTCTGGTTCAGATGAAGACCATCCTTCTTGGAGAAGTCCCACCTACCCTGGAAAGAGCCCCAAATATCCAAGAATCCAAAACCCTCCCTCACGCATTTCCCTGCAGCCACGTGTTCAATTCCTCTCCCTCCCTGTTCCCCGCCTTACTAGCACATGGCACGGGCAACAAATCAGAGAAAACAACTCTGTTCGTCCTAGCTTAAGCTTACATCAAAGCTCCCTGAATTTCTGGCTGAAATCCCCATCTCGCTTCCTACGTATGTCGTTGGTGTCTATGTGGAACGCGACTTGGGGCTGCTCCCCCTCCCCTTTAAGGATCCCAAAATCATGATCAGAGGCATCACGAATACCGGTACCTGGGAGGCAACACACCAATCGTGAGTCTCTCTCGTCTCCACAGAACCTCCTATCTGACCCCTAACTATGGAGTTCCCAAGAGTTCTCTGCTCCCCTTCCCCCTGACCTTCTGAGCAGCAGGGATAGACTCTGTGCCAGAGCCCTGTGCCCCACTGCCTTCCCATGGTAATTCCCCCCCCCCCACCGACAGTATCCAAAATGGTATACTTATTGTTGAGGTGAATGGCCACAGGGGACCCCTGCACTGCCTGCCAGTTCCCTTTCCATCTCCTGACCGTAACCCATTTGCCTTTACTTATACATGAGGAATGACTACCTCCCTGTAACTCTTCTCAATAACTCCATCTGCCTCCCGATGTTCCGAAGTTCATGCAGCTCCAGCTCCAGTTCCCTAACGCCGTTTTCGAGGAGTTGGAGTTGTGTGCACTTCCCGCAGATGTAGTCAGCAGAGACACGAGTGGTGACCCTTACCTCCCGCATTCTGCAGGAGGAACATTCCACTGTCCTCATCTCCATTCCCATTATTCTAAATTCCCAAAGAGACTGTTGAAAAATAAGGAATAAAAAATAAACTCGCAACCTAACCAATCTGGCGCACAGTATTTTTTGGTCAGAAGAGGAGATGGATGGGAGAAACTACTTGTGTAGTGTTTCGGGTAACGCAACCACACAAATATATGACTTCCCAGAAGTCGTTCACTCCTCCCTCACACCTCTCAGCAAATGAAGGCCCAACTCCCAAGGTAAGTCCCTTTTAATTGTTTATATAGGTCTTGGCATGTCAAGGAACAGGCAAATATTGGTCCACACCCCCCACCAACCCAACCTCCACCCCCGGCACCTTCCCCTGCAACCGCAGGAAATGTAAAACTTGCGCCCACACCTCCACACTCACTTCCCTCCAAGGCCCCAAGGGATCCTTCCATATCCGCCACAAGTTCACCTGTACCTCCACACACATCATCTATTGCATCCGCTGCACCCGATGTGGCCTCCTCTATATTGGTGAGACAGGCCGCTTACTTGCGGAACGCTTCAGAGAACACCTCTGGGCCGCCCGAACCAACCAACCCAATCACCCCGTGGCTCAACACTTTAACTCCCCCTCCCACTCCACCGAGGACATGCAGGTCCTTGGACTCCTCCACCGGCAGAACACAACTACACGACGGCTGGAGGAGGAGCGCCTCATCTTCCGCCTGGGAACCCTCCAACCACAAGGTATGAATTCAGATTTCTCCAGCTTCCTCATTTCCCCTCCCCCCACCTTGTCTCAGTCGGTTCCCTCAACTCAGCACCGCCCTCCTAACCTGCAATCCTCTTCCTGACCTCTCCGCCCCCACCCCACTCCGGCCTATCACCCTCACCTTGACCTCCTTCCACCTATCCCACCTCCATCGCCCCTCCCCCTAGTCCCTCCTCCCTACCTTTTATCTTAGCCGGCTTGGCTCTCTCTCTCTTATTCCTGATGAAGGGCTTATGCTCGAAACGTCGAATTCTCTATTCCTGAGATGCTGCCTAACCTGCTGTGCTTTGACCAGCAACACATTTGCAGCTGTGATCTCCAGCATCTGCAGACCTCATTTTTTACTCAAATATTGGTCTTTGGAACATATTAGGAAAATGTACCTGTGTTTGAGCACAGTGACGAGTGGAATGGAAAAACAGTGTATTATTTCAATGAATTTAGTTCACTGAATTATTTCCTCATTATTGAGCCTTCGAGTAAAGGGAAGAAATACTCTTTGTTTTCCTTGTCTAGACCCCTCATGTTGTTAAACACTCCCATCAGGAGCACCTCTCAGCCTTCTTTGCTTAAAAATAAAATCAAGTAGACCCAGCCTCTCTTCAGTTTGAGTACACTCTTGTCATGTAACTTGTGAAAGGTATCAGTGTTAAATTTCATTAGCGATTGACCTGTCCACCTGAACAATCGGTTTCTTCCCTCCTGTTCCCTCACACGTTCCTCCTCACTGTGACCCACCAGCTCATCTTTGCGTCATCCACAACATTATTTGTCATTCCCTCCAAACTCCATCCCTCCCATTCTCATCATCATCATTTATGAAGTTCACAAATAAGCCCTGATTTTCTCATGGTCTTCAGTTGTTGTTCACAGGGAAAGCATTGAGAATTCCATTCTCTTGTTTTCTTCCTATTTTGGTGAATTTACAGCGTGATGCAGTTGAACTCTTTTTTTACGAGGGAGCCACAAATTTTATTTTGGACATGGAGCTAAATTCTACTTTCATACTATGTTCCTCTGTATGTTTTATTGATTAGCTTGTACGTACTTAGTGTTAGATTAGGTTTAGATGGCTTTCAGTGCAACATTTGTGTTCCACGTGGACCTGGAAAATGTTCTTTCTATCGTTCCCTCAACAGTCAGAGCTGAAGCAAGTTTCTGTCTCTACGATCGTGACAGATTCATAATTTTGTTTGAAATAGTTGGAGTGATGAGGATAAAGATTCAACTAAATTCTATATATAGACTTACAGAAGGAGATCAAATCATATCGTCAAGTCCACCTTGAACTGGAAACAAATTAATAAATTATTTGCCCACTTATCTTCCTATTGTGAAAGCATTTTCAAAAAATGTTCTCAGAGCAGCGTGGATCTTCTAGCGGCTCCTGGGAATGCAGGCAGTTAAATATTTAATATAGTCTTTTTGCAGTTGACATTATAGTTTATTAATTTAATATAATTATTTCCATTTTGTTTTATTAACATTCAAAAACAAACAAGACAGCAAAAAAACTCATCATTTTCTTTCAACTGAAATTTTTTTTAAAAAAAGAGTTGTTTAAGGGTGGTTTCCGAAGAAAACGAAAAGTCTATTTTTGTTATAAAATGTTTATTTTATTATACTGCAGAAGTTTTTATTGTTTTGTAAAATTAATTAGTTAAAATAAGGAAGTGTACATTCATTCTGGAGAATCCTACACATTTTCAGCTCCGGAGAAGACTATTTTCTTCTCGGAACTTATTGAAGAGGAATATATTTATTAACTAAATTAATTAAATGGTTGATTTTGCTTAATTTTTCTATGTTTGATACATATATGTATATATTTTACAATTTTAACATTGTCTGTAGGTAATTAAAGGTAACGGAAGGTGCCATAAAAAAGTTCTGATTTTAGTAATATTATTATGGTCTCATATAAGGCACAGAGAGGACGGCTGGAAGATTTGGAAAAAAAAATATCCAGCAAATCTGTCATATAGATGTGTGGCTCTCAAGAAAAATAAAAAAAAGTTCAAAATTCTCCGTTGGCTATTCCTCTACCAAAATGCTTTTCAGCTTTTAGAACAGCTGAAGGGGATTGTCTCTCTGAGGAAAATGGGAGAGCAGTCAATTATTGGACACTTGGAATGATTCTTATGTTCAGCAGCTTTTGAGGAGATTTAGTAGAATTATTGATACAGTGAACTTTTCTATCAGGGGCACTAACACAAGATCCTGTGGCAGTGGCCGTTAATTCAGGATGCTTTGTTTATTTTCCTGTGCTAAGATTAAGAACGTCGCGAAACATTTCAGGCACGTTGTTCAACGTGAGATTGAGTAGAGAAACATTACTGTAGATATTGGCAGGAATGATATTTTTAGGGAAAGATTAAAGCAGTACAGAGTGAATATAAGAGGTGAGGTAAAGTATTAATAATAAAACCCTTAAAACAATACTTTCTGGTTTACTCCAATGCCAAAACCAACTGGGAAGGAACAAAAGGTTAACAGATAAAAACAAACGTCTGAAGACCTACTGTGTTATTGAGGGATTTCGATTTTTGGGAAATTGGAATCTATTTTAGAATAGATATGATCTGTTCAGAAGGATTGATCAAATCTAAACTGGAAATCAGCCAATATCTTAGCAGGGAGATTTGCTTCTTCTATGTAGGGAGACTTTATGTTGATAGAGTTGATAAGGGGGATATTTCAAGTAAAATTATAAATGGTAGGATGGATGGAGAATTTATGATTGTGAGGAAGGCACAGCAATTAGAAAAGGAAAACGAGAGAGTCAAAAGTACACAGGAACTGAGGAAGATATTTCTGAAAAATTATCCAGTTAAAATATACAGCTAGTATTAAAAATAAGAAAATAAAGTTCACTTTGAACAGATTGCACTAAATGCTTTTTTGTGAAAATCCGTCCAGTGAAAATATATTGGTCAAAATTAAAAAGAAGCAAGGAAAGAACACGTTGATTGTATTGTACCATATGCTCTCCAACAGTAAGAAAGAAATTGAGAAACAAACATGAAGGGAAATCTCGGATATATATAAGCTTAATAAGGTTGTAATAATGGGGGGGGGGGGGGTAATTTTCTTAAGTTGATTGGAACTACCACAGTGTTAAAGGGTTGGATGGTGAAGAATTTGTCAAATATGTTCACGAAAATTTTCTTCATCAATATCCGGATGATTCTAACAGAGATGGACCAAAACTAGGCCTTCTTTTGTGCATAAGGCAGGGCAAGTGACTGAAGTAAACCTGAGGGAATGTTTTGGGCATTGCAATCATAATTCTATTAGTTTCATAATGGTTATGGAAAAGAATACGCCTTTCATTTTTTTTTATTTAATTAGAGTACCATAAATGTTAATGGAATGGAACAAGGACTTATCAAGTTTGACTGGAGTAGACTGTTAGCAGGTAAAACAATGTCTGACAAGTGGGAGGCGTGCAACAGAGTGACGACGGGAGTTGAGAGGCATTATGTTTCTGTTAAAGTGAAGGGAAGATTAAGGAACAATGGACAACTACAGTTATTGAGCTTTTATTCAAGAATCAAAGACAACCTTAGTTTAGATATAGACAACTTTATTCAATTTAATCTCTTAGTCAATATAAAGAGTGTGGGGCATTACTTCGAGAGAAATCAGGAAATCAGAAAGGCGATATGAGATAGTATGGGCAGATAAGGTTAAGGATAATTCAAAAATATTGTGCAACTACATCAACAGCAAGACGTAACCATAGAGAGGGTTACGCCTTTCAAAGATCATGAAGGATATCGATGTTTTGACCCAGGAGATGGGAAATAAAATCATCCCATTCCTGGTGCAACAGACTTCAACAAACACACACTATTGCCTGCACCTCACGTTCATCCAGCTTGAACTCTATCTGTTATCTGTCAGTCTATTGAGCCATTTCATCAAGATCCTTTTGCATTCTTAGAAAACAATCTTCACTGTCCACTGTGCCAACAGTTTTGGTGTCATCCACAAACTTATGAATCATGCCTTCGATATTCTCATGCAAATCATTTGCATAAATGACAAACAAAGAAAACTCAGAACCAACCTCTGTGCAACACTGCTGGGCACAAGCCTTCAGTTCGAATAGCAACCGCAAACCATTCCTCTGTTTCCTGCCATTGCACCAATTGAAAGTGCTGGAGAGAACCCCACTGTTCAGACAGTCTCGGAGCAGAGAAAAATGGAATTAACTTTTTTTGAGTCCAAAGTAACTTGTTCAAGAGAGGTTCATATAAGACTTGATAACTCTGTTTCTCTGCCCAGATCCTGTGTAATCTGTTGCTTTTCTCCATCATTTTGCATTTCCATTTCAGATTTCCACTTTTTCTTGATTGGTCTGGATGTAGGTTATATTTGGACAGTATGCCCCATTCCTGTTCCCATTACTTGTGCCAGTGACACATGTCTTACACTGGAGTCTGTTTCTTCTTTAAGTTCTGAAAATAAATGCGTGGATCTCACCAATGTGATTTTGATTTAAAATACCTTTTAGAGACAGCTACACTTGATGAAAAGTTAGAATAGTTTATTAATAACGATATTGCCTGTGTTTATAACTAGACTTGTCTCCTCATTCACTGAACATTTTCAACACGTTTCTCTGAATAATTACAAAAAAGATGGTTGCTATGCAGCCCATCATCTCTGTACCAGTACAGTATGAGCTGTGTCTTCACTCTTACTCTGCTGCAACTCACTGTAACCCAACACATTTCGTAATCTGTGTCTGTTTTTATTTCCGTAAACAATCTTAACAACCTTCATAACCTGTGATTAACTAGTCTATATATAAAATATAATGAAGTGCATCACATTTAAAATTGTCCTATTCCATTCAAATTGTCGTTTAACATTCCATGCACCAACGGTCATCTGTTATCTTGCTCTGCACTGCATTTCATTCCATTTGTCAGAGACAGTGATGGCTGAATACTAGTGACTGGGAGATATTACTGCATTCCCCTCACATCTCTTCAGCCACTGGCCGCAGCCCTTTCTGTTTCAAAACCATTATCATATTCATTCCATCCCTTTCTCATTAATTCGTGACTTTTAATAAACAAGGTTATTGTACATGGTTATGGACCAGGCCCGATCACTCAAAACATTCTTAAGCACGTAGCCCAGTCCGCAATGTTGCAATTTGTTGAAGGTAAGTGTATAGTGGATATTCCCAGAGCGAATTAGTTGGTCCGACTACCGACTTTTAAACAAACAGCATGTATTTGTAAAAATAAGGAATGAAACACAACTAACCGAAAACACCGTACCTGAATAATTCATCCTATCCGAAACTGACAGGCTACCTCGAATTAAAAATGCTGATCCAAATTATTTGCAACAATCCCAATAAACAAACCCCTGAGCACAAAGAGTAAAAATTACACAAAAAGCTTATAGTTTACGAAGTCAGAGGACTGAAGGAGGTGGGGAGCGTCCAGTTTCAACAGTGAACCTGACTCAACTCACCCTCGAACTGAACTGACCTGTGCAGCTGGAGAGCTGGCCACATCCCCTTGATTACAGCAGTTTCATTAAAAGAGTTGAAAACCTTCTGCCCGAGGCATTATCTATTAGGTAAAAGAAAACAAAGGATCCCAATGAAGCATTCAAAATTGAGACATGTTGGAACATTGGGTCGTTTAGAACCTCTCTGAAACACTTTTTGGACAACATAACCTTGTAAAGATACCACCTGTGTGACAACTCCCCCAATATAAAACCGAATTTTCAATATCCAAGATGGCTTCAGTTTTCAAAACTCCCAAAAATAGTAGTTTGTACTCTACAATGCACACATACATACGTTTACTGTAAACATGCAAACATGCACAACTACATCCAGATTCAGTGCGTGATGCTTCCATCATTGGGTGCGTCCATTTGTAACTCAAGTCTCAACAATATATTGGCAATCATGTTTGCAACACCTGCCACGTGCACAATTTTCAAATTGCATGGCTGTAGCAACAGGCTCCAGCTTAACAGTCTTGCAATTTTGTCCTAACAATTCTCAAAAAGACTTCATTGAGTTATGATCAGTGTAAATGGTTGTCTCTGATACGTTGCTGTTAATATAAACAGTAAAATGTTGTCATACCAACACAAAGATCACAGTCTCTTTCTCAACTGTTAAATATTTCTATTAATGATGATTCAACTTCTTGGAGGAATACCCAATAGGACTCTCTGTCTTCTCGTCGTCTATGGACAGACGGCATTTGGCCAGCTGTAAGCTGTTTTGGACACTATCTCTGGAGAAAGATCTGCTGGTGTTGGAGGTGATCCGTCCTGGGGATGACAGCTTGTCATATGAGCGGCAGTGAGTGTACATGATGGAATGTAGAAGAATGGTGGGGGTTGGGGGGTTATGATTGAAACTAATGGATTACTGAAAAGATTGATACAGTCAGTGTATAGAAGATACTTTCACTTTTCAGAGACACAATGACAAAATGGCACAATATCAGAGTGAAGGAATGGCCTGAATGGCCTAAATCTATTGCTATATCTCATGCCGAATAGGTCATTGGGTCTATTATTAAGTATAGAATTGTAAGTCTCTGACCTGCTTTTGTAACCGTTGTATTTGTATGTTGATTTGACTTCACGTTCTGGTCAATGGTAACCCTTGTCATATGGACGGTGGGAGGATTCAGTGTCAGCCAGTATTCCATTAATATTTTGAATATGAGCTGCTAACAGTGAGTCTCATCTGGCGGGAGTACATTCTCTCTACAATGATTGTCATTTTCTGTCTGGTATTTTCGATGGATTGAACTTGTTACGCCAGTATTGTTGATTTAACTAAAACAGATGCAATTTACCACCACGCTCAGCAAAAATAAGTCATCGAATACTGAACACTCTTCTAATATCAGAAAAGTTGAAAATGTTCAATATTAGAAAGACTGTTTTCCTGGTCGTGTTCAAATCAGATAACCTGTCCCATCGAGATGCTCGACTTGTAACTATTTAAAAAACATCTTATTTGGATATGGGCATTGCTGGATGTGCCCAGCATTTTTTGCCCGTCCCCAGTTGCCCTTGAGAAGGTGGTGCTGAGCTGCCTTCTCGAACTACTGCAACCTACCTGCTGTGCGGTGACCCACTAGTGATTGAAGAGGGAATTCCAGGGTTTTCACGCAGCAACAGTGAAGGAACGGCAATGCATTTCCAAATCAGGATGTTGACTCGTTTGGAGGGGAATTTGAAGGTGGTGGTGTTCCCAAACGTCTACTGGCCTTGTCATTCCAGATGGAATTGTTCGTGAGATTGGAAGGAGCTGTCTGAGGATCTTTGAGTATTTCTCCATTGTGTCTTGTAGATAGTGCACACTGCTGCTCCTGAGTGACCATGGTGAAGGGAGTGAATGCTTGTGGATGTGGTGCAAATCAAATGGGCAGTTTTGTATTGGATTGTGTCAAGCTTCTTTAGTAGTGCTGGAGCTGCACCCATTCAGGCAAGTGAGGATATTCCATCTCATTCCCGACTTGTGCCTTGTAGATGATGAACAGGCTTTGGATAGTCAGGAGGTGAGTTTCTCCTGCAGTATTCCTAGCCTCTGATCTGCTGTTACATTCACGTGGCGAGTCCAGTTGATGTTCTGGTCAATGAAATTCCACCACCTCCTCCCCCACCCCACCACCACCACCACCACCAGAATATTGATAGTGGGGGAGTTTAGTGATGATAATGCTGCTGAATACAAAGTGGTTATATTGTTTCTTATTGATGACAGTTTTTGTCTGAATTTATGTGGCGCAAATGTTACTTGCCACTTGCCAGCCCAAGCCTGGATATTGCACAGATATTGTTGCTTTGGGCATGGACTGCTTCCGTATCTGAACATTTGCGAACGGTGCTGAACATTGTGCAGTCATCTTCGAATATCCCCACTTCTGACCTTATGATGGAAGGAAGGTCATTGTTGAAGCAGCTGAAGATGTTTGGACCGAGGACATTATCCTAAGGGACGTCAACAGAGATGTTCTGGAGCTGAGATGACTGACCTCCAACAACAATGACCAACTTCCTATCTGTCAGGTATGACTCCAATAATGGAGTGTTGGCCCGTGATACTGTTTTTGCTTGGGGTCCTTGATGTCACATTTGGCAGAATGCAGCCTTGATGTCAAGGGCTGGAATTCAGTTCCTTTTTCTATGTTTGCAGCAAGGCTGTGACGAGGTCAGGAGCTGAGTGACCCTGGCAAAACCCAAACTAGGCGTCACTGAGCAGTTTAGTTTTGAGCAGATGCTGCTTGATAGCACTGTTGATGACGCCTTCCATCATTTTACTGATGATGGAGAGTAGACTGATTAGGCGGTATTTGGACTGTTCGAATTTGTCCTGCGTTTATGTACAGAATATACTTGAGCAGTTATCTCCCCATTGTCGGTTTGTAACTATACTGGAACAGCTTGGCTAGGAGAGCGGGATATTCTGAAGCACAAGTCTTCAGGACTATTGCCGGCATGTTATCAGGGCCCATAGCCTTTGCAGTATCCAGTGCCTTCAACCGTTTCTCGATATCAGTTAATCGAATTTGCTGAAGACTGCTATCTGTAATGATGGGCACCACCGGAGGAAGCCAAAATGGATCATCCACTCAAAACTTCTGACCGAAGATTGCAACGAAAGCTTCAGCCTTATATTTTGCACTGATGTGCTGGGCTCTTCCATCATTGAGGTTGGGGATATTTGTGGAGACTCCTACTGGATTAGACTTACATTAGATTAGACTTACAGTGTGGAAACAGGCCCTTCGGCCCAACAAGTCCACATCGACCCGCTGAAGCGCAACCCACCCATACCCCTACATTTACCCCTTACCTAACACTACGGGCAATTTAGCTTAGCCAATTCACCTGACCCGCACATCTTTTGGACTGTGGGAGGAAACCGGAGCACCCGGAGGAAACCCACGCAGACACGGGGAGAACACACTACTCTGGTGTGTTGCTTAATCGTTCTGCCACCCTTCACGATCGGATTGGCAGGACTGCAGAGCTTAATTCTGATGCATTGGTTCTGGGATAGCTATACTCCGTCTGTCCCTTACTGTTTATGCTATCTGGCACGCAAGTATTTCTGTTTGGAAGCTTCAAAGATGAACATTTTATCTTTATATATTCCTGGTTCTGCTCCTGACATGCCCTCCTGCATTCTCCATTGAACCAGGGTTAATTCTCTGGTTTGATGGTAATGGTTGAGTCGGGGACATGCTGGGCAGTGACGTTACAAATTGTGCTGGAGTATAGTTCTGCTGCTATTCATGTTCAATCGTTTCTTATGGACGCTGAGTCTTGAGTTGCTAGATCTCCTAAAAGTCTGGGCCATTTAGCTTGGTCATAGTGCCACTCAACACAATAGAGTTTATGGAGACAATAGACTTTGTCTCCACAAGGACAGTGTGATGGTCACGTTTACCGATACTGTCATGGACATATACATCTGCAGTTGGTAGGTTGGTAAGGATGAGGTCAGGTATGTTTTTTTACACTCTCGTTCATTCCCTCACCACCTTCTGCAGACCCAATCTAATAGATATGTCCTTTAGGACCCGACCAGCGTGATCAGTCGTACTGCTGCCAAAACCATTCTTGGTGGTCGACTTTGAAATCCCCCAGCCAGAATACAGTTTGTGCCCTTGCCCCAGTCAGTGCTTTATCCAGTGTTGTTTAACATGGAGGAGGACTGATTCAGCTGAGGAACAACATTACGTGGTAATCAGTGAGAGACTCCTTTGTCCATGATAATTTCTGTAATTTCCGTAAGGTATGATTCCGTGAGTATGGCTATGTCAGGCTGTTGCTTAACTAGTCTGTAAAGCAGTTGTTCCAATGTTGGCACTAGACCTCAGATGTTAGTAAGGAAGACTTTGCAGGTTCTACAGTGATGCTTCTAATGTTGAATTTTTCGGTGCCCCTTTCGATGCCAGGTGGTCCATCCCGTTTCATTTGATTGAAACTTTGAAGCGATTGAAACAACTGAATGACTCCTTAGACCGTGTCAGAGGGCGATTGGGAGTCAATGACATTGCTTTGGGTCTGGAGTTGCATGTCAGCCAGACCAGGTGAGGATGGAAGATTCCTTCATTGCAGGATATTGGTGAACTAGATGGATTTTTCTGACAATCGGCAATGATTTCATTCTCATCAGTAGATTCTTAATTCCACCGATATTTTTACATTGTTGAATTGAATTTCCACCATCTGCAGTGGCGGGATTCAGCCTGGATCCACAGAACAGGAGCTTATTTTTCTGGATTGATAATCTATTGGGAATACCATGAGACCTACTTGGAACCACACGTTGTACTCAGCTGCCATTTCTTATGTTACCCTGTTTTCCATCATTTCTTATGTTATTCGGGAATCTCATCCTTCTTTAAATCCTGATTGAAATACACAGTCATGAACGTCTTCGTGACTACTCGAATTTCATTTAGTCTGTTTTGTTTGAACAGACATTTCAAGGCAGCTGTACACCAGAGAAGAGCAGGAAAATCTGACAGGTGATTGTGCAATGTACCTGTCACCGGACCAGCATGTCTGTCCAGGATGTATTTATTGTGGGTCAGAGAACCTCAATTATTATTGCATGGATGGGGGCAATTAAACCCGTGGTGGAGTTGCAAGCTCTCCAACTGCACAATTGGAGACAAAGTGAGTGTGTGAAGAGAGATTGTGTGAGAGAGAAATAAACAAGAGACAAAAAGTGAAGGGAGATAAACTCAGAATGTATAGAAAGGGGAGCGACTGAATGAGTGAGAGACGAAGAGGCATTAAATGAGAGTGAAGTTAGATAGATCAGAAGACTGCATGATGGTAGATAAATATGGACAGAGAGAAGTTAGAAGCATTATTTAGAAATTCCTCTGGACGGCAAGCCTTTTGTCTGGGCGCCATACACTGTGAGTACTGTGCTGATACTGGCTGTCATGCCAAATTATTTATTTCCAGCAATATAACAGAGCTGGGTTACTGACAGCTAAACAGAACCCATTAGTCCAATAGGTTGGTTCCATGGAGAAAGAAGAGATTTTAAATAGACTGTGCCAAGAGTAGCAGGAAATGATAACCACCACCCTGCCTCCACGACAGATCCCCCACACCACCCCCCTCCCCCCTCACCAATACTGTATGAGACGCCAGAGAATCTCAGTGAGGGGATTCACTGACAGAGGTGAAATCACGATCTTAGCTGTGGATCAAATAATGATTGATAAAGATTGCACCCCACTTTATTAGTTAGGTAATTCACATTTCATTTTATGTAGCTCAATATCAGGAGTGTATTTTAACAACCTCTTCTGTTGTAGTTCTGATTGCCGAGCTGGGAATTTGTGTTGCAGACGTTTCGTCCCCTGTCTATTTGATATCCTCAGTGCTTGGGAGCCTCCTTTGAAGCGTTTCTGTGATGTTTCCTCCGGCATTTATAGTGGTTTGCCTCTGCCGCTTCCGGTTGTCAGTTGCAGCTCTGTGCTGCAGTGGTCGGTATATTGGGTCCAGGTCGATGTGCTTATTTATTGAATCTGTGGATGAGTGCCATGCCTCTAAGAATTCCCTGGCTGTTCTCTGTTTGGCTTGTCCTATAATAGTAGTGTTGTCCCAGTCGAATTCATGTTGCTTGTCATCTGCGTGTGTGGCTACTAAGGATAGCAGGTCGTGTCATGTCCCTTTCAACTCAGGCTGTGCCCTCGGATTCTAGTCCAATGGAAACATCTTATCAAAATCGACTCTCTCCAGGTCATTCAGTATTCTGTCTATTTCAATGACATTCCCTCTCATCCTTTCAAACTTTATCAAGTATAGACCCAGAGTACTCAAACATTCCTCATGCAATAAGCTTTTCATTACAATGACCATTCTTGTGAAAATCTTCTGAACATGCTCCAGGACCAGTACATCCTTCCTGAGGTATGGAGCTCAAAAACGAGCACAATACTCCAAATGTGGTCTGCCCAGAGCCGTATACAGTCAGTTCTTATATTCAATTCTTTTCGGAGTAAATGCTCCCTGTCATAATTGCAATTGCTCTCCTAACTACTGCCTCAACCTACAAGCTGACCTTTAGAGAAAAATGCACTAGAACTCCCAAGTCCCTTTGCACTTCAGATTTCTGAATTTTCTCGCCGTTTAGAAAATAGACCATGCCTCTATTCTTCGTGCCAAAGTGCATGACCTGACACTTTCCAAAGTTGGAATGCATCTGACGATCTCTTTACCAGTCCAAATCCTTGTTCAGCCTCTCTGCTTCCTCAATACGACCTGTACATCTGCCTACCTTTGTATCGTCTGCAATCCTAGCCAGAGTGCCCTCAATTCCCTCATTTAGATTGTTAATGTAACAAGTAAAACGTTATGAGTCCAACACTGAGCATTCTGGATCACCACTTGTCACCAGCTGCGATCCTGAGAAGTACACCTTTATTCCCACTCTCTGCTTTCTGCCAGACAAACAAGCTTCTTTCCATGCTACTCTCATGCCTGTAACACCATGGAACCTTATCATACTCAGTAATTTCCTGTGTGACACCTTGTTAAAGGCCTTCTTGAATTCCAGGTGGATAACATCCATTGGCTGTGCTTGGTCGAGCCTGCTCATTTCCTCTTCAAAGAATTTCAATAGATTTGTCAGGCATTAACTTCCCTTGATGAAATCATGCCGACTTTGCTTTATTTTACCAAATACGTTCAAGTGTTCAGAAATCTCATCCTACAAAATGGATTCCAGGATCTTACCCACGACAGAGGTTAAACTATTCATGTTTTTTTTTGTTTTTTTTCCTTACTCCCTCGTTAGTTGGTTTCCAGTGCTCTGGGATCGTTCCTTACTCTAGTGATTGCTGAAAGATCACCACGATTGCCTCCACTCCCTCTTCAGCGATCTCCCTTATAATAGTGGGATTAGTCCATCTGGTCAAGGTTATTTAACCACCTTTGGGCCATTACATTTTTCTCCAGCATGTTCTCCATGGTGGGGGCCATCATACTCAGCTCTGGCCCCTCAATCTCTTGAATGTTTAAGGTATTACTCGTGCCTTCCACCACGAAAGCTGATGCAAAGTAATTATTCAGTTCCTTGGCCATTTTCTCGTTCTCCGCTGCTATCTCTCAAGTATCATTTTCCAGCAGTCCAGTATTCACTTTTGCCACTCTTTTGTACTTTATATATCGAAAGAAATTGTTAGTCTTCCTTGATCTTACTGGCTTGCTTACCCCACATTTAATAATCTCCCTCCTTATTTGATTTTGTTTGCCCTCTGTTTTGTCTTTGTAAGCTTCCCAATCCTCAGGTTTCCCACTGCACTTTGCCACATTATATCATTTCTCTTTTGCTTTTATGCTATACCTGACTTCCCCACTCAGCTATGGTTGTCCCATCCTCCCTATACAAGCCGCCTTTTCCTCAGGATAAATCTCTGTTGTATCCTGAATTACTCCAAAAATCTCCTGACATTGCTGTTGCACTGTCTTTCCTGCTGGGCCCGTCTCCCAGTCAATTTTACCCAGCTCCTCATTCATGTCTGTGTAATTGCCTTTATTCAGCTGTCATACCGTTACTTCTGATTCGAACTTCTCCATTTGAAATTGCAGAGTAAATTCAATTATATTATGATCACTGTCACCTTAAGCTCCCCTCATCTAGTCTGCCTGCACAAGCTGCTCCAAAAAGCCATCTCGTAGACATTCCACAAACTCCTTTTCCTGCCAACCGCTATCAATCTGAAATCCTAGTCCATCTGTATAATATAATCCCACATGATCACTGTAACTTTGCCTTTCCTACACATATTTCTAGCTCCTGTTGTATCTTACATCCCCTCTCCCTGTATATAACTTCAACTGCATTTTCTCACCTTTTTGATTCCTCAATTCTACCGACACAGATTCTACACCATCTGACCTATTCACTTCTTATTATTGATCATTGATTCAATTCCATTCTTAATACTGAGACAACTCTATCTCCCTGCCTACCTGCCTATCTTTTCGACAGGATGAATATCCTTGAATATTCTGCTCCCAATCCTGATCCTCTTGCAGAGATATCACTGTAAAGCCCACTATGTCATACCTGCCAATTTATGGATGAGTCACAAGCTCATTTACCTTCGTCCTTATACTGCATAGATTCCGATATAATAGTTCCGTCCTGTATTACCCGTCGCTCTTCTCATTGTCATTTGTTTGTCCAGCCGTTAGTATCTACACAGACCCTGAGCACTGGATCATTCCCCTCCCGGTCCAAGTGCTGCAACCCAGATCATATATCCCAAACCCGAGCACCATGTAGGCAATACAACCTTCAGAACTCTTAATCCCGATAACAGTATCTATGCTTTTAACTATACTATCCCCAATTATCCATCTTTGGGCAGCATGGTGACACAGCAATGCTGCCTCACAGTGCTCGGGACTTGGGTTCATTTCTAATCTCTGGACCCTGTCTGTGTGGACTCTGTAGATTCTTGCCGTGTCTGCATTGGGAACATTAACTCTTTTCTCTCTCCACAGTACGTCTCTGTGTTTGCTTCAGATTTCTACCACGTACAGTATTTTTGCTTTTGGTCGATCGAGAAATGCAGCAAATGTGCCAGGTTTTTGAAAAAGCAGCCGTGGTTCGCGAGTTCCTCTGGGTGTTTAGGAATCTTGCCTGGCCACTTGTCTGAGTGCAGTGTCCCAGGATGCCCATTCCATCTCTCTCAGTTCCCTCCGTCCATCGTCACTACATACAGCCTTTCCTTGTGCCATCCCTGGGACTCCCCACACCCCATTGCCTGGCACTGGATACTCCCTTCAGAGGACAGTGCACACAACGACACTGGGAACTTTCTGACCCGCTGGGGATGCTGGGTAAAGACCCTGCCATTGAAAGGAACAGAATAACTAGAATCCAATTGAATAGCAAAGCTGAATAAACAGACTGAATTACACCCATCTGCTCTGACATTTTCTAATCTTCTGTTTATCCTCGTCCATCTGCAAGTAGATGGTCCATATGTTTACTTTGTCAAACAGATTTGGTGGCAGGGATAGATATCAGATCTGGTGGTCATTGGACTGATTCAGTGGTTTCACGTTCCTGACGTCACACTTAAGTTTTTATTATCAAGTCTATCCAGATTAAGGAAAAGGCTTTGCTGGAGTGGTGCTGAAAGGATATTTGAATTTTGGAGACATTAGAATATGTCACGTGTGAGTGAGGTGAGGAATCGTAAGGTATCACAGTTTAATACACGATCAAAGAGCTGGTCGGGGATGAAGCACTTCCAATATGTGGATCATTGTGATTCCCGAGTCGGGAGGATATACACAAAAATGATGGTATGAACCTGAACTGGCAGCAATTTATGATATGTGGATCATTGGGATTCACGGGTTGGTAGTATATAAACAAGATGGACGGGATGGACTTGAACTGGCAGCAATCTCCTAGCAGGCAGGTTTGTTATCGTCCTTTACGAGGATTTAAACTAGTGTGTGGCGGCGGTGGGGAGGGGTGTGTGGAACCACAGCAGTAGGTCCACAGGTACAGTGACTGAGGAGGAGTTGGAGACTAATCCCAGTACAGCTAAGACCAACAAAACAAAACAGAGGGTACTGAACACAATGGCCAGGCAGTCTGAAGTGCGCTGATTTTAATGAGGAATCTGTTAGTTTGAACAGATATATCGATGTTGCTGCATGACAGAAAATATAAAGAGATAATGGTTAATTGTCCACTGTGTCCTTCACTGGACCAGCTTGTCTCTTCAGGCACCAAAACTTGTTACAGTGGGTCAGAGAACTTCAGAATTAATACAACACAGAAGGAGGCCATTCAGCCTACCATGCGTCCATGAGCTCTCCAACTTGACAACTTGAAAATAGAGGGAATGATCGGAGCTAGACTGAGAGGGAGAGAAATAAACAGAGAGAAAAACAGTGAAGTGAGATAAACAAAGTGAAAAAAGGAGCTACAGAGTGAGTGACAGCAAGGGGTGTCAGACGAATGTGATGTTAGATCAGGAGACAGCATGAGGAGAAATACACAGAAACTTTTCTGAGAAACCCTCACAGATTGTAAGCCCTTTGCCTGGTGCCATACCCTGTGAGCACCATGCTGATATTGGATGTCATCCCAGATTATTTATCGCCAATAACATCCCAGAGCTGAGCTGCTGACAGCTAAACACAATCCAATAGACCAATAGATTGGTTCCAGGGAGAAGGTGGATTAATTTAAATATTCTGGGCCAACAGGAACCTGTAGCCCCTCTAGAAACTGTGTGAGAGGCAGGGTGGAATCTCAGTGAAGGGAATCACTGGCAGAGGGGAAATCAGGATCTCAGCTGTGGATCAAATAGTGATTGACAAAATTTGCACACTATTTCCATGGTTTTGTAATTCACGTTTCAATTTATATAGCTCCACATAGTAAGTGTATTTTAACAATATTTTCTTTTTGTAGTTTTCATATTTTGGTATGTACTGAAAAGCTTTTTTATCCTTGTATTTTGTGTTGAATAAACACATTTTCTTCCTGAGGGACGGTCAATGCAGGACTGAAGGTGTTACAACTGAATGCATGCTTGTAAGGAATAAGGTGAATGAGCTTGTGGCACAGAATTGAATCGGCAGGTATGAAGCGATGCGCATCACGGAGATGTGGCTGCAAGGGGATTTGAATATTGAAGGATATTTATCCTATCGAAAAGATAGGCAGGTGGGCAGAGGGAATGGGTTTGCATTATTAGTAAGAAATGAAATTATATCAATAGTAAGAGAGGTAGTAAGGTCAGATGGTGTAGAATCTGCGTGGGTAGAATGGAGGAACCACAAAGGTAAGACAAACACAGTTGAAGTCTTGTACAGGGCTCCAAAGAGTAGTCAGGAGCTGGGGCACAAGATGCACCAGGAGATAGAAAAGATGTGTAGGAACGGCAAAGTGCAGTAATCATGGGTGATTTTAATATTCAGGGGAACTGGGAACATTAGACGGTACTGGTTCGCAAGAAAATGAATTTTAGGAATGTTTATGAGATGGCCTTTTGGAGCAACTTCTAGTGGAGCCCACTCGGGAACAGATGATACTGGATTTAATGACGCAGGATTCGTAAGGGAGATTAGGGTGAAGGTAAACTTCGGAAGCAATGATCAGAACATGGTTGAATTTATTCTGCAGTTTGTGAGAGAGAGAAGATAGAGTCAGATGTATCGGTATTTAAACGCAACTACAGAGGCATAAGGGAGAAGCTAGGTAGAATTGACTGGGAGAGGGGTCAAGCATGAAAGACAGGGGACAGCAATGGCAGCAGATTCCAAGATTAATTCAGGAGTCACAGCAGGGATTCTTGCCAAGGAATAGAGGCATGGTACAGGGAGGACGAGGCAGCTAGGGCTGACAAAGGAAATCAGGGATTGCATACAATCAAAAGATCAACCGTATAATGTAGTGAGGGGCAGTGGGAAACTAGATATATAAAGTGCCTCAGAGAGGCAAAAGTGAATATGGACCACTGGAAAATGATGCTGGAGAGACGGTAGTGGAAAACAAAGAAATGAATGAAGAACTAAGCATCAATGTTCATGGTGGAAGACACGAATAATTTCCCTACAACTGAAGAGAGTGAAAGGGCAGAGCTGAGTATGGTGATCATCATCAAGAAGAACATGCGAGAAAACTGAATGGCCTGAATTTGGATAAATCACCTGAACCATATGAACTACACCCCAGCATTGTAAGGGAGATAGCAGAAGAGGTAGTGAAAGTCAAAGTGGTAATCTTTCAGGAATGAATAAAATCAGGAAAGGCTGGAAAATTGCGAACGTGACACTCCATTTAATAAGGGAATTGGGCAGAAGATGCAAAATTACAGACTAACCTAGTATTACAGACTAATGATTAGCCTAACCTTTGTTGTTGGTAACATCCTGGAATCCTTCGTGAAGGATGGGATTTCTGAATACTTGGAAGTACTTAGTAAAATAGTGCCAAGTCAGCATTGTTTCATCAATGGGAGGTCATGCCTGACAAACCGGCTGGAATATGTTGAGTGAGTAATGAGCAGATTTGATCAAGGAGAACCAGTAGATGTTATCCACCTGCTTCTCTAAATTCCTTTGATAAGGTGCCACGCAGGAGGCTATTGAGAAAGATGAGGTCCGCTGGTGTTACAGGCAAGGTGCTAGCTTGGATAGATGCATTGCTGCATGACAGAAAGCAGAGAGCGGGGATAAAAGTGTCCTTCTCAGGATGGCATCCAGTGACAAGTGGTATTCCTCAAGACTCAGTGTTAGGACCACAACAATTCGCTTTGTGCATTAATGGTCTACACGAAGGAACTGAGGGCATTCTGGCTAAGTTTTCAAACATTACAAAGATGGAATAGAGGGATAAGTAGCATCGAAGAGGTGGTTCGGCTGCAGAAGGGTGCAGTAGCAACCTCTAGCACGCCTCTGATCGTCGCCTTCCGGACCACCAACCTCAGGATACAACGCATCATCCGTCGCCATTTCTGCCACCAACAGTGAGAACACACCACCAGAGATATACTTCCCTCCCCAACCCTATCAGCATTCTGCAGAGATCATTCCCTTCATGACTCCCTCGTTAGGTTCACGTGTCCCCCCTCCCATACCCTAACAAGCCACCTTCCACTCCCGGCACCTTCCCTTGCCATTGCAAGAGGTATGAAACCTGTGCCAACAACTTCCTCCTCACCTCCATCCAAGGGCCCAAAACATCCTTCCACATCAGGCAGAGAATATCCTCTGCATCCAAACACCTCATCTACTCTGTCCATTGCTCCTGGTCTCCTCTACACTGGGGAGATAGGACATCAACTTGCAGAACGGTTCAGTGAACACTCTCCGTCACACACACAACAACCCACTTCCCTGTGGCTGAATACTTCGACTGCCTTTACCACTCCGTCAAGGACATGCAAGTTCTTGGCCTCCTCCACTGCCACATTGGAGCCACCAGACGTCTGGAGGAAGAGCGCGTTGTCTTCCACCTGGGGACACTTCAACCACACGCTATCCAGCGCAATGTCACCAGTTTCCTCATGTCCCCTCCCTCCACCTTATCCCAGATCTAACCCTCCAACTGAGCACCACTTGTTGAACTGTCCTACCTGTTTATCTTCCTTCCCATCTATCCACTCCACCATCCGCTCTCACCACTCACCTTCATTTTGCTATCGCCTTCCAAGCTACCTTTCTCCCAGCCTCTCCCATTCATCTCTCAATCCCTTTCCGCCCACCCACTTCATTACCAATAAAGGCTTTATGACTAAAACGTCGAATATCCTGTTCCTCAGAGTCCACCTGACTGGCTGTGCTTTTCTAGCACCACACTTTTTGACTCTGATCTCCAGCATCTGCGGTCCTCACTTTCTCCTGCTGAAGGATTTGCACAAGTTAGGGGAGTGCGCAAAGAAGTGGCAGTTGGAGTATAACGTGGGCAAGTGTGAGGTCATGCAGTTTGCCAGGGAAAGTGAAGGCATGGACTATTTTCTAAATAGTGAGCTTGTTCAGAAGACTCGGGGTGGGGGTTGGGGGTGGTGGTGGTGGTAGGCTTCTAGTCCAAGGATCTTGAAAGGTAAACCTGCAGGTTGTCAGCAGTTGGGAAGGCAAATAAAATGATTCCATTGATTTCAAGAGGGCTTGAATATAAATGCAGGGATGTACTTCTGAGGCTCTATAAGATTTTGGCCAGGCTACAGTTGGATTATTGTGCACTGTTTTGGGTCCCATATCTCAGGAACGATGTACTGGTCCGCGAGCATTTTCCGATAAGATTCACGAAAGTGGTCCCAGGAATGAAAAGCTTAACATATTAAGAACATCTGAGGGCTCTGGGTCTATATTTGATGGAGTTCAGAAGAATGTTAGAAGGTCTAATTGAAACTTACAGAATATTGAATGTAATGGACAGGGTGGATTTTGGGAAGATATTTCCAATGGAGGGGGGACTAGGACACAAGGGGACAGAGTAAAGAGAAGACGTTTTCAAACACAGATAAAGACGAACCTCTTCAGCCAGAGAGTGGTAAATCTATGGAATTCACTGCTACAGAAGGCTGTCGAGGCCAGGTCATTGAGTATATTTAAAAGTAAGACAGATAGGTTCTTGATTGTAGAGGGGATCAAGGGTTACAGGTAGAAAGCGGGAGAATGGGGTTGAGAAGCTTAACAGCCATAATTGAATGGCGGAGCAGACCCAATGGGCTTAATGTCCAAATTTCTGCTCCAATGTCTTGTGGTCGTATGGTTATTATTGGATCTCCTCACTCCTCATTGGAGATGTATCCTGGAATTTGATTTTCTTATGATATATAAAGAGTAACATCCCAATACTGATGACTGGGAAATATCATGTTCCCTCCCTCCAGTCCCCAATATCATAATCACACTTAAATTGAAAACCAGTGAATGGTACTTAATCACAGCTGATTGGCATCGACAATATTAACAGCATGACCTTCACCTGCCCTCTCTGATCCTCGACTAATCATCTGAATTGTGTGTCATATCATATTCTCTCTTAACATATCCATGTCATTTGTCTGTTATAGCTCATGTTGTCAAAGGCACATTTGCCTGTCAGATAATGGACTAGAAATGTTCTCTCCATATTTTACTGACATTATAATCACTGATCAGTAGTTACAGACTGCATGATTCCATTTATAAATGAGAAACTTGTTTATATTCTGACAATCCTTTGACATTACGCCCATATCCAAGGCAGATTGAATGATTACACGCAATCAATCTACCATCTCCAATATTCCTTCCCTCCGCCACCCCCACATATCCCAAGCTAAATGAGTAAACTTGAAACGTCCTTTTGAATTTTAATAAAATCAATATTGAACTCAAAGAGGTTACATTGAGCTTTTTGTTCAGTGACTGTAATTAATGTAAGTCTCCAGGGATCCTAATTATCCCAGTGGAGAGTTTCCATCCTTGAAAGCTAAATAGACTCTGTTCAATGTGCTAACCCATAGTGTGAGTAGGAGCATCACTTACATCACTAACAGGGATCAGCAGCTCGAGAGAGAGAGGGGGAGGAGAAATCAGAATCTGAGAACATTAGACAGGAACGTTATAATAACGGTTCGTCATCTGAGGACCATGGATTAGAATGCTCCAACAATGGATCCGAATCTGAAAACATTAGACAGGAATGTTCCAACAGGAGTTTATCCTGGGGTCTTTACTGGCTTTCTCAGCCTCGGATATCATTAGCATATCGGATCCAGGATAGCTTTTGGATTATGCAAGGTGGTTACTATCCCATCCTCGCGATAGTTGGTGTTCCTGGTAAGACATTATATTTGTCTACTAAACTGTGTTGAACTGAATTTCGCCTCATGATATGTACACTTTGGAAAGTGCAAGTCAATATCTTCAGTTCCAAACAAAAACTCATTCCGTTATATATTATAACTATCAAACTACCCTTTCTAAATTACTCACTGATATGCGAGAAGGAACCAGACTCTTCTCAAACTCCTTAATCCATTTTGTCCTTCACAGATTTACATCTCCATGTCCTCCCCACTCACCAATTCTGTCCAATATCACCATCATCATATCCTAGTCTCGTCCTCAGTCTCAGTGCAATATCTGTTTCTGCCTTTGTTCAATCCGGATGCCACAGTTTCACGTTCCTTCTAACCACATGTCCGTCAGTAAATAATTGCTATTGAGAATGTTTAACTTGCACTCTGCACATAAGGAAAGACAGTTTATGGTGGTCAAGTCATTGACTCATAATCTCGAGCCACACAATAATGGTCTGCTGATATCGCATGAAGGAAATTGTGATGTTTAAAAGCAACCATTATCATTTGTTATATAAAAAAAATCTGCTTGCCTCAAGACCTTTAGGGAAGTTAATGTGTCATGATTCCCTCCTCAGGTTTCCATGTGACTTCTGTGATGGATACGTGGGCGTACTGTACCTTTTATAGAATTAAAAGCCAACAATAATGTCCTGACAGCACCAAGAGTTCTGAAAAAATAGATATCATGTAACATTTGGTCGAACAACCCGATTAGCTCATTGTCTCGAAACAAATTCAGCAAAACATTTTAAATTATACCCCAAAATACCCAGCTGAAACCAAGCTTCAATTTATTATATTGACAATCTTAACAGCCAATGACACAATCCAATAGTTTGGTAGTACAAGACCATGGAAAATTGAACAATTGTGAGGAGACCTGCCAAGCTACCAGCATGCAAAGACAGCCTGAAAAATAGCTCTCGCACAGGAACATTTATTGATTAGTAACTGGTGAAGCAGAGTCCCCAAGAAGAAAAGAAGACAGGAATATGGAGAAGAACCAAAAGCTTCCTGGTTTTGAGATAAGAAGTTTTGTTTTGTAAATCTTAATTCGGAGTCTTATTGGACTAGTATTGTGGAGGGGGAAGGTCAAAGTCAGGTTAGAAGAAGAAGCTGTAAATAGTCGTTTGTTTATTATTCACTGTTATACTTTAAGAAATAAAGTTGTTATTCTTTTACTTTAAATAGATTTGGACTCTAGAATTATCACAGATTACTGCATGGGATAAATCTTTTCTTCGTTGCTGGTTTTAATTAAGCAGGAAGATTTATCCTGCGCTGTGACGCTACAAATCCATGGCTATGATTTTTACTCTTTAAGGTACTGTGGAACAGCTGAACCAGCCACTCAGTTCAAGATCTGCATACCATGCTGCCCTGACCAAGGCTTCATACACCCTGTGAGAGAAGAATAAAGGTAAACATAGCTCCCTTTCTCTGCCTGTTCTCTGTAATGCGACATCTCATTTTCATTCAGGTACATGATCATTGACTATTTTACGTGTATTCAATATCATTGAAATTCTCCACGAGGGTGATGCACATCTCCATAGGTATCTCTGGTGCTGGCTTTATTGATGCTTACGTACAGATGTAAGAGACTGACATATTCCATGTCAGTCGTAGTGCATGGAGAAGGAATGGCTTTTTGTGGCACAGAAAAGAAATGGCAATGTCTAAGTGAGAGAAAATATGTCTTTTGACAATCGCTGAGTGTTGTTGAGGCAGTGTTTGGGTTACTGTGGATAGCCTTTCTCTCACGTTTCACCAGACTAATCCCTGGGATGATGACACCATGAGCAGTGAGTGATGCTCAGTGAGAGAATAAGAGGTGATTGCATTGAACTTTAAGGGGGTTGGACAATCACTCATGATGTTCTAAACAGACACTGACACGGTGATAAGTTCCATGGCTTTTTTCCACTCAGATTACATGATTCTCGATAGTTTAAGACCCTCTGAGATGTCCCACTCAACCACGCCCACTCCCTATTTCAACTGAGACAGAGAGAGAAAGAGAGGTGAAAGAGAGAGAGAGAGAGACAGAGAGAGACACAGAGAGAGAGAGAGACAGAGAGAGAGAGAGACAGAGACAGAGAGACAGAGACAGAGAGACAGAGACAGAGACAGAGGTTCAGGCTTTTGAATAAACTCTCCCAACATTAATACAGTCCAATTGGTGCATCATCCTGCCATGAACGTCATGTTATCTATAATCCCGACAGCAGCAACAATACCTTCATTATAAAAGTGTTAACCCTTTCCAGCATTATAGTGAGAAGGAAAGTCTTTTTACACCACAGGAAGAAACGAAGATGTCTTAGAGGAAAAAGAGTTATTGTGATCATCGCTGAGAGTGTTGTTGAGGCAGTATTTGGGATATCGTGGACAGACTTTCTCTCCTTTATAAGGAATGATCGCGTTGCCACAGAGAGAGTGCAATGGAGTTTCACCAGACTAATCTCTGGGATTATGGTACCATGAGGAGACAGCGAAGATTAATCTCTGGCATTGTGAGAGAATGAGAGGCGATTGCATTGAAACTTGAGGGGGAGGGAAAGTCATTCACGATGTTCTAAATAGACACTGATACGGTGAAAAATTACCTGGCTTCTTTTTTACTCGGGTTTCATGATTGTGGATAGTTTGAGAACCTCTGAGAATATTTCCCTCACTCCACACCCAATTCCCATGCCGCATGTGAGAGACAGAGGGCCAGTGTTTGAATAATCTCTCCCCACATTAATACAGTACATTTGGTGCATGGTCCTGCACTGAAAGTCTCGTTATCTGCAATCCCTACAGCAGCCACATTACCTTCATGGTAAACCAGTTAACTATTCCCACCAGATTCTGACGTCCATGGAGGCGATGAATGTATCTTATCAGCGATGGAAAATGACTCCTTGAGACTTGGCACAAATCATTTGGCTTCTCTCCTCATTGCCAGCAAACTATTTTAAAGCAGCACACGCTCTACAAACAATGGAACCACGATTAACATCATGGAGTCCTCTATCAGTGCAGTCTCGGTTTCATTGGTTTGTCATGTTGGAATATCAGTGAAACCCTCTTGTTCCTGTATAACTGTCTCATGGGGATGAATAGCCTCCTCCTGGTCTCATGGAACAGGTTTAAGGGTCTGATGGGGCTCTGCCTGTTCCTGTTTAACAGCTCGATGTACTGAACAGACCACTCTTCTTCCGGTGTAACAGGCAGGAGTATTGAATCTGCTGTCACTCTTCCTGTTCCTGAATGCTAGCTCATACCCGTGTATGAGATACCAGCTTGAGGTGCTGAATGAGCTCCTCTTTTAACTGTGGAAATGTGCAGTGTCTGGCTGTGCTCTTACATAAATGTTACCGACACTTTAACAGCACAAACCGGAATGCTGTCCGGGTCTTGCTGCACAAGGACACAGAATGGTTCAGGAGCTGATGGGGGACAAAATGTTCTGAATATTCTGTGATCTTCAGTCATCATACCTACTTCAGATCTTATGATGGGAAAATACATTGATGGAGCAGCTGAAGATGTTTGTGCTGAGGAGGCTAACCTGAG
This sequence comes from Hemiscyllium ocellatum, assembly GCF_020745735.1. Taxonomy (NCBI): domain Eukaryota; kingdom Metazoa; phylum Chordata; class Chondrichthyes; order Orectolobiformes; family Hemiscylliidae; genus Hemiscyllium; species Hemiscyllium ocellatum. The sequence continues at coordinate 23,936,752 of NC_083446.1, forward strand.
GATCTCCTGCAGAGCTGCAGAGATGTCCTGGGATGGAAAGGATTGTTGGCGACTGACCCCAAACCTTTTTATTTGTGTTCTGAAAGACCCCGTCCAGTGGGAAGGTTACATCTGATCCACATTCAGATCAAATAAGCAGGTGGTCCCGATGCCATCCTCAGTCAAATACTGTCTTGGAATCAAAACCATTCGCTCTTTCCTGAGCCCCTGTGTTCGCCTCTTGTTCATATCAATAGGTGACGGTGTATATTTAGGAAGTGCTTTCCTCTCACAGAAGGTAATCACTGTCAGGAATGATCTGGGCGAGAGTGCTAGTGCAGCTATATCACTGAAAGCATTTAAGGAGGAGGTAGATGGATTTTTCACCAGTCAGAAAGCTAAGGGGTGAAGAATTGGGCATTAAAGAGGAGTTAATGTCAACAGTAGATCAGCCATGATATTATGCAATGGCTTGATCATCCGAATTACCCGATCCTGTTCCTTTTGTCCTCATATTCAGTGATTGCAAAGTTAATGGCTGTAATTTTACTGAATGTTCTTTTATTGAACTTCGCAATCAGAGAGAGTAAAGTATTTTGTGAGTCATCTCTGATTGAGTTATGGGGACTGTATTCACAGTGAATCTGGGTCAATAATATCACCAACAAATGAACCACAAGTTGCAGAGAGGAACCACTCTGTAAAGAGACGAGAGGCGTCTTTCGAACCAAATAACATTTTCCAACTGACACCAAACCATGTGCGACAGTCTTGAGGAACTGAATGTGATCCTGTGTTACTGTTGGCCAGGTATTTGGAGCAAGTGGCCTCCATCTGCTCCTTGCAGGAGCTTGAGGAGTTGAATACAACATAGCAACAAAGGACTGAGCAGCAGGAGTGGGCTATTAGATACTTTGTCAGAGCTCCATGTGGTTTTGGTCTTAGCAGCAGGTTTCTCTCTGTATAACATTTTACTCCATACAAAAACAGCTTTGAATAAACGCAAGCATCAAGGCACCACAGTCCTCTGGGGAAAGGAATTTCCACTTGAACAGCCCTTTGAGAATTTCTCATTTGTGTTCCAACAAATGTTGGAGCTGATCCAAATGTACTGTCTATACCTGTTGGTAAATTCAGAAGCAGTTGTATCCCTCTGTTCCCCTCCTACTCATGAATCTGTCTACACGCATCTTAAACGAATCTGCCGTGCCTGCCTCTACCAACTCTGCTGGCAATGCGTTCCAAAAGCCCACCACCCTTTGTGTGAAGTACTTACTGCGTGTATCCCCCTTAAACTTTCCACCTCTCACCTTGAAAGTGTGACCTCTCGTTATTGAATCCTTCACCCTGGGAAAAAGCTTGTCTCTATCCACCCTTTCTAGACCCTTCACTATTTTATGAAGCTCAATTAGGTCCTCACTCAATCTCCTTATTTCTAATGAAAATGAACCTAACATACTCAGCCTTTCTTCATAGTTAGCACCTTCCATATCAGGCAACATCCTCGTAAACCTTCTCTGCACCCTCTGCAAAGCATCCACATCATTTTGGTAATGTGGCGACCAGAACTGTACATAGTATTCTAAATGCGGCCGAAACAATGTCTTGTCAGCTGTGATACTCAATACCCCGTCCAATGAAGACAAGCATACTTCCCGCCTTATTGACCACTCTATCCACCTGTGCAGCAACCTTAAGGGTACAATGGACCTGTACCCCCAGTTCTCTCTGCTTTACTTTTCCAAAGGCTCTTCCATTTATTGTATAATTCGCTCTAGAATTCCTCTTGCCTAAATGCATCACCTCACATTTGGCTGGATTGAAATCCATCTGCCACTTTTCTGCCAAACTCTCCAGTCTATCTATATCAAAAAGGAGAAAGTGAGGACTGCAGATGGTGGAGATCAGAGCTGAAAAATGTGTTACTGGAAAAGCACAGCAGGTCAGGCAGCATCCAAAGAGCAGGAGAATCGATGTTTCGGGAATATCTTTGATTCCTGAGGACGGGCTTATGCCCAAAACGGCGATTCTCCTGCTCCTTGGATGCTGCCTGACCAGCTGCGCTTTTCCAGCAACACATTTTTCAGTTTATCTATATCCTACTGTATTCTTTGACAGTCCCTTATGCTTTCTGCTACTCCACCAATCTTCGTGTCATCTGAAAATTTGCTGATCATACCAACAGTGCCCTCTTCCAGATCATCTATGTATATTACAAACAAAAGTGGCCCCAACACTAACCCCTGTGGAACATCACTGGTCACTTTTCTCCATTGCGAGAAACTCTCTTCAACTACTGCTCTGTCTCCTGCTGCACAATTAGTTCTTTATCCATCTAGCGAGAACATCTTGCACACCATATGACTTCAATTCCTCCATTAATTTACCATGGAGAACCTTATCAAACGCCTTACTGAAGTCCATGTATATGACATCAACAGCCCTTCATTCATCTATCACTTTGGTCACTTCCTCAAAGAACTCAATTACCTTGATCAGGCACGATCTCCCCCGCGCAAAACCATGTCGCCTATCACTGATGAGCCCATTCTTTTCTAAATATAAATAGATGCTATCCCTCAGTACTCTCTCCAGCAACTTTCCCACCACCGAGTCAGGTTCACTGGTCTGTAGTTACCTGGAATATCCCTATTACCCTTCTTGTACAGGGGGACAAAATGAGCACCCCTCCAGTCCTCTGGCATTTAAGGATGCCATAAAGATATCTGTCAGGGCCCCAGCTATTTCCTCTCTCGCCTCCCTCAGCTATCTGGGATAGATCACATCCGGTCCTGGGGATTTGTCCAAGGTAATAACCTGTAGACTACCTGACACATCTTCCCTATTTATGTCAATGTGATCCAGACTAATCAAACTTCGATCTCTAATCTCAACATTCAACATGTCCCTCTGCTCAGTGAACACTGATGCAAAGTAATCATTCAGATTCTCACCCGTTCTCTCAGGTTCGACACACAGCCTTCCTTCATTATCCTTTAGTGGACCAATCCTTTCTCTAGTTACCTGCTTACTTCTTATATAAGAATAAACTGCTGTGGAATTCTTCTAAATTCTGCTCGCTGATGCTGTTTCATGACCGCTTTTATCCCGCTTGATTCTTTGTTTAAACTTGTCTTCCTCTTCTGATATTCCTCCAGGGCCCGTTCTGCTCTTAGCTGCCTAGACCTTACGTTTGCTTCCCTTTTCCTCTTGGCTAGTCGTAGAATTTCTCCTATCATCAATGGTTCATGAATTTTGACCCTCCTATCCTTTGCCATCAACGGGACATGCCTATCCTGCACTATCTTTAACCTATCTTTGAAAGCCTCCCACATTTCAAATGTGGTCTTCCCTTCAAGTAGCTGTGTCCTATCCACATTTCCGAGTTCCTGCCTAATTTTGATACAATTGGCCTTGGCCCAGTTTAGTACTCTTCCCTTAGGACCACTTTCTACTTTATCTGCAAACATTCTAAAACTTACAGAATTGTGGTCACTCTTCCCAAACAAATCGTCCACCGCAACCTCTACCACCTCCTGGCTTGTTCCCCAGTACCAGGTCCAATATGGCCCCTTCCCTAGTCGGACTATTGACATACTGCAGTAGAAAACTCGCCTGGAATTCTTCCAAATTCTACCCCATCCAGACGTTAAGTGTATCCCAATCAATGTTGTGAAAATTAAAATCTCCCATGACCACTCCCCTTTTGCCTCTACATCTTTCCATAATCTGTTTATATCTTTGTTCTTCTACCTCACACTCACTGTTGGGAGGCCTGTAATGTAACTGCCCCAACAATGTAACTGCGCCCTTCTTATTTCTCAGCTCCACCCATAATGCCTCACTACCCAAGACCTCCATTGTGTGCTCCTTGAGCATAGCCGTGAAATCGTCCTTGACCAGCAACGCAACTCCACTCCACCCCCCTTTTGCTTCCCTCTCTGTCCTGTCTGAAGCGTTTATATCCTGAAACATTTCATTGTTAATCATCATGCTCTTCCTTCAACCAAGTCTCTGTGATTGCAATTATGTCATACTCCCAGGCACCAATCCCAGCCCTAAGTTCATTTGCCTTACACATTATACTCCTTGCATGAAAGTAGATGCATTTCATGCCACCAGATATTTGCGCTCATCTCTGCCTACCCTTCCCTTTATTAATGCCATCTTCACAATTCTTACAGTCTCCAGTTTCGACTGGTTCCCAGCCCCCTGCCACATTAGTTTACAAACTCCCCAACAGTAGGATCAAAAACTCCACCAATGACGTTGGTTCCAGTCTGGTTCAGATGTAGACCGTCCATTTTGTAGTAGTCCCACCTTCCCCAGAACATGTCCCAATGTCCAACAAATTTGAATCCCTCCGTCCTACAGCATCCCTCAAGCCACGTGTTCATCCTGCCTATTCTTTTATTTTTACACTGGCAATACGTGGCAATACTGGTAGTATTCCCGAGATCACTACCCTTTAAATTCTCTCCTAGCTCCCTGAATTCTTCTTTCAGGACCTCATCTAGTTTCCTACTTATATCGTTGGTGCCTATATGCACCAAGACAATTGGTTGTTCGCCCTCCCCTTATAGAATGCTCTGCAGCAAATCGGTAACATTCCTGACCCGAGCACTTTGGAGGCAACATACCATCTGGGCGTCCTGTTTTCGGCCACAGAACATCCTATCTAATCCCCTTACAATAGAATCCCCAATGACCATGGCCCTAAGAGTCTTTTTCCCGCCCTTCTGAATAGCAGTACCCGACACGGTGCCATGATCTAGGCAACTATTGCCCTCCCCTGGTGAGTCATCTCCCCCAACAGTATCCAAAATGGTATACCTGTTTTGGAGGGAGATGACCGCAAGGGACACCTGCACTGCCTTCCTACTCTTTTTATGCCTTTTGGTCACCCATTCACTGTCTCCATCAGCAATCTTAACCTACAGTGTGTCCAGTTCACTAAACGTGCTGTCCACTACCTCCTCAGTATCGCGCATGCTCCACTGTGAGTCCATCCGCAGCTCCAGGGCCGTCATGCGGTCAAACGAGAGCTGCAGCTGGACACACGTCTTGCAGGTGAAAGAGTCAGGAATGTCAGACATGTTCGAAAGCTCCCACTTCAAGCAAGAGGCACGTGCCACGGTCTGAGGTCCCCTGCTAGGGGATGCATAGCTTTATATTAACTAACTAAACCCAAACAACGCACTTAAATATATGACAAAGAAAGATAAGAAAAAAATAAAAGCCTTACCTTGCTGAGTCTTCCCCTTCCGGTTAGAGGAGGTGAGGCGGGAGGGTGATGCTCATGTGCAGTATCTCGGGTTTAGCGACTGGCCAAATATAAATCAAGCCCTTACCTTGCCGGCAGCCCTCGCTTCACTGCTCCTTCTCCCCTCACCGCTCGGTCTCAGTGTTCAGACGTGTGTTTTTTCTCATCGTTTAATTTGAAAAGCAGAGGGGTTACTCACTTATCAAGAAAAATCTTCCATTTCAACTGTGAGACCAAATTAAGAATGAATATGGGTGATTTTTTGATTCGTAAAGTTTTAATACTTGGAAATATGTATGGGAATTTAAATGTATCCTGCGCCCAGCACATTACCTCAAATTTTTAACAGATGCCCTTTCCGGGTTACTGGCCCTTGGGGCACGTCATACAGAAATAGGAGGAGACTGTAACCGACTTATTAACCCCGACGAGGACAGGATGCGTGGGGGTCTTGCGGGTACGTCCCCGCAATCCAGGCAGTTGATGTACCTGAACAGGGAGCTGGGAATGGTGGATGTGTGGAGTTGTCCCCACCCTGAGGAGAGGCATTTCATCTTTTTGCTCTCAGCCACGTAAGTGCTTTTCGAATATTGACGTTTTTTTGCCCTGTTGACCTTTTTGAATTCGGTGCTGTCCTGCAGAATTTGGAAGATAGTCATTGCTGATCATGCAGCAGTGTACATAGAGGTAAAGGTCGGTGGTGATGGGGCAGGCTCACGGCACTGGCACATGGCTCCTTTCTTCCTGAAGGATAGCAAGTTTATTGAATATTTTTTGTGGGAATTTAAAAATTTTTGGAAAGTAATTTGGGTACGGTCAGTAATACGTCGGTGATCTTGCAGACTGCCAAGGCCGATGTGAGGAGTTTGATTATTTCTTACTCGGTGACCCAGAAGTGGCAGAAGGCAGAGCAGCTGCATATGCTCGAGGCTTGCCTGAGGGCAGCTGAAACAGCATACCTTGACAGACCGTCTGTAACCAAGTTGCAGCAGATTACAGCCCTCAGAGCTAGTTTGAATGCTGGGCTCACCCAGACAGCAAAGAGGGAAATCTCCCTTGTGAAACAGAGGTTATTTAAGTATACTGATAAATGGGGTGGATATCTAACATACCTGGCCAGAAAGAAGAATGCCCCCTAATCTATCACATCCATTAGAGAGTGTTGTGACTCTTACTTGCGATGCCAAAAATTACTTTCGAATGAAACCAATTAATTTGGACCATGCCCAGGATACCAGAAACAACTGGAAGATAAACTTTATTGTTTTAAAATCTGGAAACCAATCAAACAATGAGAATTGAATATGTCATGGGGAGTGTATAAACCTGGTATTTTGAAAATTAATGTGAAAGCCAACTGGACAGCTAACGTTTTGTTCTCAAATTAGAAAAAAGTATTCTTTCCAATATACTTGATTTACTTAAAAAAAAACAGAAAGAAGGTGACCCAGGGAGATCATCAGCTGGAAGACTGAAGACAATGGGAAAGACTGTGCGATGTTGAGACTACGTTAATGTAATGTTCAATAAGTGGGTTCGTGGAACAGCATATTTTTGGAGTTGTAGTCAGATCGTAAGTAGTTAAGAAAAGGTTGTCTTGTACATATGAATAGTTGTTGTTTGATGTTCACTATTCGTGTTAATAAAATATATCGTTATTTTTCTTTGAATGGTGGAATTTGGGAGTTCTCTGTCACTCATGTTTTAATAGATTACTAGGCGAGGTGAGTTTTTTTTGATGTTTGGTTTTTATTAACAGAGCGTTTCGACGTTGATGTCATAACAGTTTGGAGGCTTGTCATTCAGGATTGGGACATATGTGAACAGATTAGGTGTACAAAAGATCTCAGCAGATTCCAACTTTTGGCAATTATTGTCAAAGATCTTTTAATAAAACTTGGGTCGGAAAATATGTTTAGTTTTGGTTACATGTGGATGATTAAATGAAAAGTGTGAGAAATGGGATTTAACATTACCAAAGAGGTTCTGGGGTTTGAAAACGATTCCAAATTTGCCAAGAAAGTTTAGAAAGACAGAGGAAGGGCGTACATTTAAAATCAGAAAATAGGTTAGAATTGGGTTTAACCAGGGACAAAAGGAAAGTTGAAATTGCAATGGAGTTGGTCAACACTTTTGTGTACGGGAGAAACTGACAGTGAGTGCAGTAGAGTTAGAAAAAAAAGATTGCAAATGCAGTAACTGGAGTTAGAAGATTAAAGATTGAGGCAAAAAGAAAGAGATAGGAAAGAGAAAGCGAGGTAGAAGTGAAAGAGAGAGAGAGAGAGACAGCAAAAAAAAGAGAGAATTTGAAGTTGAGAAGTTGCGAATTGGTCAGCAAAGTCAAGTTACCAGGATAGAGATTAAAATAGAAGTTAGGGCTATCCTATGTGGCTGACTTTTTTATTTCACTTGAAAAATTGGATAGACAGACGGAGTGGTCAGAGAACTTGTGGGTAATGCTAATTCAGACTAAGCTGGCAGGCAGAGCTAGTGAGGTATGTGCAGCGCTGTCAGATGAGGGGTCAAGAGGTTATGCAGATGTTAAACAGGCTATTTTGAATGCTTACAAATTGGTACCAGCAGTATATAGAGCGCGATTCATAAACATAATGATGGAACCAGGTCAGACTTATATTGAGATTGAAAGAGTAAAACATAGTAATTTTGATAGATGAGCATGGGCCTTAAAAATGGACAAGACATATAAGGCTCTGAGACAGATCATTTTGCTGGAGGAATTTAAACACTCACTTTCAGAGATGATCAGAGTTCATGCGAATGAACAGCAAGTTCGAGAAGTGAGAAGCACGGCAGAGATGGCATCTCAATATGCATTGGTGCATGCGCTGCAATTTAGCTTCGTGTAGGATCTCCCTCCTGTGAGGGATAGAAATTGGGAGAAGGGGAGATCCTACTCTACAAAACAAAGATCGAGAACACACTGGGAATGGTTTATTTAGATTAATAAATAAGCCCAAGAGTGTTGAAAGGAGGTGAAAAGCCTCAGGTATTTTCACAATACCGGAATGTAACACATGGAATTACAGTGCAGGTGGTTTAAGAAGGGCACTGGGAAAAGCTGTCTTTACTGCAATAAGTGGGATAGACAAAGTCACAATGCAAGTCGTTGAAGAAAGGCCCTGTGGTTAAAAAAAAATGTGGTAAAAGAGGCTAAGCCAGTGGCGTTAGTGGAAGTAGTAAAGGAACCCCAAGAAAAGTTGAAGAGCTGCAGGAGAGTGCTCAGCTTAGGCAGGGGACGGGTATGGAGTTAGTACGTGATCTCTATAAAGAATTCACTTCTGTGGGGAAAGTTTACTCAGAAAGAACAGGGGTGAAGGATAACAAGGTATAATTTTATGAGATACGGGATCTGCTCAGTCTCTATTATTCAAAAAGTGTGGCGCTGGCAAAGCACAAGAGGTCAGGCAGCATCTGAACATCGACATATCATCTGGAAAGTGGCGGGTAGGGGGTGAAAGGGGGTAAAAGATAAATAGGAGGGTAGAAGTGGGGCTGAGGGGAAGGTCAGTGGGAAGGAGATAGGAAAATGAAGGCGTAAATGATCGTGATAAGTCAGAGAGGAGGGTGGAGTGGACTTGTGGGAAGGAAAGTGGACTGTCAGGAGAGATGATGAAGGCGATGCTGAGTTGAAAGGTTGGATCTGGGATGAGATTGGAAGAGGGGAGAATTGGAAATTGGTGAAGTGGACGTTGATACCGTCTGGTTGGAGGGTCCCCGCTGTCCTACTACCATCCACTTCACCCAGTCCTCTGACATCTCACCATCGCCCCACACCTACATTTACCTATCACCTTCCAAATTACCTTCTGCCCAGTTCCTCCCCCACCCATCTCCGTATCTCTCAGAACTCTTTACCCCCATCCACAAGTTGCCTTATGAAGTGGTTATGCCTGAAACGTCGATTCTCCTGTTCCTTGGTTGCTGCCTGACCTGCTGTGCTTTTCCAGCGCCACACCTTTTAACTGTGAGTTCCAGTATCTGTAATCCTCACATTCTCTCAGCCTCTGAGAGTAAGTGATGAAATTATTTGTACTCTTTCTGACATGTTACCTGAGAGAGTGATCATTTGTGGAATGGGAACAGAAATTTAGTGCTCCCCTGCGTAAGATCGGGGTGGAGATCCAAATCAAGATTGGGGACGTAACAGTGGGAGTGAGTGAGAGACCGTCAGTTTCAGAAATACCGTTTTATTCTTGAGAACAATTTAGCAGGATCAAAGGTGGGACTGACACCTCTTGTGGTGGAGAAATCAAAGGAAGACCGGGGAATTGATGAGTTAAAAGACAAATACCCAGGAAATTTTCCAGACTGTGTAATAACAAGATCTTACTGTCATAGGTTACAGCAAGAAGCAAAATGTAAAGAGAAAGACAAAGGAGTGGAAGTTTCATTAGCTGGCCCTCTGTTCATGTAATAGTGCATGAAAAACCTGTACAGGCAGAGGGTCAGGCAGAGGTGTTTAGTCCTGAAAGGCGAATGGCCTTACAACAGAAATTTACATAAATTGATGTATAGTCAGAAAAGGAATCACAATATATTGTCGAGCGTTAGGAACTTTAAGATAGAGTCCTAAATGAAAATGGAGACCACAACAGATTATTGCACAGGAGAAATGTGCAAAAGTTGACCGATTGTGTTGGCGGTTTCATACAGACAGGAAGTGTTACGGGGATCACATGAACTATCTGCAGGAGGTCATCTGGAAGGTACAGGCTAATGTATGAAAGCATTTCTACTGGCCTGGAATGTACAGTTATTCTTTACTGTATGTGTCATACATGCCGAATGGTAGGTACGCCACAGGCAGGACGAAAAACCAGAGTCTTTGTTGCCAATTCTTGCATTCGACGGACCTTTCAGGTGGGTTCTGATTATTTGTGTAGGCCCTCTTTCCAAACTAACAGCGAAATTAATTCTTCCTAAACATAATGGATGTGTCTGCCAGATTACCAGAGGCACTTCCATTACAGATTATTAAGCAAAAAAGGGTGGTGGAGGGGTCCGTATCTTTCCTTACTCAGTACGGGCAACCCAGGAAGTTCCCATCAGTCCAAGCGAGTCATTTTGCGATTCGGCTGTTTAAGTAAATCATGGATAGCTTAGGCATAAAGCACTTCAAATCAAGTGCGTCCCATCCTGAATCACATGGAGCCTTGGAAAGTTGGCATCAGACGCTGAAGACCATGATAACAGCGTACTGTCAGGGTTGGCCAAATGATTGGGATAAAGGTGACCCATTAAATTGTTTGCCATTAGAGATGCCCAGATCTACTCAATTTACTCCCTTTGAGTTAGTATTCGGACATGAAGTGTGAGGTCTTTTGGAATTAATTAAAGAGAAATTAACGGGACCGAAGTCAGAGATCTCACACTTGGAATATGAATCTGAGGTGAGAGAGAGATTAGAATATGTGAGTTAGCTAAACAGCATATGAAGAGGGTAGAGCATAGAAGGAAGTAAGTGGAAGGTACAAAGTATGAAATTTGATGTTTTTTTTCGTGGGGTGCCACCAATAGTGGGAAATCCCTTCAAATGCAGGTTTAGTGTCCCCTTCCAAATGGAGAAGAAGTAGAGTCAGATAAACTATCTGTTAAAGGTGCTGGATATAAACAAAGGTAGCAGGTATGTCATGTGAATACATTGTAATATTACTAATATTGGGATAAGGAACTGGGGAGACAGCTGTTAGTTACTACCCTGCAGAGTGAGGGAACAAATACGGATGTCATGGAGTTTGATGTGACGCACAATCCTTTAATTAACAAGGAAGTCCTTGAGGAGTGGGAGACGATAGCGAGCTGTCTGTTGCAGGAGCAATGAACCCAGTTGATTTTCATTGCAGCAGTCTGAGGGCATTTGCAGAACCATTATGGGACGACTTACGATTTTGTGCATGGGGTGGAAGTAGAGAATGCTGTTCTGATAAACAACACTCCTGCAGGCTTAATCCTCACAACGCCACCGAGGTCCAGAAGATGTGGATGCAATGCTCATCGAAGACATCATTGAACCTAGTCAGAACAAGTTAAGTACGCTGATTCCGTTATTTCCCAAACCTGATGGGGCCCAGCGATTTTGTGTCCACAATCAGAAGGTCAACACATTCAGACTCCTATCCAATATCAAGATTCGAAGACGGCATACATAAAGTTTGACAAGTGACACACATCACAAAGTTGGACTCACTGCATGACTATTGGCAGGCAACTTTATCATAGAAAGTGAAATACTTTGCTGCGTTTGTCACCTTAAAGGGCTACATCAATTCAAAGTGATGCTCTTTGGAATGAATAATACACCATCCACAATCCAAAGACTCATGAACAGAGTAGTGCCCAGATTAACAAATTGAGCAGTTTATCTGTTAGATGCAGTGATCTTTAGCAAGTCATGGAAAGATCACATGTTACAGTTGGCAGAGCTCGTGGAACGATTGCAAGAAAGAAAACTGATAATACGCGTAAAGAAAACAGAATTTGCGAAGGCAGAGGTGAAATTCTTGGGGCATTACATTGTACATGGAAAGTTGACCCCATGAAACACAAAGACGAAGGTCTTTGAGGAATTTCCACAACCATCCTCGATGAAAGAGGAGCTTCTATTTTTGGGACTGAGTGGATTCCATTGGAAGTTTGTTCAAAACTTTAACAGCGTTGTGAAACTGCTGATGGGTTTACTTAAAAAGATGTAAAATGTTGGTGTATAGAACAGTTGCAGCAGGCATTTGAGAATTCAAAAGCAGCATTAACTACCGCACCAGTTTTAGCTACACCAAGTATTTTGAAACCCTTCAAAATTGCAATTGTTGCTAGCGATATGGGGGTTGGAGATGTATTGATGCAGGAACATGATAATGGAATGGAATGGCCAATTGGCTACCTGTCAAAAAAACCGAACACCCACCGGAAAGAAAATGCTCCATTATTGAAAGACGATTACTGGGTTTGGCACTGGCCTGACAATACATGATTGTTTATGTGACAAACGGGTTGTTGGAGATGAATGTATAAAACTACAATACTTTTGCATTTTTGAAAGATTTAAAGACTAAAATATGTAAATATTTCTGTTGAGTCTGACGTTATCAACTTTTAAATGTCAAAATATACATGTTGTGGGCCATACAATTGTAATAGCAGATATGTTATCGCAGATTTAAAGGAAAAAGTGCAGATTACATTTTAATATTGCAATGTTACATATGTGTGCAGAATTAATATGAAAGGTATAAGTTAGATTAATTACTTTTGCATTTCGTAGTTTTGGGATTCATCTTTTCATTCTGATCTTTCATTTATTTTTCCTGAAAAGGACGGGGGTGGGGAGAAGGTGTTATGCCGTTGAAAGCATGTCTGGTCACTTTCAGACAGAACTTATTTTGCTGATTATAATGTACAGCCAGAACTGCCAGCTAATGTTAAGGTTTTTCCAAATGTAACAATTGTCTGGTAAATTGATACCAAAGTTTTGGTTGCTGTTATGATAAGAATTAATTTAAATAATGCCCAGGATACCAGAATACAATGGTATTTGAATATCATTGTTCTGACACGTGGAAATAATAAAAATATGAGAATTAAATGTGTCGTGAGGAGTATATGCACCTGGCACTTTGAAATCTAGAAGGAGAGCAACTGCCAATGAACAACAGAGCAACTGCTGTAGAGCCGGAGAGGTAACTGGCCACCTAACACACTCTCTAAGATACCTTTTCATGCAAAACCTAGTTGCAGTTAAAAACAAAGGAAGATGACCTATGGATGTCAGCAGCTGGAAGAGTGAAGGCAGCGGAGGAGGCAGAGACTGTGTGGTCTTGAGATTAATTGAATGATATGTTTCAGACGTGGGTTATAGGAACAGCGTTTTTCTTCGAGTTGGAGTCAGATAGACATCAGTTAAGAAAAGGGGATCTTGTATTTGTGGATAGTTGTTGTTAGTGATGACTACTAAAGTTAAGAAATAAATTGCTATTTTTAATTAAATAGTTTCATGTCGGAGTTTTGTCAATCATATTTTAACAAATTACGCGGCAAAATGAGCTTTTCTGGGTGTTTGTTTTAATTAACAGAGGGGTTCGACCTCCACGTCGTAAATGTCAATCCACACTCACCCACTTCCTTGCACTTGGTCCATATCCTTCAAGCCCTTTCCTATCCATACATTTGTCCCAATGCCTTTTAAATGTTGTTAATGTACCCCCCTCAAACGCATCCGCTAGCAGCACTTTACATCTGCATACCAGCCTCTGTGTAAAAACGTTGCCCCTCAGGTTCCATTTTCTCCTTCCATCTCACCTTAAACTGATGTCCTCTCGTCCTTGATTCTCCAAACCTTGGAAAAAGACTGAGAGCATTCAACATATCCATGCCCTTCATGATCTTATATACCTCTATATGTTCCCCATACAGTCTCCTCTGCTCTGAAGAAGAAAACCGAGAATGTCCAAACACTCCCTTTAATTCAGACTATTGAGTTGTGACAACATCCTTGTAAATTTCTTGTGCATTCTTTCTAGTTTAATAACATCCTTCCTATAACAAAGTGACAAAAACTGAACACAATACTTCAAGTGTGGACTCGCCAAAGCCTTGTATATCTGGAACATAACTTCCCAGCTTCTATACTTAGTGCCCTGACTGATAAAGCCAGTGTGCCAAAAGCCTTCTGTCTACCTGTGACTCCATAAGCCGTAGTTAACTCTCCCCACATTAATAAGCAGTCAGTGTTTGAGCCTGCACTGAACGTCATGTTGTTCACAATCCCCAACAACAGCCACCATACCTTCCATCTGAAACAGGTCGGCATTCCCACCAGCTTCCACCCTACAAAGAGAAGACCAGGCTGGCTTCTCGGAGATGGAAGGTGCCTCCTTGAGATTTCACGCAAAGCATTTTACTTCCCTCTTCACTTCCCTGCGTAAGAGCGTTGAGCGGCTAAATGGTCTCCTCCTGCTCTCTCTGTGCGACTCACGGGGCAGAATGGCCTCCTCCTGTTCATATGTCAGTAACTGAAGGGGCTGAATGTCCGTCTGTTGATCCAGCATAAGTGAATCAAGGAGCTGAATGGCCTCCTCTTGTTCCTGTATAATGTACTCAAGGGGCTGAATGGTTTCTTCCTTGTCCGATTGGACAGGGCCAAGGGCCTGACTGGGTTACCCCTGGTTCCTGATTAACAGCTCGATGTGCTGACAAGTGTGATGATGCTGTAGCTTTCAGATGTTATTTTGTCCTGGTTTCTTTTGAGAGACAGATTGAACGATCGTTAACAAGATGCTTAGTTAAGACCACCGTTTAAACAGCTAGAGAGGCCTTGTATTTATTCTAATGCAGCCTGAATGGGTGTGGCCAGCTCTCACAGATTAGGATCTCTGGGTTTTGGTTTCTCAGTAACATCAGAAACTATTGGGGTCTCCACAGAGTTATAAGCTTCAGTGACTATCTCCTGGCTGCTACTCTCTCTGACCTTTTTTACTGATTGCTTTTCCCTCCTGGAAAACTGTATGTGAGAATTTGTTTTTTTTTGCCAAGTGGTTCTGTTTATGGGATATGACTATATTGGTACAGTTAGTTAGTAATAGGATTGTATCTACTATTCTGTTAAGTTTTTGAATCGTGTTGTTATTCTTTGATTATATTTTAATGATCGTGCTCAAATAAACTGTTTTGCTGAACATCGAGTAGTTTCACCAATCACATTACATCTGAACCAGTTGTTATATTTGCCTTTAGAATAACATAATGGTTGAATTTAAACTATAACTTCAAACTATTTTTAAGGGGCTCTGGCCTGGTCCGTAACACTGGACTCCTTGCTTCCTGTGTAATAAGCAGGTGGATCTGAATGGGCTATCCCTCTTCTTGTTCAGTAGTTTCAATGGACTGAATGGCTTCCTCATATTCCTGTGAAGTGAGCTTGAGTTGCTGAATGACTTCCTCTGTTCCCTGTGGAATGAAGCAACATCTCACAGTACTGTTACATGAATGCTACATATTCTTTCACAGCAAAATCCTGAATGTTGCCTGGGTCTTGCTGCACATGGACACAGAGTGTTTCAGGAGCTGACGGGGGGACACATTGTTGTGAACATTGAGTAATCTTCAAGAAACATCCGCTCTTATATAACTTTGTGTTCTCATCATATGTTCATAGCAACAGGTCATGGTATAGGAGCAAGGAATGCTTATTTCAAACAGAGGGTATTGAATGTAAGCAATTCGCTTTTCCATCGTGTTAGGAGAGCTAGATAACAAAATAGTTAAAGAAAGGGTAGATGTATTTGACCAGACAGAGAGTTAAGGGCTATGAAGATTTGGACATTGAAGAGGATTTCAAACCTAGAGCACATCAGCCATGATCTTAGTGAAGGGCAAGGCAGGCTTGAGGGGGATGAGTGTCCTGCCCCTGTTTCTGATGCTCTCACATTCTATTATTGGAAAGTAAGTGAATGTTATTTTGTTGGCAGGGCGGTTATTGATGTTGCAGTCAGCGATTTGAGCCATCTCTGAGTGAGGTATGAGGACTGTATTCTCAGTTAATCTGGGTCTACACATGACCAATAAATGAAGCACAATTTGCAGAGAGGGGACGCTCTGTAAAGAGAGATGAGGGGCCTCTTTCATACCCAGCTTGGGTTTTCAAATTACATTTCCCAAATCACCTCAAACCGTGTGTGATAATATTGAAGGGCTGAATGGTCTTCATGTTTCTGTGCACCAGTTGATAGCAGTAAGTGGCCTCCAATTGCTCCTTTCTTGCAGGTTCGAGGGGCTGAATGGAAGACAGGAACATCGGGCTGAGGAGCAGGAGTGGTCATTAGACACTTTGAGCCTTCTCCAAAAGGCACTAAGATTGTAGCTGATCAGGTTGTGGTCTCATCCCCACTTTCCTGGCTGTATCCTATTATCCGTGACACAGTTCCCTCTCAAGTGTTTAACTAACTCAGCCTTGGATCAATGTGGACATAGACACACGATAAACTTCCAGTGAAGAGAATTCTAACCTGAAAGGTCGTTTCAGAATTTCTCTTCATTCCTCTTATAGAATCAAAGAGTCATGCAGAACGGAAACAGACCCATTAGTGCAACCTGTTCACTCGGACCAGATAACCAAATCTGATCTAGTCCCATTTGCCAGCATGTGGCCAGTATCCCTCGTCTTTCAGACACATTTTAAATGTGCAATTGTATCGCCTTCACCACTTCCACCCACTGCACTTTATGTACACACATTACTGTCTGCGTGAAAACTTTTGCTCCTGAGTTTGCTTCTAAATTATTCCCCTCTCGCCGTCAACCTATGCCCTCTTGTTTTGGATTCCTTATCCTGTGAAACAGATTGTGACTAATCAGCCGATTCATGCACACTTTTGTTTTTAGCTGGCACACATTTTTGTGATGAGAAACCGTGAGGGAAGGTGGGTGCCGTATAGGCCACTCATTCTCTGACAGGTCCCATTTTCCTCCTCTCTGAGTTGAGTCACACAACAATATCATCCTCGCCCAAACTGGACTATGTGAGGTTTCCTTCAACATTGTCCGAACTATGCCTCCATCACATTCCCTGCTCCATGGAGGTGCATCGTTGCTGCTTTTTCTAAGCAGAAAATAATCAATTTGAAATGTGTTTATAGGTGCCTGCGTCATTTAAAAATGTATAAATGTTTATGCATTCAGAGTACTTGTGATAAAATGAAGGCATCTTATTTCTTAACAAATGCAGAAATTGTTGCAAAACCTCAGCAGGTCTGTCAGGATCTAGGTGCCTTTCAAATGTTATAATAGGACCAGCCTCCACCACTTCCTCTGGTAGCTCATTCCTCTGCGTGAAATGCTTAGGCCTCTTCCAAATCTTCCCCCTCTCACTTTCAACCAATGGCCTCTACGTTTGGGCACCCTTAGCCTGGGAGGAAAGCTTGACTACGCACCCTATCCATAACTGTTATGATTTTATAAACGGCTACTGCTGCGGAATGTGATTCCAACCAACACAAATCTGCTCACTGTCTTCCCTGGGCCTCAATTCTGAAATTCAATACTGACACCTTTTCCTTCTCCATCAAGATACAATTCTAACACAATTTTCATCAGTCTGTCTAGATGTATTATGAAGCATCTCTGTGAGATTTGTACCTGAAACTTTGTGCCTGGAGATAGAGACACAAGCACCAATCAGCAGTAGTCCCTAAAGCTGCAACATGATTCCTCTGTGTGTCTGTTCATCAGCCTATTCAGACACACTGTAACACACCTCCACAACAGGCAGGACTTGAATCCAGATCGTTTGGTGCAGAGCTAGGGACACTACCACAGAAGTTTAGGATTTGGAATCAAATCCAGGGATCTGGCTCAGAGGCACGGGTACTACCCATGTCATAAGATCTAAACCATTCCCAGACTATGGGTCACATTTGAAGTGCCAGCTTTTACCTCGGGATGGGATTTCTTAAAAATCTGGTTAACATTACTGAACTACATAAATATTTTTCATTGCTAAACAACTGCAAAGGTATTTGTCTCAATTGTCAGATTGTTCACGTACTGGGCCATCGGGATAAGCCATAAACATCGTTAACTGATTATCTGCAGGCTGCAATATTAGGGAAATAAATCCTGCAAACATACTCTGCACAATGACGGGTCACAAATAGACATTTATTACTAAATATCAATGACAAAAAAATACGTTATTTCTGGCACCAAGACACCAATAACGTGTGTTACTGAACTCTTCCTAAAACCATAAAATGATACCAGGGCACTGATTACTGTCCAGTCTCCCCTCCCCAGTGACTGTGTCTGCAATCTGTCCCTCGTCTCCTAACTGCACAAGGCATACCAAACTCAGGGTCTTTGTTGAAAATAAAGGCCAGAATGTGCATGCCTCTTGGAGAGTGTGAGGGTATTTTAAAATTGAAGAGGGAAAGTGAGGAGGCAATAATATCACACACTGGGCTGACGGGTGGCAGATGGAGTTTAATTTGGTTTAATGTGAGGTATTGGATTTGGCAAATAAAACAAGAGCAGGACCTATACAATTAAAAGTAGGGCCTGTGGCAGTGTTGTAGAACAGAGACTTAGGCCGTCAGGTAAAGTACATTAAAATTTGCATCTCATATAAATAGTGGGACTAAGAAGGTGTTTTGCACAGTTGTCTTCATTGGTCAGACCTTTCAATATCGAAATTTGGACGTCATGTTGAGGGTGTACAGGACATTGGTGAGGTCTCTTCTGGAATACTGTGTCTAGACTGGTCATCCTGCCCACTCATTCCATAGCACACCATCCTTTGTGCAAAAAAAATTGCTCCTGAGCTCACATGTAGTTTTTTTTTCCCCCACTTACTTTAAACTTATGTCCTCTGGTTTTGGTAACTCCCACCCTTAGAAAATACCTTCACTATTCACTTTGATTTTACTGACCTTGATATTATTAAGCTGGGGAGGGTTCAGAAGAGAATAACTTAGTTGTTGTTGGGAATTGAGGGAGCAAGCTATAAGGGGAGACTGAATATTCTGGGACATTTTTTCACTGGAGAGTATGAGATTGAGGGTTTGACGTTACAGAGGTTTACAAAATCATGAGGGGTACAGAAAAGCTGAAGTGCCAATGTCTTTTCCCTAGAGTCGAGGGTTCAAGCCTGAGGGATATTTTAAGTCAGAGGAGAAAGGTTTACAAAAGTCATGAGAGGTAATTATTTTAGACATAAGCTGGCTTGTGTGTGGAAAGAATTTCCAGAGTAAGTGGTGAAAGCGGGGACAGTTACAACGTTTAACGTACATTCAGATCAGTACATAGATAAGACATCAGTTTGGATGGTGCTGTGAGTAGCTGCCCTCTCCCTCCCCCTCTCTCAATGGATCTCTGTTGGTTTTCACCCTCTGCCAATGCCTGTGCAGTATCGTGGAGAGGCCAGCAGAGGGAGGCATTGCATCACTTTAAGCACCACAGAGACTGCCAGACCTGCCCCACACGGAGACTGCCAGAACTGCCCCACACAGATACACACACAGGAATTGTTAGGGCACTGCGTGAAGCTCATCTGGTAACTTAAATGAAACATAAAGAAATGCTCAATTCGCCTCGTAAGCTGTTAAAATATGACTGACAGATCTGCCAAATTCCACTGTTTAAATAAAAACATCGATTTATTTTTCATTTTACATCAACTATTCACATCTCTGAGACCCTTTTCTCTTAACTGCTTATTAACGGACTCCAGCTCTACAGCAATATACTGTTTCTGGGTCTGCCATCCTCTCATTCTCTGGGGCTTGTAAGCTCTCAGTTCAGAACAGCATTCACCTTCTCTTAAAGGAACATTACACAGTTTCATCTACATCACATTATACCCTGATGAATATAGATAAGTGGAATCTATCTGATTTCTCTTGCTTTGTGGTTTGTCAATATTTCGTCTACTCTGTCTCGTATGTTGCTCCATTGACAGCATGTCATTATTCGACTCTGTACATGGGAATATATCAGTATTTCACTAGCTCACACTCGTGTGTGTGGGGCAGGATTGCAGTTGTTTCATGAGGAGTGTGACACTGACAATCTCAATGTTTGTAAATGGCACCGAACCTGGAAGAACTTAAAAGTCTATGGAGGACAGTGTGGAACTCTAACAAGACAGTGACACGCTGGTGTGGTGTTCAGGTGTAAGGCAGATGGGGATCAGTGCAGAGCAGTGTGAGGTTATACAGTTTCGTAGGAAAGACAAGGAAAGACAGTTATAAAGGGGCTGCAGGAGCAGAGGGCACTGTGTGTATATGAGCACAGATAGTTGAAGATGTCAGGACAAGTGGGGAGAGCAGTAACTATCACAGATTCGTTTCAGTATCTGAGCTGTTTACAGGGGGAGGTGTAGGGGGGAGTCCCCGTGCTCCCTTCCTGGAGGTGGTGGTGACGATGTGTTGTGAGCCCACCCTCCTGCCCACCGAGACCGTGGGGATTCCATTTGTTTCAGCTCGACACAAAAGGGAGATGGCATCAGGGCCATGGCTTCTAAGTTGTGCCGGAGGGAAATGGAGCTGCCAGTGGGTTTAAAGTGAGAATTGCCCTTCACTGAACATTGCTCCTTACTCAGTCAGTGAGACGTGGATGTTTCAGAATCCCCACACGAGGCACCACGGTCCTCTCCGGCTCCAAGCAGGGTCCTCCCCACATGGCGGGGTGAAGGGGGTGGGGGTGTGAGGGAAACGGATATCGGGCACTCCACCATCCGGCTTGGCCCTTTCTATAATTTCCAGGCTGTTTCTCCTGGAATGGGAGGAAGGAATGAGGGAGGGTGGGTGGGTAGGGCTGTTCCTGCTGTTAGCGCCTGTGAAAGTTGGGGACAGGTTCATGGTGAGGTGTCCGGATGGAGTAAGTCCACAGTGTTCTATCCATGCAGTGTTATTCGTGTGTGTGTTGGGTGGGGGGGTGTAAAGTGGAGGGAGAGAGAGAAAAAGACAGAGACAGACAGAGACAGAGAGAGACAGAAATAGATAGATAGATAGATAGAGAGAGAGATAGAGAGAGAGAGAGAGAAGACGCTGCATGCAGCAATGAGAGTGATGGAGCAGGAGCCTTGTTCGGTGGTCGGTGCTATAACAGATATACAGTGAGTGTGAGGGAGCAGAGAGTATACGGTGACCGTTGTCCTGACAGAGCAGGGAAGGTTATTGATGCTTGTCCTGTATTGCTGGACATTTCTTCAGACCGCAGATACTGCACTGAGCTGGGTGGGGAGCTCAGACCATGCTCGGTGGGTCTGCTGGCGTGGCCCACTCTAGGAAGAGAATGGTCCCCCTCTGTACTAGCTCCTCCAACAGGACCTCCATGCCCCAGAGGACAAACCATGGTGTAATTGCCCCTTATTTGCCATGCTCGGGTTAAACTGAGCAGGGCAGCTCCTAAAGGAGAAAGCTCAAACTTGTGCCCATTGTTCTTTTAAAGATGGCGCCAGTGATAGGGATCATGGAATATCCAAAGGAACCCTACCATGGTAATTACCTCCAGCCATGATGGGTGGGAGTATCGGGCTGGTATTGAATGAGCGGGAAACCATGGGATGGGATGGGTAGTTAATGAGGTGAGTTCGATACGATAGCACCAGGAAATTATCTCTGTCTCATGCAGACAATCCCTCTGTCACACTCAAGGAAACTCAAACAAAGATAAATTAATGTTAGAATCTGCCCAATGAGTCATAGATTCTGTTGAAACTAATTCCAGTTACAAAGATGCAGAACAAATGCTCATCTGACTTCACACCAATATCCCTTTTTTCCATCTTTGCTGGGAAGACTGGCTCATGTTACAGGATGTTATCGAAGTGTCTACATTTCAGCATTCTGAAACCTGGGAACACATCCTTCCATGACACTGTCTTTCAGTCTCCCGCTCTCTGTCTATTTCCCAAACCCCTCCCATGTGGTAACATTTAAACTGATTCCCGTGCCATCTCTCTGTGTCGTCATGGCACAATGGAGATTAATGTGCTGGAAGTGGAAGGGAGCTGCACACAGTGCTACATGCTGGGAGGGTAACAGCTTCTGATTGCAGTTCAATACAATGGAATGGTGTACACAGCTCGACATGCTGGAAGGGAAACTGCTCCTGTGTTATAGATGAATGCACAGGGGTGGGGCACACAGCTCTATATACTGGGAGGTTAACTGCTCCTGGTTTACAGATCAATGCACTAGGGTGGTGTACACAGCCCTACATGCTGGGAGGGTAACTGCTCCTGGTTTACAGATCAATGCACTGGGGAGGTGTATCAGTCCTACATGCTGAGAGGGTAACTGCTCCTGGTTTACAGATCAATGCACTGAGGTGGTGTGTCAGTTGTACATGCTGGGAGGGTAACTGCTCCTGGTTTACAGATCAATGCACTGGTGTGGTGTACACAGTCCTACATGCTGGGAAGGTAACTGCTCCTGGTTTACAGATCAATGCACTGGGGTTGTGTACACAGTCATACATGCTCGGAGGGTAACTGCTCCTGGTTTACAGATCAATGCACAGAGTTGGGGCACAAAGCTCTATTTACTGGGAGGTTAACTGCTCCTGGTTTACAGATCAATGCACTGGGGTGGTGTACACAGTCCTACATGCTGGGTGTGTAACTGCTCCTGGTTTACAGATCAATGAACTGGGGTGGGGCACACAGTCCTACATGCTGGGAGGGAAACGGTTCCTAGTTTTCAGATCAATGCAGTGGAATGGTGTACACAGCTCTACATGCTGGTAGGGTAACTGCTACTGTGTTACAGATCAATGCACTGTGGTGGTGTATCAGTCCTACAAGCTGGGAGGGTAACTGCTCCTGGTTTACAGATCAATGAACTGGGGTGGGGCACACAGTCCTACATGCGGGGAGGGTAACTGCTCCTGGTTTACACATCAGTGCACTGGGGAGGTGTACGCAGTCCTACGTGCTGGGAGTGTAACCGCTCCTGGTTTATAGATTAATGAACTGGGTGGTGTAAACAGAGTCCTACATGCTGGGATGGTATCTGCTCTTGGATAACAGATCAATGGACTGGATTCCTGCACACAGTGCTACATGCTGGGAGGTTAACTGCTCCTGGTTTACAGAACAAAGCACTGGGGTGGTGTACACAGCCCAACATGCTGGGAGGGTAACTGCTCCTGGTTTACATATCAATGTACTGGGGTGGTGTACACAGTCCAACATGCTGGGGGTGTAACTACTCATGGTTTACAGATCAATGAACTGGGGTGGGGCACCAAGTCCTACATGCTGGGAGGGTAACTGCTGCTGGTATACAGATCAAAGCACTGGGGTGGTGTACACAGCTCTACATGCTGGGAGGGTAACTGCTCCTAGGAGGGTAATGCTCCTGGTTTACGTATCAATGCGCTGGGGTGGTGCATCAGACCGCCATGCTGGGACGGTAACTGATCCTGGTTTACAGATCAATGCACTGGCGTGGGGCACACTGTCGTATATACTGGGAGGGTAACTGCTACTGGTTTACAGATCAATGCACTGGGGTGGTGTACACAGTCCTACATGCTGGGACGGTAACTGCTCCTGGTCAGCAGAACAATATACCAGGGTTGTGTACGCAGTCCTACATGCTGGGAGGGAAACGGTTCCTAGTTTTCAGATCAATGCAGTGGAATGGTGTACACAGCTCTACATGCTGGTAGGGTAACTGCTACTGTGTTACAGATCAATGCACTGGGGTAGTGTACACAGTCCTACATGCTGGGTGGTTACCTGCTCCAGGGTTACATTTTAATGCGCTGGGGTTTTGTACACAGTCCTGCATGCTGGGAGGGTAACTGCTCCTGATTTACAGATCAATGCATTGTGGTGGTGTACTCAGTCCTACATGCTGGGAGGGTAACTGCTCCTGGTTTACAGATCAACGCACTGAGTTGGTGTATCAGTCCTACATGCTGGGAAGGTAACTGCTCCTGGTTTACATATCAATGCACTGGAGTGGTGTATCAGTCCTACATGCTGGGAGGGTAACTGCTCCTGGTTTACAGATCAATGCACTGGTTTGATGCACACAGTCCTACATGCTGGGAGGGTAACTTCTCCTGGTTTACAGATCAGTGCAGTGGAATGTTGTACACAGTCCCACATGCTGGGAGGGTAACTGCTCCTGCTTTATAGATCAATGCGCTTGGCTGGGGCACACTGTCCTACATGCTGGGCGGGAAACTGCTCCTGGTTTACAGATCAATGCATTGTGGAGCTATACACAGTCTGACATGCTGGGATGGTAACTACTCCTGGTTTACAGATCAATGCACTGGGGTGGTGTACACAGTCCTACATGCTAGGTTTGTAACTGCTCCTGGTTGACAGATCAATGCACTGGGGTGGTATACGCAGTCCTACATGCTGGGAGGGTAACTGCTCCTCAGTTAAAGATCAATGCACTGGGGTGGGGTACACTGTCGTATATGCTGCGAGGGTAACTGCTACTGGTTTACAGATAAATGCACTGGGGTGGTGTACAGAGACCAACATGCTTGGTGGGTAACAGCTCCTGGTCAACAGATCAATGCACTGGGGTGGCGCACGCAGTCCTACATGCTGGGAGGGTAACTGCTCCTGGTTTACAGATCAATGCACTGGTGTGGTGTACACAGTCCTACATGCTGGGAGGGTAGCTGTTCCTGTTTTTCAGATCAATGCACTGGTGTGGTGTACACAGTCCTACATGCTGGGAGGGTAACGGTTCCTGGTTTACAGAACAATGCAGTGGAATGGTGTACACAGTTGTACATGCTGCGAGTGTAACTGCTCCTGGTTTACAGATTAATGCACTGGGGTGGTGTACACAGTCCTACATGCTGGGACGGTAACTGCTCCTGGTTTACAGATCAATGCACTGGGGTGGGCTACACAGTCCTACATGCTGGGAGGGTAACTGCTCCCGGTTTACAGATCAATGCATTGGGGTGGTGTACACAGTCCTACATGCTGGTTGGGTAACTACTCCTGGGTTACAGATCAATGCACTGGAATGGTAAACACAGATCTAGATGCTCGGAGGGTTACTCAGCCTGGTTATCGATCAGTGCACTGGGGTGCTGTATACAGCTCTGCATGCTGTGTGTATACCTGCTCCAGGGTAACTGATCAATGCACTGGATTCCTGTACACAGTCCCACATGCTGGGAGGGTAACTGACATGGGTTACAGATCATTACAGTGGAATAGTGTACACAGCGCTACATGCTGGTAGGGTAACTGCTACTGTGTTACAGATCAATGCACTGGGGTAGTGTACACAGTCCTACATGCTGGGTGGTTACCTGCTCCAGGGTTACATTTTAATGCGCTGGGGTTTTATACACAGTCCTGCATGCTGGGAGGGTAACTGCTCCTGGTTTACAGATCAACGTACTGAATTGGTGCATCAGTCCTACATGTTGGGAAGGTAACTGCTCCTGGTTTAAATATCAATGCACTGGGGTGGTGTATCAGTCCTACATGCTGGGAGGGTAACTGCTCCTGGTTTACAGATCAGTGCAGTGGAATGTTGTACACAGTCCCACATGCTGGGAGGGTAACTGCTCCTGGTTTACAGATCAATGCACTGGGGTGGTGCACACAGTCCCACATGCTGGGATGGTAACTACTCCTGGTTTACAGATCAATGCACTGGGGTGGTGTACGTAGTCCTACATGCTGGGACGGTAACTGCTCCTGGGTTGCAGATCAGTGCACTGGGGTCATGTGCTCCGCTCTACATGCTGGGAGGGTAACTGTTCCTGGGTTACAATTCAATCCACTGGGGTGGGGTACACAGTCCTACATGCTAGGTTTGTAACTGCTCCTGGTTGACAGATCAATGCACTGGGGTGGTGTACGCAGTCCTACATGCTGGGAGGGTAACGGCTCCTGGTTTACAGATCAATGCACTGGAATGGTGAACACAGCTCTAGATGCTGGAAGGCTAACTCCTCCTGTTTATCGATCAAAGCACTGGGGTGCTGTACAGAGCTCTGCATGCTTTGCGGGCATCTATTCCTGGGTTACAGATCAATGCACTGGATTCCTGTACACAGTCCTACTTGCTGGGAGGATAACTGACATGGGTTCCAGATCAATACAGTGGAATGGTGTACATAGTCCTACATGCTGGAATTTTTACTGCTACTGTGTTACAGAGGAATGTACTGGAGTGATGTACACAGTCCTACACGCTGGGAGGGTAACTGCTCCTGGGTTACAGATCAATGCACTAGGGTGGGGTACATAGTCCTACATGCTGGGTGGGTAACTGCTCCTGGGTTAAAGATTAATACACTGGAGTGGGGTATACAGTCCTACATGCTGGGAGGGTAACTGCTCCTGGGTTACAGATCAATGCACTGGGGGGTTGTACTCAGTCCTACATGCTGGGAGGATAACTGCTCCTGGTTTACAGATCAATGCAATGGGGTGGGGTACACAGTCCTACATGGTGGGAGGGTAACTGCTCCGGGGTTACAGATCAATGCACTGGGGTGGTGTACGCTGCCCTTCATGCTGGGATGGTAACTTCTCCTGTTTACAGATTCATGCACTGGTATGGGGTACAAGGTCCTACATGTTGGGAGGGTAACTGCTCCTGGTTTACAGATCAATGCACTTGAGTGGTGTACACAGTCCTACATGCTGGGAGGGTAACTGCTCCTGGGTTACAGATCAATGCACTTGAGTGGTGTACACAGTCCTACATGCTGGGAGGGTAACTGCTCCTGGTTTACTTATCAATGCACTGGGGTGGTGTATCAATCCTACATGCTGGGAGGGTAAATGCTCCTAGTTTACAGATCAATGCACTGTGGTGGCGTATGCAATCCTACATGCTGGGATTTTAAATGCTCCTGTGTTACAGATCAATGCACTAGAATGGTGAACACAGCTCTAGATGCTCGGAGGGTCACTCCTCCTGCTTATCGATCAGTGCACTGGGGTGCTGTATACAGCTTTGCATGCTGGGCGGGTACCTGCTCCTGAGTAACAGATCAATGCACTGGATTCCTGTACACAGTCCTACATACTGGGAGGGTAACTGACATGGATTACAGATCAATACAGTGGACTGGTGTACACAGCTCTACATGCTGTTAGGGTAACTGCTACTGTGTTACAGATCAGTGCACTGGGGTGATGTACACAGTCCGACACACTGGGAGGGTACCTGCTCCAGGGTTACAGATCAATGCACAGGGGTGGTGTACACAGTCCGACATGCTGGGAGGGTACCTGCTACTAGTTTACAGATCAATGCAATGGAGTGTTGTACACAGTCCTCCTTGCTGGGAGGATGGATGTTTCTCGTTTACAGATCAATGCACTGGGGTGGAATGCACAGCTGTACATGCTGGGAGGATAACTGCTCCAGGGTTACAGATCCATGCACTGGGGTGGTGTACACTGTCCAACATGCTAGGTGGGTAACTGTTCCTGGTTTACAGATCAATGCACTGGGGTGGGGTACACTGCTTTGCATGCTGAGAGGATAACTGGTCCTGTGTTACAGGTCAATGCAATGGGGTGTTGTACACAGTCCTACATGATGGGAGGGTGGATGCAACTGATATAAAGATCAATGCACTGGGATGGCGTGCACAGTCCTACATGCTGGGAGGGTAACTGCTCCTGAGTTGCAAATCCCAAGCACTGTGGTGCGGTACACAGTCCTGCATGCTGGGAGGGAAACTGCTCCTGATTTATAAAACAATGCATTGGGGAGGTATACACAGTCCGACATGGTGAGTGGGTAACTGATATTGGTTAACAGATCAAAGCACTTGGGGGTGGTGTACACAGTCTTAAATGCCGAGAGGGTAACTGCACCTGGTTTACAGATCAATGTATTGGGGTGGTGTACACAGCCCTACATGCTGGGAGTGTAAATGCTCCTTGTTTGCAAATCAATGCACTGGGTTGGTGTACACAGTCCTACATGCTGGGAGGGTAAATGCTCCTTGCTTACACATCAATGCACTGTGGTTGGTGTACACAGTCCTACATGCTGGGAGGGTAACTGGCCCTAGTTTACAGATCAACCCATTGGGGTGGTGTACACAGCCCTACATGCTGGGAGGGTAACTGCTTCTGGTTTACAGATCAATGCACTGGGGTGGTGTACACAGTCCTACATGCTGGGAGGGTAAATGCTCCTAGTTTACAGATCAATGCACTGTGGTGATGTATGCAGTCCTACATGCTGGGATGGTAACTGCTCCTGTGTTACAGATCAATGCACTGGAATGGTGAACACAGCTCTAGATGCTCAGAGGGTCACTCCTCCTGCTTATTGAACAGTGCACTGGGGTGCTGTATACAGCTTTGCATGCTGGGCGGGTACCTGCTCCTGAGTAACAGGTCAATGCACGGGATTCCTGTACACAGTCCTACATGCTGGGAGGGTAACTGACATGGATTACAAATCAATACAGTGGACTGGTGTACACAGCTCTACATGCTGTTCGGGTAACTGATACTGTGTTACAGATCAATGCACTGGGGTGAAATACACAGTCCTGCATGCTGGAAGGCTAACTGATGTTGGTTACAGATCAATGCAGTGGAATGGTGTACACAGCTCTACATGCTGGGAGGGTTACTGCTATTGTGTTACAGATCAGTGCACTGGGGTGGTGTACACAGTCCGACACACTGGGAGGGTACCTGCTCCAGGGTTACAGATCAATGCACAGGTGTGGTGTACACAGTCCGACATGCTGGGAGGGTACCTGCTCCTAGTTTACAGATCAATGCAATGGAGTGTTGTACACAGTCCTCCTTGCTGGGAGGATGGATGTTTCTCGTTTACAGATCAATGCACTGGGGTGGAATGCACAGCTGTACATGCTGGGAGGATAACTGCTCCAGGGTTACAGATCCATGCACTGGGGTGGTGTACACTGTCCAACATGCTGGGAGTATAATGCTCCTGGTTTACAGATCAATGCACTGGGGTGGGGTACACTGCTTTGCATGCTGAGAGGATAACTGGTCCTGTGTTACAGATCAATGCAATGGGGTGTTGTACACAGTCCTACATGATGGGAGGGTGCATGCAACTCATTGGTGAGTTGGTGAGAGAGGGGAGGGCGGGAGAAGGTTGGGAGAGGGCAAGAGAGGGGAGAGAGGGACGGGAGAGCGAGAGAGAGGGAGAGGGCGAGAGAGGGGAGGGAGGAAGGGGAGGGCGAGCGAGGGGAGGGCGAAATAGAGGGGTGGGCAAGATAGAAGGATGGGCGAGAGAGGGGAGGGTGAGAGAGGGATGGGCTAGAGAGGGGAGGGTGAGAGAGGGGAGGGCGAGAGAGGGGACGGTGAGTGAGGGGAGGGCGGGACAGAGAGATGGGCTAGAGAGGGGAGAGAGGGAGGAGGCGCAAGACAGAGGGAGAGGACAAGACAGGGGAGGGAGGGAGTGGAGGGTGAGAGGGAGGGAGAGGGCGAGAGAGGGGAGGGCGAGAGAGGGGAGGGCAAGATAGATGGATGGGCGAGAGAGAGGAGGGTGAAAGAGGGAGAGGGCAAGAGAGGGGAGGGAGGGAGGTGAGGGCAGGAGCGAGGGACAAGGCAAGATTGGACGGAGGGGAGATTGAGAGAGGAGTGTGTGTGAGAGAGGAGAGGATCAGAGAGGGGAGGACGAGAGGGGGAGGGAGGGTGGAGAGGGCGAGGGAGGGTAGGGCGAGAGAGAGGGGGCTACAAGGGAGAGGAGGGCGAGAGAGTGGAGGCCGAGAGGGGGAGAGCGAGCGAGAGGGAAGGGTGAGAGTGGGGAGAGCGAAGAGAGGGGATGGCGAGATACAGGGATGGGCGAGAGAGAGGGGAGGTTGAGAGAGAAGGGCGAGAGAGAGGGGAGGGCGAGAGAGGTGGGCGAGAGGGGGAGTGCAAGAAAGGGGAGGGCGAGAGGGAGTGCGAGGGGGAGAGCGGGGAGGGTGAGAGAGGAGAGGGAGGGAGGGGATTAGAGTGCGAGAGGGACGGAGAGGGCGAGAGAGGGGATGGAGGGCGAAACAGGGAAGGGAGGGAGTGGAGAGGCGGGGCGAGAGAGGGGAGGGCAAGAAGGGGAAGAGAGAGGAGTCAAGGGAGAGATAGGGGAAGAGAGGGGAGGGCGAGAAGGAGGGGAAGGGCGAGAGAGGGGAGAACGAGAGAGAGGGGATGGCGAGATAGAGGGATGGGCGAGAGAGAGGAGAGGGTGAGAGAGGAGGGCGAGACAGAGGGGAGGTCAAGAGAGGTGGGCGAAAGAGGGGAGTGCAAGAGAGGGGAGGGCGAGAGAGGAGGGCAAGAGGGAATGAGAGGGTGAAAGAAGGGAGGGTGAGAGAGGGGAGGGAAGGGAGTGGAGGGCGAGAGGGAGGGAGATGGTGAGAGAGGGTTTGGGAGAAAGGGGAGGGTGAGAGAGGTATAGTGCGAGAGAGGGGGAGGGTGCGAGGGGGAGGGAGGGAGAGGAGTGAGAGAGGGGTGGCAAGAGGGGGAAGGCGAGACAAGCGCGTGAGGAAGGGGAGGGCGAGAGAGGGGAGGGAGGGAGGGGAAGGGAAGTGAGGGGAGGGTGAGAGAGGGGAGGGCGAGAGGGAGGGGGAGGGCGAGAGGGGGGAGAGGGTGAGAGATGGGAGGGCGGAGAGGGGAGGGCGAGAGAGGGGAGGGAGAGAGGTGAGGGCGAGAGGGAGGGCTAAGGCGAGAGAGGGGAGGGCGAGAGAGGTGGAGGGCGAGAATTGGAGGAGGACAAGAGAGAGGAAGGCGTGAGAGGGGAGGGAGGGATGGGAGGGCGAGAGGGTGGGAGCAGGTGAGAGAGGGGAGGGAGGGATGGAGGGGAGGGTGAGAGATGAGTGAGTGTGAGAGAGGAGAGGACGAGAGACGGGAGGACGACAGAGAGGGATGAGTGAGAGAGTGGAGGGCGAGAGAAGGGAGAGCGACAGAGGGGAGTGCAAGAGAGGGGAGGGCGAGGGATGAGGGTGAGTGGGAGTGAGAGGGTGAGAGCTGGAAGGGTGAGAGATTGGAGGTCGAGAGAGGGATGGGCGAATTAGAGGGATGGGCAAGAGAGGGGAGGGCAAGAGAGGTGAGGGAAAGAGAGATGAGGGGGCGAGGGGGAGGGAGAGAGAGAGGAGGGCGAGTGAGGGGTGGGCAAAATAGATGGGTAGAGAGTGGAGAGGGGGAGAGGAAGTGAGGGGGTGAGAGAGGGTAGAGAGGGTGGAGAGAGAGTGGCAACAGAGATTGGGACAGAGAGTGGGGGAGGGAGAGGGGGAAGAGAGGGGGGAGAGAGGGTCGGAGAGAAGTTGGTGAGAGTGGGGGGTGAAGAGAGCGGGGAGAGGGAGAGAGAGAGGGTTCAGAGAGTGGGAGATAGTGGGGAGAGACAATGGGAGAGAGAGAGAGAGAGTGGCGATAGAGAGGGCGGGGGAATGGGAGATGGGGAGAGGAAGAGAGTGTGGAGAGTGTGGGAGAGTGCGGGCAGCTAGGGTGAAAGAGTGAGGGGGTAGGGGGAGAGAGGGGGAGAGAGTGTAGAGAGTTGGGAGTGAGCGAGGGGGAGAGAGAGATGGTGAGAGAGCGGTAGAGAGAGGGGGGTTGGGAATAGAGGTGGGAGAGATAGCTAGGTGGAGAGAGGGGGGAGCTTGGGGGTTGAGAAGAGAGGGGTGGAGAGGGCGCAGTGGGTGGGTAGGTGGTTAGCAGACAGGGGGAGAGGTGGAGGTAGAGAGAGGCAGGAAAGAGGGGGATGGGGAGATGAGGAGGGGGCGTGAGGTGGGTAAAGGAGGAGGGGAAAGGGGGAGAGGAGGGGAGTGGGAGAGTGGGGACAGAGTGGGGAGAGGGGAAGAGAGAGAGACAGGAAAAGAAGGGTGGAGAGAGAGTGGGAAGAGGGAGTAGAGAGAGGCAGAGAGGGAGTGGAAAGAGCGGGGAGGACGAGGGAGAGAGAGTGGGAGAGAGAGAGGGCAAGAGAGTGTGGGGTGAGAGCATGGAGAAGGAGGAAAAGAGAGAGGGAGTGAGAGTGGGGGCAAGAGAAAGGAGTTGAGAGAGATTCTGATCCAACACTGGGAATCTACAATTCAGTGGCTGAGCTCTTTCAGGTTTTGTATTATCCAGTATGTACAATATCCCACATACATTGTTTGTCTGTGCATAAATATTTTTTTTCATTGGAGCTGATCTGTTTACATGCAAATATTACTGTGCATTGAACCATCTCTGGTTATTAATAAATACTTGTTTGTATGGGAACTGTTTGTTTATAAATAAAAATATTGTTGTGGATGGTAAGTATTCAGGTTTATATTTAAATCGTGTTTTGTTTTGGAGATGTTCAAACTTTTTTATGAATATTGTTGTGCGTTGGAATTGAGATGAATTATATCCCAGACCACAACACTCGTTGTATCAAAACACTTGCCCCCTTGATAACTTTTGCTCAAGTCGATGGGCCCTGATAACATCAGCGACAGCACATTTACCTGGTGTGTCAGAGAGAGCAGTTGCATTTCACTTAAACCCTTCCTCAATCTCATTAAGAAGTGATTACGCAAAGAAACGACATGTTTTTACAGTTCAACCAAATAAAATAAACTGTGGTAAAGTTAGATTAGATTACTTTCAGAGTGGAAACAGGCCCTTCGGCCCAACAAGTCCACACCGAACCACAACCCACCCATACCCCTACATTTACCCCTTACCTAAAACTACAGGCAATTTAGCATGACCAATTCACCTGACTTGCACATCTTGGGCTGCGGGAGGAACCCGGAGCACCCAGAGGAAACCCACGCAGACACGGGGAGAAAGTGCAAACTCCACACAGTCAGTCGCCTGAGTCGGGAACTGAACCTGGGCGCTCTGAGGCAGCAGTGCTAACCACTGAGCCACTGTGCTGCCCACAAAAACAGAGAATAATATGTAGTATATATGTCCATCACTGTTTCCCTTCAGTGTTGTTTGGATTTGTTTGGACTGAGACAGGGACTGCAGTTTAGAAATAATTGAAGGAACAGCAGAAAGGAATCTTTTTTTAAAATTCCACTAGAATTTAAATGAAGATTCTGAAGCCTGCTCTAAACAAACCAGATGGCAGACTATTGTAAACTCCCGATGGAACAGTCAGGCAGAATCACAGCAATGTGCTCTGACCCCACTAGAGGACAGAATATTATAAACTCGCCAAGGAGCAGTCAGGCAGAATCACAGCAATGTGCTCTGACACCCATAGAGGGCAGAATATTGTAAGCTCCCCATGGGGGCAGTCAGGCAGAATCACAGCAATGTGCTCTGAACCCACTAGAGGGCAGACTATTGTGAACTCCCCATGCGGCAGAAAGGCAGACTCACAGCAATGCGATCTGACCCCAGAAGAGGGCAGGCTATTGTAAACTCTCCAAGGAGCATGCAGACAGACTCACAGCAATGTGCTCTGCCCCCACAAGAGGGCAGACTATTGTGAACTCCCCATGGAGCAGTCAGGCAGACTCACAGCAGTGTGCTCTGACCCCCACTAGAGGGCAGAATATTTTTAACCCCCATGGATGCGTCAGACAGACTCACAGCAATGTGCTCTGACCCCACTAGTGGGCAGACTATTGTAAACACCTCATGCAGCAGTCAAACAGAGCCACAACAATGTGCTCTGACGACACTAGAGGGCAGACTATGGTAAACGCCACATGGAGCAGTCAGGCAGACTCACAGCAATGTGCTCTGACCCCACTAGAGGGCAGAATATTGTAAACCCCCCATGGATTCGTCAGACAGAATCACAGCAATGTGCTCTGACCCCACTAGAGGGCAGGCTGTTGTAAACTCCCCATAGAGCAGTTAGGCTGACACGCAGCAATGTGCTCTGAACGCACTAGAGCGCAGACGATTATAAACTCACCATGGAGTAGTCAGGCAGACTCACAGCAATGTGCTCTCACCCCACTAGAGGGCAGACAATTCTAAACACCCCATGGAGCAGGCAGGCAGACTCACAGCAATGTGCTCAGACACCACTATGCGGCAGACTATTATCAACACCCCACTGAGTAGTCAGGCAGACTCACAGCAATGTGCTCTGACCCCAGTAGAGGGCAGACAATTGTAAACTCCGCATGGAGCATTCAGGCAGACTCACAGCAATGTGCTCTGACTGACGATTGTAAACTCCACACGGAGCAGGCAGGCAGACTCAAAGCCATATGATCTGACCCCATTAGTGAGCAGAATATTGTAAACACCCCATGGATCCGTCAGACAGACTCACAGCAATGGGCTCTGACACCACTAGAGGGCAG
Source organism: Hemiscyllium ocellatum (assembly GCF_020745735.1). Taxonomy (NCBI): domain Eukaryota; kingdom Metazoa; phylum Chordata; class Chondrichthyes; order Orectolobiformes; family Hemiscylliidae; genus Hemiscyllium; species Hemiscyllium ocellatum. The sequence goes on from NC_083446.1 coordinate 23,970,734, forward strand.
ACTATTATAAACACGCCATGGAGTAGTCAGGCAGAATCACAGCAATGTGCTCTGACCCCACCAGAGGGCAGAGTATTGTAAACTCCCCATGGAGCAGTCAGGCAGACTCACAGCAATGTGCTCTAACACCACTAGAGGGCAGACTATTGATAACTCCTCATTGAGCAGTCAGGCAGACTAAAAGCAATGTGCTCTGACCCCACTAGACTGAAGAGTATTGTAAACTCCGCATGGAGCAGTCAGGAAGACTCACAGCAATGTGATCTGACATCACTAGAGGGCAGACTATTGTAAACCCCCCATGGAGCTGTCAGGCAGTCTCGCAACAATGTGCTCGGAAAACATTAGGGGGCAGAATACTGTAAACTCCACATGGAGCAGTCAGGCAGACTCACAGCAATGTGCTCTGACGGCACTAGTGGGCAGACTATTGTAAACTACCCATGGAGTAGTCAGACAGACAAACAGGAAAGTGCTCTAACCCCATTACACAATGTGCTCTAACACTACTAGGGGGCACTGTTGTAATCTCCCCAAGGACCAGGTAGACTCACCCCACTGTGCTGTGACCCCATTCGAAAGCAGAATATTGAAAAACCCCCCATGGATCCGACAGACAGACACAAAGCAATGTGCTCTGTCCCCACTAGAGGGCAGGCTATTGTAAATTCCCCATGGAGCAGTCAGACAAACTCACAGCAATGTGCTCTGACCCCACTAGAGGGCAGAATGTTGTAAACTCCCCATGGAGCTGTCAGGCTGGCTCGCAGCAATGTTCTCTCACCCCACAAGAGGGCAGACTACTGTAAATTCCCCATGGAGCAGTCAGACAGACTCACAGCAATGTGCTCTGACCCCATTAGAGGGCAAACTATTGTAAACTCCCCATGGAGTAGTCAGACAGACTCACAGGAAAGTGCTCTGACCCCATTACAGGGCAGACGATTGCAAACACACCATGGGGCAGTCAGGCAGACACACAGCAATGTGCTGTAACCCCATTAGAGGGCAGACTATGGTAAACTCCCCATGGAGCAGTCAGGCAGTCTCGCAAAAATGTGCTCGGACAACATTAGCGGGCAGAATATTGTAAACTCGACCTGGAGCAGGCAGGCAGACTCACAGCAATGTGCTCTGACACCATTAGAGGGCCGACTATTTTAAACTCCCCATGGTGCAGTCAGACAGACTCACAGCAATGTGCTCTCACCCCACCAGAGGGCAGACTATTGTAAGTTCCCCATGGAGCAGACAGGCAGACTCACAGCAAAGTGCTCTGAGCACACGAGAGGTTAGATTATTATCAACTCCCCATGTGGTAGTCAGACAGACTCACAGCAATGTGTTCTCACCCCACCAGAGTGCAGACTACTGTAAGTACCCCATGGAGCAGACAGACAGACTCACAGCAATATGCTCTGACCCCACTAGAGGGCAGACTATTGTAAACACCCCATGGAGCAGTCCGACAGACTCACAGCAATGTGCTGAGACCCCACTAGACGGCAGACTATTATCAACACCCCACTGAGTAGTCAGGCAGACTCACAGAACTGTGCTCTGACCCCAAGAGAGGGCAAACTATTGTAAATTTCCCATGGAGCAGTCAGGCAGACTCACAGCAATTCGCTCTGACACCCCAATAGCGCAGACTATTGTAAACCACACATGGAGCAGTCAGGCAGACTCACAACAATGTGGTCTGACGACACTAGAGGGCAGACTATTGTAAACTCCACATGGATCCGTCAGGCAGACTCACAGCAATGTTCTCTGACTCCATTAGATATCAGAATATTGTAAACCCCCAATGGATCCGTCAGACAGACTCACAGCAATGTGATCTGACCCAAGTAGTGAGCAGAGTTTCGTAAACTCCACATGGAGCAGTCAGGCAGACTCACAGCAATGCGCTCTGACGCCACTAGAGGGCAGAATATTGTAAACCCCCCATGGAGCAGTCAGGCAGACTCACAGCAATGTGCTCTGACCCCACTAGAGGGCATACTATTGTAAAATCCCCATGGAGCAGTCAGGCAGACTCACAGCAATGCGCTCTGACCCCACAAGACAGTAGACTATTGTAACCTGCACATGGAGTAGTCAGGCAGACACACAGCAATATGCTCTGACCCCACTAGAGGGCAGACTATTGTTAGTTCCCCAAGGAGCAGACAGACAGACTCACAGCAATATGCTCTGATCCCACTAGAGGGCAGGTTATTGTAAACACCCCGTTGGAGCAGTCAGGCAGTCTCACAGCAATGTGCTTCGACCCCACTAGACGGCAGACTATTATCAACACCCCAAAGAGTAGTCAGGCAGACTCACAGCAATGTGTTCTGTCCCCACTAGAGGGCAGACTATTGTAAACTCCCCATGGAGCAGTCAGGAATACTCACAGCAATGCGCTGTGACGCCACGAATGGCAGACTATTGTAAACTCCACTTGGAGCAGTCAGGCAGACTCACAGCAGTGTGCTCTGATACCCCAGTAGCGCAGACTATTGTAAACCACCCATGGAGTAGTCAGGCAGATTCACAACAATGAGCTCTGACGACACTAGAGGGCAGACTATTGTAAACTACACATGGAGCAGGCTGGCAGATTCGCAGCAATGTGCTCTGAACCCATCAGAGAGCAGAATATTGTAAACCCCCCATGGATCCGTCAGACAGACTCACAGCAATGTGCTCTGACCCCACTAGAGGGCAGACTATTGTAAATTACCCATTGAGCAGGCAGACAGACTCACAGCAATGTGCTGTGACCCCACTAGAGAGCAGACTATTGTAATCACCTCATGGAGCAGTCAGACAGACTCACATCAAAGTGCTCTGACCCCACTAGAGAGCAGATTTTTGTAAACTCCACATGGAGCAGTCAGGCAGACTCACAGCAATGTGCTCTGACGGCACTAGTGGGCAGACTATTGTAAACCACCCATGGAGCAGTCAGGCAGATTCACAACAATGAGCTCTGACGACACTAGAGGGCAGACTATTGTAAACTACACATGGAGCAGGCTGGCAGATTCGCAGCAATGTGCTCTGAACCCATCAGAGAGCAGAATATTGTAAACCCCCCATGGATCCGTCAGACAGACTCACAGCAATGTGCTCTGACCCCACTAGAGGGCAGACTATTGTAAATTACCCATTGAGCAGGCAGACAGACTCACAGCAATGTGCTGTGACCCCACTAGAGAGCAGACTATTGTAATCACCTCATGGAGCAGTCAGACAGACTCACATCAAAGTGCTCTGACCCCACTAGAGAGCAGATTTTTGTAAACTCCACATGGAGCAGTCAGGCAGACTCACAGCAATGTGCTCTGACGGCACTAGTGGGCAGACTATTGTAAACTACCCATGGAGTAGTCAGACAGACAAACAGGAAAGTGCTCTAACCCCATTACACAATGTGCTCTAACACTACTAGGGGGCACTGTTGTAATCTCCCCAAGGACCAGGTAGACTCACCCCACTGTGCTGTGACCCCATTCGAAAGCAGAATATTGAAAAACCCCCCATGGATCCGACAGACAGACACAAAGCAATGTGCTCTGTCCCCACTAGAGGGCAGGCTATTGTAAATTCCCCATGGAGCAGTCAGACAAACTCACAGCAATGTGCTCTGACCCCACTAGAGGGCAGAATGTTGTAAACTCCCCATGGAGCTGTCAGGCTGGCTCGCAGCAATGTTCTCTCACCCCACAAGAGGGCAGACTACTGTAAATTCCCCATGGAGCAGTCAGACAGACTCACAGCAATGTGCTCTGACCCCATTAGAGGGCAAACTATTGTAAACTCCCCATGGAGTAGTCAGACAGACTCACAGGAAAGTGCTCTGACCCCATTACAGGGCAGACGATTGCAAACACACCATGGGGCAGTCAGGCAGACACACAGCAATGTGCTCAGACCCCACTAGACGGCAGACTATAATCAACACCCCACTGAGTAGTCAGGCAGACGCACAGCAATGTGCTCTGACCCCACTAGAGGGCAGACTATTGTAAACTCCCCATGGAGCAGTCAGGCAGACTCACAGCAATGCCTTCTGACGCCATGAAGGGCAGACTATTGTAAACCACCCATGGAGCAGTCAGGCAGACTCACAACAATGTGCTCTGACGACACTAGAGGACAGACCATTGTAAACTCCACATGGAGCAGGCAGGCAGACACACAGCAATGTGCTCTGACCCCACTAGAGAGCAGATGTTTGTAAACTCCACATGGAGCAGTCAGTCAGACTCACAGCAATGTGCTCTGACGCCACTAGAGTGCAGACTATTGTAAATTACCCATTGGGTAGTCAGACAGACAAACAGGAAAGTGCTCTCACCCCATTACAGGCCAGACTATTGTAAACACACCATGGAGCAGTCTGGCAGACTCACAGCAATGTGCTTTAACACCAGTAGGGGGCACTGTTGTAAACTCCCCAAGGACCAGGCAGACTCACACCACTGTGCTCTGGCCCCATTCGAGAGCAGAATATTGTAAACCCCCTCATGGATCCGACAGACAGGCTCACAGCAATGTGTTCATCCACACTAGAGGGCAGACTATGGTAAATTCCCATGGAGCAGTCAGACAGACTCACAGCAATGTGCTCTGACCCCACTAGAGGGCAGACTATTGTAAACTTCACATGGAGCAGGCAGGCAGACTCACAGCAATATTCTCTGACCACATTCGAGAGCAGAATATTAGAAACCCCCCATGGATCCGAAAGACAGACTCACAGCAATGTGTTCTGACCACACTAGAGGGCAGACTATTGTAAAGTCCCCATGGAGCTGTCAGACAGACTCACAGCAATGTGCACTGACGCCCATAGAGGGCAGACTATTGTAAACACCTCATTGAGCAGTCAGACAGACTCCCAGCAATGTGCTCTGACCCCACGAGAGGGCAGACTATTGTAAATTCCCCATGGAGCAGTCAGACACACTCACAGCAATGTGCTCTGAACCCACTAGAGGGCAGACTATTGTGAACACCCCAGCGAGCAGTCTGGCAGACTCACAGCAATGTGCTCTTATGTTCGTAGAGGGCAGAGTATTGTGAACACCTCATGGAGCAGTCAGACAGACTCCCAGCAGTGTTCTCTGACCACACTAGAGGGCAGACTATTGTAAATTCCCCATGGAGCAGTCAGACAGACTCACAACAATGTGCTCTGACCACACTAGATGGCAGAATATTGTGAACTCCCCATGGATCCGTCAGAGAGACTCACAGCAATGTGCTCTGACCCCACTAGACGGCAGACTATCATAAACACCCAATAGTCTAGTCAGGCAAACTCATAGCAATGTGCTCTCACCCCACTAGAGGGCAGACTATTCTAAACACCCCATGGAGCAGGCAGGCAGACTCACAGCAATGTGCTCAGACACCACTATACGGCAGACTCTTATCAACACCCCAATGAGTAGCCAGGCAGTCTCACAGCAATGTGCGCTGACATCACTCGAGGGCAGACTATTGTAAACCCCCCATGCAGCTGTCAGTCAGTCTCGCAACAATGTGCTCGGAAAACATTAGCGGCCAGAATACTGGAAACCCCCCATGGAGCCGTCAGACCGACTCACAGCAATATGCTCTGACCCCACTAGAGGGCAGACTATTATGAACACCCCATGGAGCAGTTAGGCAGACTCACAACAATGTGCTCTGACGACACTATAGGGAAGTCTATTGTAAACTCCACATGGAGCATTCAGGCAGACTCACAGCAATGTGCTCTGACCCCACTAGAGAGCACAGTTTTGTAAACTCCCCATGGAGCATTCAGGCAGACTCACAGCAATGTGCTCTGACACCACTAGAGAACAGACTATTTTAAACTCCACATGGAGCAGTCAGAGAGACTCACAGCAATGTGCTCTGACCCCACCAGAGGGCAGGCCGTTGTAAAATCCCCATGGAGCAGTCAGGCTGACTCGCAGCAATGTGCTCTGAACGCACTAGAGGGCAGACGATTATAAACTCATCATGGAGTAGTCCGGCAGACTCACAGCAATGTGCTCTCACCCCACTAGAGGGCAGACGATTATAAACTCACCATGGAGTAGTCAGTCAGTCTCACATCAATGCGCTCTGACCCCACTAGAGAGCATATGTTTGTAAACGCCACATGGATCAGTCAGACAGACTCACAGCAATGTGCACTGAACCCACTAGAAGGCAGACAATTTTGAACACCCCATGGAGCAGTTAGGCAGACTCACAACAATGTGCTCTGACCCCACGAGAGGGCAGACTATTGTAAACTCCACATGGTGCAGTCGGGCAGACCCACAGCAATGTGCTCTGACCCCACGAGAGGGCAGACTATTGTAAATTCCCCATGGTGCAGTCAGACAGACTCACAGCAATGTGCTCTGAACCCACTAGAGGGCAGACTATTGTAAATTCCCCATGGAGCTGTCAGGCAGACTCACAGCAATGTGCTCTGACCCCACTAGACGGCAGACTATCATAAACACCCAATAGTCTAGTCAGGCAGACTCATAGCAATCTGCTCTGACTACAAGAGAGAGCAGAGTATTGTAAACTCCCCATGGAGTAATCAGACAGACTCACAGGAAAGTGCTCTGAGCCCATTACAGGGCAGACTGTTGTAAACTCCACATGGAGCAGTCAGGCAGACTCACAGCACTGTGCTCTGACCCCACTAGATTGCAGACTATTGTTAACTCCCCATGGAGCAGTCAGGCAGACTCACAAAAATGTGCTCTGACCACACTACAGGGCAGACTATTGTAATCTCCACATCGAGCAGGCAGGCAGACTCACAGCAATGTGCTCTGACCCCACTAGAGGGCAGAATATTATAAACTCCCCATTGAGTAGTCAGGCAGACTCACAGCAATGTGCTCTGACCCCACTAGAGGGCAGACTATTGTACACTCCCCATGAAGCAGTCAGGCAGACTCACAACAATGTGCTTTGACAACATTAGCGGGCAGAATATTGTAAACTCCACATGGAGCAGTCAGGCAGACGCACACCAATTTGCTCTGACACCATTAGAGGGCAGACTATTGTAAATCCCTCATGGAGCCTTCAGGCAGACTCACAGCAATGTGCTCTGACCGTACTAGAGAGCAGACTACTGTAAACTCCCCAAGGAGCATTAAGACTGACTCACAGCAATGTGTTCTGACTCCTTTAGAGGGCAAATTATTGCAAATCCCTCATGGAGCAGTCAGGAAGACTCACAGCAACGTGCTCTGAACCCGCTAGAATGCAGACTATTGTAAACACCCCATGGAGCAGTCAGACAGACTCACAACAATGTGCTCTGACCCACTAGAGGGCAGACTATTGTAATCTCCACATCGAGCAGGCAGGCAGACTCACTGCAACGTGCTCTGACCCCAAAAGAGGGCAGACTATTGTAAAAATCCCCATTGATCCGTCAGACAGACTCACAGCAATGTGCTCTGACCCCACTAGAGGGTAGACTATTGTAAACTCCCCATAGAGAAGGCATGCAGACTCACAGCAACGTGCTCTGAACCCACTAGAGTGCAGACTATCGTAAACTCCCCATGGAGCAGTCAGGCAGACTCACAACAATGTGCTCTGACCACACTAGAGGGCAGACTATTGTAAACTCCCCATAGAGAAGGCATGCAGACTCACAGCAACGTGCTCTGAACCCACTAGAGTGCAGACTATCGTAAACTCCCCATGGAGCAGTCAGGCAGACTCACAACAATGTGCTCTGACCACACTAGAGGGCAGACTATTGTAATCTCCACATCGAGCAGGCAGGCAGACTCACAGCAATGTGCTCTAACCCCACTAGAGGGCTGACTATTGTAATTTCCCCATTGAGCAGTCAGACAGACTCACAGCAATGTGCTGTGACCCTACGAGAGGGCAGACTATTGTAAACCCCCTCATAGAGAAGGCATGCACACTCACAGCCATGTGCTCTGATCCCACGGGATGGCAGGCTATTATAAACACCCGATGGAGCAGTCAGGCAGACTCACAGCAATGTGCTCTAATCCCACTAGAGGGCTGACTATTGTAATTTCCCCATTGAGCAGTCAGACAGACTCACAGCAATTTGCTGTGACCCTACGAGAGGGCAGACTATTGTAAACCCCCTCATAGAGAAGGCATGCACACTCACAGCCATGTGCTCTGATCCCACGGGACGGCAGGCTATTCTAAACACCCCATGGAGCAGGCAGGCAGACTCACAGCAATGTGCTCAGACACCACTATACGGCAGACTCTTATCAACACCCCACTGAGTAGCCAGGCAGTCTCACAGCAATGTGCGCTGACATCACTCGAGGGCAGACTATTGTAAACCCCCCATGCAGCTGTCAGTCAGTCTCGCAACAATGTGCTCGGAAAACATTAGCGGCCAGAATACTGGAAACCCCCCATGGAGCCGTCAGACCGACTCACAGCAATATGCTCTGACCCCACTAGAGGGCAGACTATTATGAACACCCCATGGAGCAGTTAGGCAGACTCACAACAATGTGCTCTGACGACACTATAGGGAAGTCTATTGTAAACTCCACATGGAGCATTCAGGCAGACTCACAGCAATGTGCTCTGACCCCACTAGAGAGCACAGTTTTGTAAACTCCCCATGGAGCATTCAGGCAGACTCACAGCAATGTGCTCTGACACCACTAGAGAACAGACTATTTTAAACTCCACATGGAGCAGTCAGAGAGACTCACAGCAATGTGCTCTGATCCCACCAGAGGGCAGGCCGTTGTAAACTCCCCATGGAGCAGTCAGGCTGACTCACAGCAATGTGCTCTGAACGCACTAGAGGGCAGACGATTATAAACTCACCATGGAGTAGTCAGTCAGTCTCACATCAATGCGCTCTGACCCCACTAGAGAGCATATGTTTGTAAAAGCCACATGGATCAGTCAGACAGACTCACAGCAATGTGCTCTGAACCCACTAGAGGGCAGACAATTTTGAACACCCCATGGAGCAGTTAGGCAGACTCACAACAATGTGCTCTGACCACACTAGAGGGCAGACTATTGTAAACTCCACATGGTGCAGTCAGGCAGACCCACAGCAATGTGCTCTGACCCCACGAGAGGGCAGACTATTGTACACCCACCCCAAGGATCCGTCAGATAGACTCACAGCAATGTGCTCTGTCCCCACTAGAGGGCAGACTATTGTAAATTCCCCATGGTGCAGTCAGACAGACTCACAGCAATGTGCTCTGAACCCACTAGAGGGCAGACTATTGTAAATTCCCCATGGAGCTGTCAGGCAGACTCACAGCAATGTGCTCTGACTCCACTAGACGGCAGACTATCATAAACACCCAATAGTCTAGTCAGGCAGACTCATAGCAATCTGCTCTGACTACAAGAGAGAGCAGAGTATTGTAAACTCCCCATGGAGTAATCAGACAGACTCACAGGAAAGTGCTCTGAGCCCATTACAGGGCAGACTGTTGTAAACTCCACATGGAGCAGTCAGGCAGACTCACAGCACTGTGCTCTGACCCCACTAGATTGCAGACTATTGTTAACTCCCCATGGAGCAGTCAGGCAGACTCACAAAAATGTGCTCTGACGACACTAGAGGGCAGACTATCGTAATCTCCACATCGAGCAGGCAGGCAGACTCACAGCAATGTGCTCTGACCCCACTAGAGGGCAGAATATTATAAACTCCCCATTGAGTAGTCAGGCAGACTCACAGCAATGTGCCCTGACCCCACTAGAGGGCAGACTATTGTACACTCCCCATGAAGCGGTCAGGCAGACTCAGAACAATGTGCTTTGACAACATTAGCGGGCAGAATATTGCAAACTCCACATGGAGCAGTCAGGCAGACGCACACCAATTTGCTCTGACACTATTAGAGGGCAGACTATTGTAAATCCCTCATGGAGCCTTCAGGCAAACTCACAGCAATGTGCTCTGACCGTACTAGAGAGCAGACTACTGTAAACTCCCCAAGGAGCATTAAGACTGACTCACAGCAATGTGTTCTGACTCCTTTAGAGGGCAAATTATTGCAAATCCCTCATGGAGCAGTCAGGAAGACTCACAGCAACGTGCTCTGAACCCGCTAGAATGCAGACTATTGTAAACACCCCATGGAGCAGTCAGACAGACTCACAACAATGTGCTCTGACCCACTAGAGGGCAGACTATTGTAATCTCCACATCGAGCAGGCAGGCAGACTCACAGCAACGTGCTCCAACCCCACTAGCGGGCACAATATTATAAACTCCCCATTGATCCGTCAGACAGACTCACTGCAATGTGCTCTGACCCCAAAAGAGGGCAGACTATTGTAAAAACCCACATTGATCCGTCAGACAGAAAAACAGCAATGTGCTCTGACCCCACTAGAGGGTAGACTATTGTAAATTCCCCATGGAGTAGTCAGACAGATTCACAACAATGTGCTATGACCCCACTAGAGGGCAGACTATTGTAAACTCCCCATAGAGAAGGCATGCAGACTCACAGCAACGTGCTCTGAACCCACTAGAGTGCAGACTATCGTAAACTCCCCATGGAGCAGTCAGGCAGACTCACAACAATGTGCTCTGACCACACTAGAGGGCAGACTATTGTAATCTCCACATCGAGCAGGCAGGCAGACTCACAGCAATGTGCTCTAACCCCACTAGAGGGCTGACTATTGTAATTTCCCCATTGAGCAGTCAGACAGACTCACAGCAATGTGCTGTGACCCTACGAGAGGGCAGACTATTGTAAACCCCCTCATAGAGAAGGCATGCACACTCACAGCCATATGCTCTGATCCCACGGGATGGCAGGCTATTATAAACACCCGATGGAGCAGTCAGGCAGACTCACAGCAATGTGCTCTAACCCCACTAGAGGGCTGACTATTGTAATTTCCCCATTGAGCAGTCAGACAGACTCACAGCAATTTGCTGTGACCCTACGAGAGGGCAGAGTATTGTAAACCCCCTCATAGAGAAGGCATGCACACTCACAGCCATGTGCTCTGATCCCACGGGACGGCAGGCTATTCTAAACACCCCATGGAGCAGGCAGGCAGACTCACAGCAATGTGCTCAGACACCACTATACGGCAGACTCTTATCAACACCCCACTGAGTAGCCAGGCAGTCTCACAGCAATGTGCGCTGACATCACTCGAGGGCAGACTATTGTAAACCCCCCATGCAGCTGTCAGTCAGTCTCGCAACAATGTGCTCGGAAAACATTAGCGGCCAGAATACTGGAAACCCCCCATGGAGCCGTCAGACCGACTCACAGCAATATGCTCTGACCCCACTAGAGGGCAGACTATTATGAACACCCCATGGAGCAGTTAGGCAGACTCACAACAATGTGCTCTGACGACACTATAGGGAAGTCTATTGTAAACTCCACATGGAGCATTCAGGCAGACTCACAGCAATGTGCTCTGACCCCACTAGAGAGCACAGTTTTGTAAACTCCCCATGGAGCATTCAGGCAGACTCACAGCAATGTGCTCTGACACCACTAGAGAACAGACTATTTTAAACTCCACATGGAGCAGTCAGAGAGACTCACAGCAATGTGCTCTGATCCCACCAGAGGGCAGGCCGTTGTAAACTCCCCATGGAGCAGTCAGGCTGACTCACAGCAATGTGCTCTGAACGCACTAGAGGGCAGACGATTATAAACTCACCATGGAGTAGTCAGTCAGTCTCACATCAATGCGCTCTGACCCCACTAGAGAGCATATGTTTGTAAAAGCCACATGGATCAGTCAGACAGACTCAGAGCAATGTGCTCTGAACCCACTAGAGGGCAGACAATTTTGAACACCCCATGGAGCAGTTAGGCAGACTCACAACAATGTGCTCTGACCACACTAGAGGGCAGACTATTGTAAACTCCACATGGTGCAGTCAGGCAGACCCACAGCAATGTGCTCTGACCCCACGAGAGGGCAGACTATTGTACACCCACCCCAAGGATCCGTCAGATAGACTCACAGCAATGTGCTCTGTCCCCACTAGAGGGCAGACAATTTTGAACACCCCATGGAGCAGTTAGGCAGACTCACAACAATGTGCTCTGACCACACTAGAGGGCAGACTATTGTAAACTCCACATGGTGCAGTCGGGCAGACCCACAGCAATGTGCTCTGACCCCACGAGAGGGCAGACTATTGTAAATTCCCCATGGTGCAGTCAGACAGACTCACAGCAATGTGCTCTGAACCCACTAGAGGGCAGACTATTGTAAATTCCCCATGGAGCTGTCAGGCAGACTCACAGCAATGTGCTCTGACTCCACTAGACGGCAGACTATCATAAACACCCAATAGTCTAGTCAGGCAGACTCATAGCAATCTGCTCTGACTACAAGAGAGAGCAGAGTATTGTAAACTCCCCATGGAGTAATCAGACAGACTCACAGGAAAGTGCTCTGAGCCCATTACAGGGCAGACTGTTGTAAACTCCACATGGAGCAGTCAGGCAGACTCACAGCACTGTGCTCTGACCCCACTAGATTGCAGACTATTGTTAACTCCCCATGGAGCAGTCAGGCAGACTCACAAAAATGTGCTCTGACGACACTAGAGGGCAGACTATCGTAATCTCCACATCGAGCAGGCAGGCAGACTCACAGCAATGTGCTCTGACCCCACTAGAGGGCAGAATATTATAAACTCCCCATTGAGTAGTCAGGCAGACTCACAGCAATGTGCCCTGACCCCACTAGAGGGCAGACTATTGTACACTCCCCATGAAGCGGTCAGGCAGACTCAGAACAATGTGCTTTGACAACATTAGCGGGCAGAATATTGCAAACTCCACATGGAGCAGTCAGGCAGACGCACACCAATTTGCTCTGACACTATTAGAGGGCAGACTATTGTAAATCCCTCATGGAGCCTTCAGGCAAACTCACAGCAATGTGCTCTGACCGTACTAGAGAGCAGACTACTGTAAACTCCCCAAGGAGCATTAAGACTGACTCACAGCAATGTGTTCTGACTCCTTTAGAGGGCAAATTATTGCAAATCCCTCATGGAGCAGTCAGGAAGACTCACAGCAACGTGCTCTGAACCCGCTAGAATGCAGACTATTGTAAACACCCCATGGAGCAGTCAGACAGACTCACAACAATGTGCTCTGACCCACTAGAGGGCAGACTATTGTAATCTCCACATCGAGCAGGCAGGCAGACTCACAGCAACGTGCTCCAACCCCACTAGCGGGCACAATATTATAAACTCCCCATTGATCCGTCAGACAGACTCACTGCAATGTGCTCTGACCCCAAAAGAGGGCAGACTATTGTAAAAACCCACATTGATCCGTCAGACAGAAAAACAGCAATGTGCTCTGACCCCACTAGAGGGTAGACTATTGTAAATTCCCCATGGAGTAGTCAGACAGATTCACAACAATGTGCTATGACCCCACTAGAGGGCAGACTATTGTAAACTCCCCATAGAGAAGGCATGCAGACTCACAGCAACGTGCTCTGAACCCACTAGAGTGCAGACTATCGTAAACTCCCCATGGAGCAGTCAGGCAGACTCACAACAATGTGCTCTGACCACACTAGAGGGCAGACTATTGTAATCTCCACATCGAGCAGGCAGGCAGACTCACAGCAATGTGCTCTAACCCCACTAGAGGGCTGACTATTGTAATTTCCCCATTGAGCAGTCAGACAGACTCACAGCAATGTGCTGTGACCCTACGAGAGGGCAGACTATTGTAAACCCCCTCATAGAGAAGGCATGCACACTCACAGCCATGTGCTCTGATCCCACGGGATGGCAGGCTATTATAAACACCCGATGGAGCAGTCAGGCAGACTCACAGCAATGTGCTCTAATCCCACTAGAGGGCTGACTATTGTAATTTCCCCATTGAGCAGTCAGACAGACTCACAGCAATTTGCTGTGACCCTACGAGAGGGCAGAGTATTGTAAACCCCCTCATAGAGAAGGCATGCACACTCACAGCCATGTGCTCTGATCCCACGGGACGGCAGGCTATTCTAAACACCCCATGGAGCAGGCAGGCAGACTCACAGCAATGTGCTCAGACACCACTATACGGCAGACTCTTATCAACACCCCACTGAGTAGCCAGGCAGTCTCACAGCAATGTGCGCTGACATCACTCGAGGGCAGACTATTGTAAACCCCCCATGCAGCTGTCAGTCAGTCTCGCAACAATGTGCTCGGAAAACATTAGCGGCCAGAATACTGGAAACCCCCCATGGAGCCGTCAGACCGACTCACAGCAATATGCTCTGACCCCACTAGAGGGCAGACTATTATGAACACCCCATGGAGCAGTTAGGCAGACTCACAACAATGTGCTCTGACGACACTATAGGGAAGTCTATTGTAAACTCCACATGGAGCATTCAGGCAGACTCACAGCAATGTGCTCTGACCCCACTAGAGAGCACAGTTTTGTAAACTCCCCATGGAGCATTCAGGCAGACTCACAGCAATGTGCTCTGACACCACTAGAGAACAGACTATTTTAAACTCCACATGGAGCAGTCAGAGAGACTCACAGCAATGTGCTCTGATCCCACTAGAGGGCAGGCCGTTGTAAACTCCCCATGGAGCAGTCAGGCTGACTCGCAGCAATGTGCTCTGAACGCACTAGAGGGCAGACGATTATAAACTCACCATGGAGTAGTCCGGCAGACTCACAGCAATGTGCTCTCACCCCACTAGAGGGCAGACGATTATAAACTCACCATGGAGTAGTCAGTCAGTCTCACATCAATGCGCTCTGACCCCACTAGAGAGCATATGTTTGTAAACGCCACATGGATCAGTCAGACAGACTCACAGCAATGTGCTCTGAACCCACTAGAGGGCAGACAATTTTGAACACCCCATGGAGCAGTTAGGCAGACTCACAACAATGTGCTCTGACCACACTAGAGGGCAGACTATTGTAAACTCCACATGGTGCAGTCGGGCAGACCCACAGCAATGTGCTGTGACCCTACGAGAGGGCAGACTATTGTAAACCCCCTCATAGAGAAGGCATGCACACTCACAGCCATATGCTCTGATCCCACGGAATGGCAGGCTATTATAAACACCCGATGGAGCAGTCAGGCAGACTCACAGCAATGTGCTCTAACCCCACTAGAGGGCTGACTATTGTAATTTCCCCATTGAGCAGTCAGACAGACTCACAGCAATTTGCTGTGACCCTACGAGAGGGCAGAGTATTGTAAACCCCCTCATAGAGAAGGCATGCACACTCACAGCCATGTGCTCTGATCCCACGGGACGGCAGGCTATTCTAAACACCCCATGGAGCAGGCAGGCAGACTCACAGCAATGTGCTCAGACACCACTATACGGCAGACTCTTATCAACAAACCACTGAGTAGCCAGGCAGTCTCACAGCAATGTGCGCTGACATCACTCGAGGGCAGACTATTGTAAACCCCCCATGCAGCTGTCAGTCAGTCTCGCAACAATGTGCTCGGAAAACATTAGCGGCCAGAATACTGGAAACCCCCCATGGAGCCGTCAGACCGACTCACAGCAATATGCTCTGACCCCACTAGAGGGCAGACTATTATGAACACCCCATGGAGCATTCAGGCAGACTCACAGCAATGTGCTCTGACCCCACTAGAGAGCACAGTTTTGTAAACTCCCCATGGAGCATTCAGGCAGACTCACAGCAATGTGCTCTGACACCACTAGAGAACAGACTATTTTAAACTCCACATGGAGCAGTCAGAGAGACTCACAGCAATGTGCTCTGATCCCACTAGAGGGCAGGCCGTTGTAAACTCCCCATGGAGCAGTCAGGCTGACTCGCAGCAATGTGCTCTGAACGCACTAGAGGGCAGACGATTATAAACTCACCATGGAGTAGTCCGGCAGACTCACAGCAATGTGCTCTCACCCCACTAGAGGGCAGACGATTATAAACTCACCATGGAGTAGTCAGTCAGTCTCACATCAATGCGCTCTGACCCCACTAGAGAGCATATGTTTGTAAACGCCACATGGATCAGTCAGACAGACTCACAGCAATGTGCTCTGAACCCACTAGAGGGCAGACAATTTTGAACACCCCATGGAGCAGTTAGGCAGACTCACAACAATGTGCTCTGACCACACTAGAGGGCAGACTATTGTAAACTCCACATGGTGCAGTCGGGCAGACCCACAGCAATGTGCTCTGACCCCACGAGAGGGCAGACTATTGTACACCCACCCCAAGGATCCGTCAGATAGACTCACAGCAATGTGCTCTGTCCCCACTAGAGGGCAGACTATTGTAAATTCCCCATGGTGCAGTCAGACAGACTCACAGCAATGTGCTCTGAACCCACTAGAGGGCAGACTATTGTAAATTCCCCATGGAGCTGTCAGGCAGACTCACAGCAATGTGCTCTGACCCCACTAGACGGCAGACTATCATAAACACCCAATAGTCTAGTCAGGCAGACTCATAGCAATCTGCTCTGACTACAAGAGAGAGCAGAGTATTGTAAACTCCCCATGGAGTAATCAGACAGACTCACAGGAAAGTGCTCTGAGCCCATTACAGGGCAGACTGTTGTAAACTCCACATGGAGCAGTCAGGCAGACTCACAGCACTGTGCTCTGACCCCACTAGATTGCAGACTATTGTTAACTCCCCATGCAGCAGTCAGGCAGACTCACAGCAATGTGCTCTGACCACACTAGAGGGCAGCCTATTGTAATCTCCACATCGAGCAGGCAGGCAGACTCACAGCAATGTGCTCTGACCCCACTAGAGGGCAGACTATTGTACACTCCCGATGAAGGAGTCAGGCAGACTCACAACAATGTGCTTTGACAACATTAGCGGGCAGAATATTGTAAACTCCACATGGAGCAGTCAGGCAGACGCACACCAATTTGCTCTGACAACATTAGAGGGCAGACTATTGTAAATCCCTCATGGAGCCTTCAGGCAGACTCACAGCAATGTGCTCTGACCGCACTAGAGAGCAGACTACTGTAAACTCCCCAAGGAGCATTAAGACTGACTCACAGCAATGTGTTCTGACTCCTTTAGAGGGCAAATTATTGCAAATCCCTCATGGAGCAGTCAGGAAGACTCACAGCAACGTGCTCTGAACCCGCTAGAATGCAGACTATTGTAAACACCCCATGGAGCAGTCAGACAGACTCACAACAATGTGCTCTGACCCACTAGAGGGCAGACTATTGTAATCTCCACATCGAGCAGGCAGGCAGACTCACAGCAACGTGCTCCAACCCCACTAGCGTGCACAATATTATAAACACCCCATTGAGTAGTCAGGCAGACTCACTGCAATGTGCTCTGACCCCAAAAGAGGGCAGACTATTGTAACAACCCCCATTGATCCGTCAGACAGAAAAACAGCAATGTGCTCTGACCCCACTAGAGGGTAGACTATTGTAAATTCCCCATGGAGTAGTCAGACAGATTCACAACAATGTGCTATGACCCCACTAGAGGGCAGACTATTGTAAACTCCCCATAGAGAAGGCATGCAGACTCACAGCAACGTGCTCTGAACCCACTAGAGTGCAGACTATTGTAAACTCCCCATGGAGCAGTCAGGCAGACTCACAACAATGTGCTCTGACCACACTAGAGGGCAGACTATTGTAATCTCCACATCGAGCAGGCAGGCAGACTCACAGCAATGTGCTCTAACCCCACTAGAGGGCTGACTATTGTAATTTCCCCATTGAGCAGTCAGACAGACTCACAGCAATGTGCTGTGAACCTACGAGAGGGCAGACTATTGTAAACCCCCTCATAGAGAAGGCATGCACACTCACAGCCATGTGCTCTGATCCCACGGGACGGCAGGCTATTATAAACACCCAATGGAGCAGTCAGGCAGACTCACAGCAATGTGCTCTGACCCCAAAAGAGGGCAGACAATTGTAAACCCCCCAATGATCCGTCAGACAGAAAAACAGCAATTTGCTCTGACCCCACGAGAGGGCAGTCTATTGTAAATTCACCATGGAGCAGTCAGACAGACTCACAGCAATGTGCTCTGACCCCACTAGAGGGCAGACTATTGCAAACTCCCAATGAAGCAGTCAGGCAGTCTCACAACAATGTGCTTTGACAACATTAGCGGGCAGAATATTGTAAACTCCACATGGAGAATTCAGGCAGACGCACACCAATTTGCTCTGACACCATTAGACGGCAGACTATTGTAAAATCCTCATGGAGCCTTCAGGCAGACTCACAGCAATGTGCTCTGACCGCACTAGATGGCAGACTACTGTAAACTCCCCAAGGAGCAGTCAGACAGACTCACAGCAATGTGCTCTGAACCCACTAGAGGGCAGACTATTGTAAACTCCCAATGAAGCAGTCAGGCAGACTCACAACAATGTGATTTTACAACATTAGCGGGCAGAATATTGTAAACTCCACATGGAGCATTCAGGCAGACGCACACCAATTTGCTCTGACACCATTAGACGGCAGACTATTGTAAAATCCTCATGGAGCCTTCAGGCAGACTCACAGCAATGTGCTCTGACCGCACTAGAGAGCAGACTACTGTAAACTCCCCAAGGAGCATTAAGACAGACTCACAGCAATGTGTTCTGACTGCATTAGATGGCATATTATTGCAAATCCCTCATGGAGCAGTCAGGCAGACTCACAGCAATGTGCTCTGACCACACTAGAGGGCTTTCAATTGTAATCTACCAGTGGAGCCGTCAGACAGACTCACAGCAATGTTCTCTGACCCCACTAGAGGGCGGACTACTGTAACTCCACATGGAGCAGTCAGACAGTGTCACATCAATGTGCTCTGACCCCATTAGAGAACATATGTTTGTAAACGACACAGGGATCAGTCAGGCAGACTCACAGCAATGTGCTCAAACTCCACTAGAGGGCAGACAATTTTGAACAATCCATGGAGCAGTTAGGCAGACTCACAACAATGTGCTCTGACCACACTAGAGTTCTTTCAATTGTAAGCTCCCAATGGAGCCGTCAGACAGACTCACAGCAATGTTCTCTGACCCCACTAGAGGGCGGACTACTGTAAACTTCACATGGAGCAGTCAGGCAGACTCAAAACAATGTGCTATAACCCCACTAGAGGACAGACTATTGTAAACTCCATATGGAGCAGTCAGACAGTCTCACATCAATGTGCTCTGACCGCACTAGAGAGCATACTTTTGTAAACGCCACATGTATCAGTCAGGCAGACTCACAGCAATGTGCTCTGAACCCCCTAGAGGGAAGATTTTTGTAAACTCCACATGGATCTGTCAGGCAGTCTCACAGCAATGTGCTCAGACCCCACTAGAGGGCAGACTATTGTGAACTCCCCAAGGAGCAGTCAGGCAGACTCACAACAATGTGCTTGGACCACACTCGACGGCAGACTCACAGCAATGTGCACTAGCCCCACTAGAGGGCAGACTATTGTGAACTCCCCAAGGAGCAGTCAGGCAGACACACTGCAATGTGCTCTGACCCCACTAGAGGGCAGTCTATTGTAAATTCACCATGGAGCAGTCAGACAGACTCACAGCAATATGCTCTGACCCCACTAGAGGGCAGACTATTGTAAACTCCCCATGAAGCAGTCAGGCAGATTCACAACAATGTGTTTTAACAACATTAGCGGGCAGAATATTGTAAACTCCACATGGAGCATTCAGGCAGACGCACACCAATTTGCTCTGACACCATTAGACGGCAGACTATTGTAAAATCCTCATGGAGCCTTCAGGCAGACTCACAGCAATGTGCTCTGACCGCACTAGAGAGCAGACTACTGTAAACTCCCCAAGGAGCATTAAGACAGACTCACAGCAATGTGTTCTGACTCCATTAGAGGTCAAATTATTGCAAATCCCTCATGGAGCAGTCGGGCAGACTCACAGCAACGTGCTCTGAACCCGCTAGAATGCAGACTATTGTAAACTCCCCATGGAGCAGTCAGACAGACTCACAACAATGTGCTCTGACCCACTGGAGGGCAGACTATTGTAATCTCCACATCGAGCAGGCAGGCAGACTCACAACAATGTGCTCTTACCCTACTAGCGGGCAGAATATTATAAACTCCCCATTGAGTAGTCAGGCAGACACACTGCAATGTGCTCTGACCCCAAAAGAGGGCAGACTATTGTAAACCCACCCATTGATCCGTCAGACAGAAAAACAGCAATGTGCTCTGACCCCACTAGAGGGCAGACTATTGTAAATTCCCCATGGAGTAGTCAGAGAGACTCACAGCAATGTGCTATGACCCCACTAGAGGGCTGACTATTGTAAACTCCGCGTAGAGAAGGCATGCAGACTCACAGCTATGTGCTCTGACCCCACGAGACGGCAGGCTATTATAAACACCCGATGGAGCAGTCAGGCAGACTTACAGCAATGTGCTCTGACACAACTAGATGTCGGCCTACTGTAACTCCACATGGAGCAGTCAGTCAGTCTCACATCAATGCGCTCTGACCCCAATAGAGAGCATATGTTTGGAAACGCCACATGGATCAGTCAGACAGACTCACAGCAATGTGCTCTGAACCCACAAGAGGGCAGACAATTTTGAACACCCCATGGAGCAGTTAGGCAGACTCACAACAATGTGCTCTGACCACACTAGAGGGCAGACGATTGTAAACTCAACATGGTTCAGTCAGGCAGACCCAGAGCAATGTGCTCTGACCCCACTAGAGGGCAGACTATTGTAAACTCCCAATGAAGCAGTCAGGCAGACTCACAACAATGTGCTTTGACAACATTAGCGCTCAGAATATTGTAAACTCCACATGGAGCATTCAGGCAGACGCACACCAATTTGCTCTGACACCATTAGAGGGCAGACTATTGTAAAATCCTCATGGACACTTCAGGCAGACTCACAGCAATGTGCTCTGACCGCACTAGAGAGCAGACTACTGTAAACTCCCCAAGTATCATTAAGACAGACTCACAGCAATGTGTTCTGACTCCATTAGAGGGCAAATTATTGCAAATCCCTCATGGAGCAGTCAGGCAGACTCACAGCAATGTGCTCTGACCACACAAGAGGGCTTTCAATTTTAATCTTCCAATGGAGCCGTCAGACAGACTCACTGCAATGTTCTCTGACCCCACTAGAGGGCGAACTACTGTAACTCCACATGGAGCAGTCAGTCAGTCTCACATCAATGCGCTCTGACCCCACTAGAGAGCATATGTTTGTAAATGCCACATGGATCAGTCAGACAGACTCACAGCAATGTACTCTGAACCCACTAGAGGGCAGACAATTTTGAACACCCCGTGGAGCAGTTGGGCAGACTCACAACAATGTGCTCTGACCACACTAGAGGGCAGACGATTGTAAACTCCACATGGTTCAGTCAGGCAGACCCACAGCAATGTGCTCTGACACCACGAGAGGGCAGACTATTGTACACCCACCCCAAGGATCCGCCAGATAGACTCACAGCAATGTGCTCTGCCCCCACTAGAGGGCAGACTATTGTAAATTCGCCATGGTGCAGTCAGAAAGACTCACAGCAATGTGCTCTGAACCCACTAGACGGCAGACTATATCATAAACACTCAATAGTCTAGTTAGGCAGACTCATAGCAATCTGCTCTGACCCTAATAGAGGGCAGAGTATTGTAAACTCCCCAGGGAGTAATCAGACAGACTCACAGGAAAGTGCTCTGAGCCCATTACAGGGCAGACTATTGTTAACTCCCCATGGAGCAGTCAGGCAGACTCACAAAAATGTGCTCTGACCACACTAGAGGGCAGACTATTGTAATCTCCACATCGAGCAGGCAGGCAGACTCACAGCAATGTGCTCTAACCCCACTAGAGGGCAGACAATTTTGAACACTCCATGGAGCAGTTAGTCAGACTCACAACAATGTGCTCTGACCACACTCGAGGGCTTTCAATTGTAAGCTCCCAACGGAGCCGTCAGACAAATTCACAGCAATGTTCTCTGAACCCCCAGAGGGAAGATTTTTGTAAACTCCACATGGAGCAGTCAGGCAGACTCACAGCAATGTGCTCAGACCGCACTAG
The DNA here is from genome assembly GCF_020745735.1 of Hemiscyllium ocellatum. Classification (NCBI taxonomy): domain Eukaryota; kingdom Metazoa; phylum Chordata; class Chondrichthyes; order Orectolobiformes; family Hemiscylliidae; genus Hemiscyllium; species Hemiscyllium ocellatum. The sequence continues at coordinate 23,992,817 of NC_083446.1, forward strand.
AGGGCAGACTATTGTAAACACCTCATGGAGCAGTCAGGCAGACTCACAGCAATGTGCTCGGACACTACTACAGAGCAGCCTATAGTAAACTCCACATGGAGCAGTCAGACAGAATCACAGCAATGTGCTCTGACACCACTAGAGGGCAGACTATTGTGAAGTCCCCAAGAAGCATTACTTTTCAAAGACAGTCCCCAAGCGTGGCATTACTTGTCAAAGACAGTATCACAGCAGTGGAATGGACGATGGAAGAGGACTTGCCATCTGAGGTAGTTTGGGCTGAGGTTAGAAATAGGAAAGGTGAGGTCACCCTGTTAGGTGTTTTCTACAGGCCTCCTAATAGTCCTAGAGAAGTAGAGGATAATATTGCGAGGATGATTCAGGAAAAGAGTGAAGGTAGCAGGGTGGTTGTTATGGGGGACTTTAACTTCCCAGATATTGACTGGGAGAGCTATAGCTCGAGTTCATTAGATGGGTCGGTGTTTGTACAATGTGTGCAGGAGGGTTTCCTGACACAATATGTCGACAGGCCAACAAGAGGGGAGGCTATATTGGATTTGGTTCTAGGTAATGAACCAGGCCAGGTGTTAGACTTGGAGGTAGGTGAGCACTTCGGGGACAGTGACCACAACTCGGTGACTTTTACTTTAGTGATGGAGAGGGATAATCGTGTGCCGCAGGGCAAGAGCTATAGCTGGGGGCAGGGAAATAATGATGCAGTGAGGCATGACTTAGGATGTGTGGATTGGAAAAACAGGCTTCAAGAGAAGAACACTAATGAGATGTGGGGAGTGTTCAAGGAGCAGCTACTGCGTGTCCTCGATAGGTATGTACCAGTCAGGCATGGTGTAAAGGGCCTTGTGAGGCAGCCGTGGTTTAGTAAGGAATTGGAGTCCCTTGTGAAAGGGAAGAAGGCGGCATATGTAAAGATGAGGCGTGAAGGTTCAGTAGGGGCGATTGAGAGTTATAAGGTAGCCAGGAAGGAGCTAAAGAGGGAGCTAAGAGAAGCGAGAAGGGGACATGAAAAGTCTTTAGCTGGTAGGATTAGGGAAAACCCAAAGGCTTTCTATAGGTATGTCAAGAATAAAAGGATGACTAGGGTAGGTATCGGTCCAGTCAAGGATAGTAGTGGGAAGTTGTGTGTGGAGGCGGAGGAGATTGGAGAGACATTAAATCAGTACTTTTCATCAGTATTCACTCAGGAACAGGACACTGTTGCTGATGTGAATATGGAATCACAAATAATTAGAATGGATGCCCTGGAAATATGCAGGGAAGAGGTTTTGGGAATATTGGAAAGGATGAATATAGATAGGTCTCCTGGGCCTGATGGCATTTACCCCAGGATCCTATGGGAAGCTAGGGAGGAGATAGCAGAGCCATTGGCCTGGATTTTTATGTCGTCGTTGTCAACAGGAATAGTACCAGAGGACTGGAGGATAGCGAATGTGGTCCCATTGTTCAAGAAAGGGAGTAGGGATAGCCCTAGCTACTATAGGCCAGTGAGTCTGACTTCAGTGGTGGGCAAAGTCTTAGAGAGAATGGTAAGGGATAAGATTTATGAACATCTGGGTAGGAATAACGTGATCAGGGATAGCCAGCATGGTTTTGTGAAGGGCAGGTCGTGCCTCACAAACCTTATTGAGTTCTTTGAGAAGGTGACCAAGGAAGTGGATGAGGGTAAAGCAGTAGATGTTGTGTATATGGATTTTAGTAAGGCGTTCGATAAGGTTCCCCATGGTAGGCTAATGCTAAAACTTCGGAGGTATGGCATTGAGGATACATTAGAGGTTTGGATTAGGAATTGGCTGGCTGGAAGGAGACAGAGGGTAGTAGTTGATGCATTATGTTCATTTTGGAGCGCAGTTACTAGCGGTGTACCACAAGGATCTGTTTTGGGACCATTGCTTTTTGTTTTCTTTATAAATGATCTAGAGGAAGGACTTGAAAGCTGGGTAAGCAAGTTTGCGGATGACACAAAAGTCGGTGGAGTTGTGGATAGTGAGGAAGGAAGTGGTAGGTTACAGCGGGATATAGATAGGTTGCAGAGCTGGGCGGAAATGTGGCAAATGGAATTCAATGTAGCTAAGTGCGAAGTCGTTCACTTTGGTAGGAATAACAAGATGATGGATTACTGGGCTAATGGTAGGCTACTTGGTAGTGTGGATGAGCAGAGGGATCTTGGTGTCCATGTACACAGATCTCTGAAAGTTGCCACCCAGGTAAATAGTGCTGTGAGGAAGGCATATGGTGTACTGGGCTTTATTGGCAGAGGAATTGAGTTCCGGAGTCCTGAGGTCATGTTGCAGTTGTATAAGACTCTGGTGCGGCCTCATCTGGAGTATTGTGTGCAGTTTTGGTCGCCATACTATAGGAAGGATGTGGAAGCTTTAGAACGAGTGCAGAGGAGGTTTACCAGGATGTTGCCTGGAATGGTAGGAAAATCTTATGAGGAAAGGCTGAGGCACTTGGGGCTGTTCTCATTGGAGAAGAGAAGGTTTAGGGGAGATCTGATAGAAGTGTATAAGATGATTAGGGGTTTAGATAGGGTAGATACTAAGAACCTTTTACCGCTAATGGAGTCAGGTGTTACTAGGGGACATAGCTTTAAATTAAGGGGTGGTAGGTATAGGACAGATGTTAGGGGTAGATTCTTCACACAGCGGGTTGTGAGTTCATGGAATGCCCTGCCCGTATCAGTGGTGAACTCTCCTTCTTTATGGTCATTTAAGCGGGCATTGGATAGGCATTTGTAAGTTATTGGGCTAGTATAGGTTAGGTAGGATTCGGTCGGCGCAACATCGAGGGCCGAAGGGCCTGTACTGCGCTGTATCCTTCTATGTTCTATGTTCTATAAGCAGTCAGGCAGATTCACAACAATGTGCTCGGACCACACTAGACGGCAGACTATTGTAATCTCCACATCGAGCAGGCAGGCAGACTCACAGCAATGTGCACTAGACCCACTAGAGGCCAGAATATTACAAACTCCCCATTGAGTAGTCAGGCAGACTCACTGCATTGTGCTCGGACCCCATTAGAGGGCAGTCTATTGTAAATTCACCAAGGAGCATTAAGACAGACTCACAGCAATGTGTTCTGACTCCATTAGAGGGCAAATTATTGCAAATCCCGCATGGAGCAGTCAGGCAGACTCACAGCAACGTGCTCTGAGCCCGCTAGAAAGCAGACTATTGTAAATTCCCCATGGAGCAGTCAGACAGACTCTCAACAATGTGCTCTAACCCCTAGCGGGCAGAATATTATAAACTCCCCATTGAGTAGTCAGGCAGACTCACTGCAATGTGCTCTGACCCCAAAAGAGGGCAGTCTATTGTAAACCCACCCATTGATCCGTCAGACAGAAAAACAGCAATGTGCTCTGACCCCACTAGAGGGCAGACTATTGTAAATTCCCCATGGAGTCGTCAGACAGACTCACAGCAATGTGCTATGACCCCACTAGAGGGCAGACTATTGTAAACTCCCCTTAGAGAAGGCATGCAGACTCACAGCTATGTGCTCTGACCCCACGAGACGGCAGGCTATTATAAACACCCGATGGAGCAGTCAGGCAGGCTTACAGCAATGTGCTCTGACCACACTAGAGGGCTTTCAATTGTAATCTACCAATGGAGCCGTCAGACAGACTCACTGCAATGTGCTCTGACACAACTAGATGTCGGCCTACTGTAACTCCACATGGAGCAGTCAGTCAGTCTCACATCAATGCGCTCTGACCCCACTAGAGAGCATATGTTTGTAAACGCCACATGGATCAGTCAGACAGTCTCACAGCAATGTGCTCTGAACCCACTAGAGGGCAGACAAATTTGAACACCCCATGGAGCAGTTAGGCAGACTCACAACAATGTGCTCTGACCACACTAGAGGGCAGACGATTGTAAACTCCACATGGTTCAGTCAGGCAGACCCACAGCAATGTGCTCTGACCCCACTAGAGGGCAGACTATTGTACACCCACCCCAAGGATCCGTCAGATAGACTCACAGCAATGTGCTCTGTCCCCACTAGAGGGCAGACTATTGTAAATTCGCCATGGTGCAGTCAGAAAGACTCACAGCAATGTGCTCTGAACCCACTAGAGGGCAGACTATTGTAAACTCCCCATGGAGCTGTCAGGCAGACTCACAGCAATGTGATCTGACCCCACTAGACGGCAGACTATCATAAACACCCAATAGTCTAGTCAGGCAGACTCATAGCAATCTGCTCTGACCCTAATAGAGGGCAGAGTATTGTGAACTCCCCATGGAGTAATCAGACAGACTCACAGGAAAGTGCTCTGAGCCCATTACAGGGCAGACTATTGTAAACTCCACATGGAGCAGTCAGGCAGACTCACAGCACTGCGCTCTGACCCCACTAGATTGCAGACTATTGTTAACTCCCCATGGAGCAGTCAGGCAGACTCACTAAAATGTGCTCTGACCACACTAGAGGGCAGACTATTGTAATCTCCACATCGAGCAGGCAGGCAGACTCACAGCAATGTGCTCTAACCCCACTACAGGGCAGAATATTATAAACTCCCCATTGAGTAGTCAGGCAGACTCACAGCAATGTGCTCTGACCCCACTAGAGGGCAGACTATTGTAAACTCCCCATGAAGCAGTCAGGCAGACTCACAACAATGTGCTTTGACAACATTAGCGGGCAGAATATTGTAAACGCCACATGGAGCATTCAGGCAGACGCACACCAATTTGCTCTGACGCCGTTAGAGGGCAGACTATTGTAATATCCTCATGGAGCCTTCAGTCAGACTCACAGCAATGTGCTCTGACCGTACTAGATAGCAGACTACTGAAAACTCCCCAAGGAGCATTAAGACAGACTCACAGCAATGTGTTCTGACTCCATTAGAGGGCAAATTATTGCAAATCCCTCATGGAGCAGTCAGGCAGACTCACAGCAACGTGCTCTGAACCGGCTAGATTGCAGACTATTGTAAACTCCCCATGGTGCAGTCAGACACACTCACAGCAATGTGCTCTAACCCCACTACAGGGCAGAATATTATAAACTCCCCATTGAGTAGTCAGGCAGACACACTGCAATGTGCTCTGACCCCAAAAGAGGGCAGACTATTGTAAACCCACCCATGGATCCGTCAGACAGAAAAACAGCAATGTGCTCTGACCCCACTAGAGGGCAGACTATTGTAAATTCCCCATGGAGTAGTCAGACAGACTCACAGCAATGTGCTATGACCCCACTAGAGGGCAGACTATTGTAAACTCCCCATAGAGAAGGCATGCAGACTCACAGCTATATGCTCTGATCCCACGAGACGGCAGGCTATTATAAACACCCGATGGAGCAGTCAGGCAGACTTACAGCAATGTGCTCTGACCTCACTAGAGGGCTTTCAATTGTAATCTACCAATGGAGCCGTCAGACAGACTCACAGCAATGTTCTCTGACCCAACTAGATGTCGGCCTACTGTAACTCCACATGGAGCAGTCAGTCAGTCTCACATCAATGCGCTCTGACCCCACTAGAGAGCATATGTTTGTAAACGCCACATGGATCAGTCAGACAGACTCACAGCAATGTGCTCTGAACCCACTAGAGGGCAGACAAATTTGAACACCCCATGGAGTAGTTAGGCAGACTCACAACAATGTGCTCTGACCACACTAGTGGGCAGACTATTGTACACCCACCCCAAGGATCCGTCAGACAGACTCACAGCAATGTGCTCTGTCCCCACTAGAGGGCAGACTATTGTAAATTCCCCATGGTGCAGACAGACAGACTCGCAGCAATGTGCTCTGTCCCCACTAGAGGGCAGACAATTGTAAACTACCCATGGAGCTGTCAGGCAGACTCACAGCAATGTGCTCTGACCCCACTAGACTGCAGACTATCATAAACACCCAATTGTCTCGTCATGCAGACTCATAGCAATCTGCTCTGACCCTAATAGCGGGCAGAGTATTGTAAACTCCCCATGGAGAAATCAGACAGACTCACAGGAAAGTGCTCTGAGCCCATTACAGGGCAGACTATTGTAAACTCCACATGGAGCCGTCAGGCAGACTCACAGCACTGTGCTCTGACCCCACTAGATTGCAGACTATTGTTAACTCCCCATGGAGCAGTCAGGCAGACTCACAAAAATGTGCTCTGACCACACTAGAGGGCAGACTATTGTAATCTCCACATCGAGCAGGCAGGCAGACTCACAGCAATGTGCTCTAACCCCACTAGAGGGCAGAATATTATAAACTCCCCATTGAGTAGTCAGGCAGACTCACAGCAATGTGCTCTTACACCAATAGAGGGCAAACTATAGTAAAACCCCCCCCATGGATCCGTCAGACAGAAAAACAGCAATCTGCTCAGACCCCAATAGAGGGCAGAGTATTTTAAATTCCCTATGGAGTAGTCAGGCAGACTCACAGGAAAGTGCTCTGAGCCCATTACAAGGCAGACTATTGTGAACTCCCCATGGAGCAGTCAGGCAGACTCACAACAATGCGCTCTGACCACACTCGAGGGCAGACTATTGTTATCTCCACATCGAGCAGGCAGGTAGACTCACAGCAATGTGCTCTAGCCCCACTAGAGGCCTGAATTTTATAAACTCCCCATTGAGTTATCAGGCGGACTCACAGCAATGTGCTGTGACCCCACTAGAGGGCAGTCTATTGTAAATTCACCATGGAGCAGTCAGACAGACTCACTGCAATGTGCTCTGTCCCCACTAGATGGCAGACCATTGTAAACTCCGCATGGAGCTGTCAGGCAGACTCACAACAATGTGCTCTGACAACATTAGCAGGCAGAATATTGTAAACACCACATGGAGCACTCAGGCAGACTCACACCAATTTGCTCTGATACCATTGATGGGCACACTATTGTAAAATCCTCATGGAGCCTTCAGGCAGACTCACAGCAATGTGCTCTGACCGAACTAGAGAGCACACTATTGTAAACTCCCCAAGGAGCCTTCAGGCAGACTCACAGCAACTTGCTCTGAACCCGCTAGAGTGCAGACTATTGGAAACTCCCCATGGAGCAGTCAGGCAGACTCACAACAATGTGCTCTGACCCCACTAGAGGGTAGACTATTGTAAAACCCCCCATGCTGACGTCACACAGAAAAACAGCAATGTGGTCTGACCCCACTAGAGGGCAGACTATTGTAAATTCCACATGGCGCAGTAAGACAGACTCACAGCAATGTGCCGTGACCCCACTAGAGGGCAGACTACTGTAAACTCCCCATAGAGAAGGCATGCAGACTCACAGCAATGTTCTCTAACCCCACTAGAGGGCGGACTACTGTAAACTCCATATGGAGCAGTCAGACAGACTCACATCAATGTGCTCTGACCCCACTAGAGAGCATATTTTTGTAAACGCCACTTGGATCAGTCAGGAAGACTCACAGCAATATGCTCTGAAACCCCTAGAGGGAAGATTTTTGTAAACTCCACATGGAGCAGTCAGGCAGACTCACAGCAATGTGCTCAGACCCCACTAGAGTGCAGACTATTGTAAACACCTCATGGATCAGTCAGGCAGACTCACAGAAATGTGCTCGGACACCACTATAGAGCAGCCTATTGTAAACTCCACATGGAGCAGTCAGACAGAATCACAGCAATGTGCTCTGACCCCACTAGAGGGCAGACTATTGTGAACTCCCCAAGGAGCAGTCAGGCAGGCTCACAACAATGTGCTCTGACCACATTCGACGGCAGACTATTGTAATCGCCACATCGAGCAGGCAGGCAGATTCACAGCAATGTGCTCTAGCCCCACTAGAGGCCAGAATATTATAAACTCCCCATTGAGTAGTCAGGCAGACTCACTGCAATGTGCTCTGACCCCAAAAGAGGGCAGTCTATTGAAAATTCACCATGGAACATTCAGACAGACTCACAGCAATGTGCTCTGACCCCACTAGAGGGCAGACTATTGTAAACTCCCCATGAAGCAGTCAGGCAGACTCACAACAATGTGCTTTGACAGCATTAGCGGGCAGAATATTGTAATCTCCACATCGAGCAGGCAGGCAGACTCACAGCAATGTGCTCTAACCCCACTACAGGGCAGAATATTATAAACTCCACATTGCGTAGTCAGGCAGACTCACAGCAATGTGCTCTGACCCCACTAGAGGGCAGACTATTGTAAACTCCCCATGAAGCAGTCAGGCAGACTCACAACAATGTGCTTTGACAACATTAGCGGGCAGAATATTGTAAACTCCACATGGAGCATTCAGGCAGACGCACACCAATTTGCTCTGACCCCATTAGAGGGCAGACTATTGTAACATCCTCATGGAGCCTTCAGGCAGACTCACAGCAATGTGCTCTGACCGTACTAGATAGCAGACTACTGAAAACTCCCCAAGGAGCATTAAGACAGACTCACAGCAATGTGTTCTGACTCCTTTAGAGGGCAAATTATTGCAAATCCCTCATGGAGCAGTCAGGCAGATTCACAGCAACGTGCTCTGAACCCGCTAGATTGCAGACTATTGTAATCTCCACATCGAGCAGGCAGACAGACTCACAGCAATGTGCTCTAACCCCACTACAGGGCAGAATATTATAAACTCCCCATTGAGTAGTCAGGCAGACACACTGCAATATGCTCTGACCCCAAAAGAGGGCAGACTATTGTAAACCCACCCATGGATCCGTCAGACAGAAAAACAGCAATGTGCTCTGACCCCACTAGAGGGCAGACTATTGTAAATTCCCCATGGAGTAGTCAGACAGACTCACAGCAATGTGCTATGACCCCACTAGAGGGCAGACTATTGTAAACTCCCCATAGAGAAGGCATGCAGACTCACAGCTATGTGCTCTGACCCCACGAGACGGCAGGCTATTATAAACACCCGATGGAGCAGTCAGGCAGACTTACAGCAATGTGCTCTGACCTCACTAGAGGGCTTTCAATTGTAATCTACCAATGGAGCCGTCAGACAGACTCACAGCAATGTTCTCTGACCCAACTAGATGTCGGCCTACTGTAACTCCACATGGAGCAGTCAGTCAGTCTCACATCAATGCGCTCTGACCCCACTAGAGAGCATATGTTTGTAAACGCCACATGGATCAGTCAGACAGACTCACAGCAATGTGCTCTGAACCCACTCGAGGGCAGACAATTTTGAACACCCCATGGAGCAGTTAGGCAGACTCACAACGATGTGCTCTGACCACACTAGTGGGCAGACTATTGTACACCCACCCCAAGGATCCGACAGACAGACTCACAGCAATGTGCTCTGTCCCCACTAGAGGGCAGACTATTGTAAATTCCCCATGGTGCAGTCAGACAGACTCACAGCAATGTGCTCTGAACCCACTAGAGGGCAGACTATTGTAAACTCCCCATGGAGCTGTCAGGCAGACTCACAGCAATGTGCTCTGACCCCACTAGACGGCAGACTATCATAAACACCCAATAGTCTAGTCAGGCAGACTCATAGCAATCTGCTCTGACGCCAATAGCGGCAGAGTATTGCAAACTCCCCATGGAGTAATCAGACAGACTCACAGGAAAGTGCTCTGAGCCCATTACAGGGCAGACTATTGTAAACTCCACATGGAGCAGTCAGGCAGACTCACAGCACTGTGCTCTGACCCCACTAGATTGCAGACTATTGTTAACTCCACATGGAGCAGTCAGGCAGACTCACAAAAATGTGCTCTGACCACACTAGAGGGCGGACTATAGTAATCTCCACATGGAGCAGTCAGTCAGTCTCACAGCAATGTGCTCTAACCCCACTAGAGGGCAGAATATTATAAACTCCCCATTGAGTAGTCAGGCAGACTCACAGCAATGTGCTCTGACCCCAATAGAGGGCAGACTATAGTAAACTCCTCATGGAGCAGTCAGGCAGACTCACAGCAATGTGCTCTGAACCCACTAGATGGCAGACTATTGTAAACTCCTCATGGAGCTGTCAGGCAGTCTCACAGCAATGTGCTCTGACGCCACTAGACGGCAGACTATTATTAACACCCCATGGACTGGACCGTCAGACTCACAGCAATGTGCTCTGATCCCCAATAGAGGGCAGACCATTGTAAACTCCCCATGGAGTAGTCTGGCAGACTCACAGGAAAGTGCTCTGACCCCATTACAGGCCAGACTATTGTAAACACACCACGGAGCAGTCGGGCAGGCTCACTGCAATGTTCGCTAACCCCACTAGGGGGCACTGTTATAATCTCCCCATTGAGCAGGCAGACTCAAAGCACTGTGTTCTGATCCCACTAGAGGGCAGACTATTGCAGACAACTCATGGAGCAGTCAGGCAGACTCACAGTAATGTGCTCGGACCCCACTACAGAGCAGACTATTGTAAACTCCACATGGAGCAGTCAGGCAGACTCACAACAATGTGCTCTGACTACACTCGAGGGCAGACTATTGTAATCTCCACATCGAGCAGGCAGGCAGACTCACAACAATGTGTTCTAGCCCCACTAGAGGCATGAATATTATAAACTCCACATTGAGTAGTCAGGCAGACTCACAGCAATGTGCTCTGAATCCACTAGAGGGCAGTCTATTGTAAATTCACCATGGAGCAGTCAGACAGACTCGCAGCAATCTGCTCTGACCCGACAAGATGGCGGACTACCGTAAACTCCACATGGAGCAGTCAGGCAGACTCAAAACAATGTGCTATGACCCCGCCTACAGGGCAGGCTATTGTAAATTCACCATGGACCAGTCAGACAGACTCACAGCAATGTGCTCTGACAACATTAGCGGGCAGAATATTGTAAACTCCACATGGGGCAGTCAGGCAGACTCACACCAATTTGTTCTGACACCATCAGAGGGCAGACTATTGTAAAATCCACATGGAGTAGTCAGACAGACTCACAGCAAAGTGCTCTGACCCCATTAGAGGGCAAATTATTGTAAATACCTCATGGAGAAGGCAGGAAGACTCACAGCAATGTGCTCTGAGCCCACAAGAGGGCAGTCTATTGTAAATTCCCCTTGGAGCAGTCAGGCAGACTCACGGCAATGTTCTCTGACCCTACTAGAGTGCAGACTTTTGTAAATTCCTCTTTGAGCAGTTAGGCAGACTCACAGCAATGTGCTCTAACCCCACTCGAGAACAGACTACTGTAAACTCCCCAAGGAGCATTCAGACAGACTCACAGCAATGTGCTCTGACCCCATTACAGGGCAAATTATTGAAAATACCTCATGGAGCAGTCAGGCAGACTCAAAGCAATGTGCTTTGACCACACTCGAGGGCAGACTATTGTGAACTCCTCATGGAGCAGTCAGGCAGACTCACAGCAATGTGCTCTGACCCCGCTCTCGTGCAGACTATTGTAAACTCCCCATGGAGCAGTCAGGCAGATTCACAGCAATGTGACGTGACCCCACTAGAGGGCAGTCTATTGTAAATTCACTGTGGACCAGTCAGACAGACTCACACAACGTGCTTTGAACCCACTAGAGAGCAGACTATTGTAAACTCGCCAAGGAGCATTCAGACAGACTCACAGCAATGTGCTCTGACCCCGCTATAGTGCATACTATTGTAAACTCCACATGAAGCAGTCAGGCAGAATCACAGTAATGTGCTCTGACCTCACTAGAGAGCAGACTATTGTAAACTCCTCATGGAGCAGTCAGGCAGACTCACAGCAATGTGCTCTGACTACACTAGAGGGCAGAATATAATAAACTCACCATTGAGCAGTCAGAGAGGCTAACAGCAATGTGCTCTGACCCCACTAGAGGGCAGACTGTTGTGAACTCCCCATAGAGCACTCAGGCAGACTCACAACAATGTGCTCTGACCCCACTAGTGGGCAGACTATTGTAAATTTCCCATGGAGCAGTCAGACAGACTCACAGCAATGTGCTCTGACCCCACTAGAGGGCAGACTATTGTAATCCCCCAGGGCGCAGTCTGGCAGACTCACAACAATGTGCTCTGACCCCACTAGAGGGCTTTCTATTGTAAACTACCAATGGAGCCGTCAGACAGACTCACAGCAATATGCTCTGACCCGACGAAAGGGAAGACTATTGTAAACTCCCCATGGAGCAGTCAGGCAGACTCACAGCAATGTGCTCTTACCCTACTAGACAGCAGACTATTATAAACTTAACATGGAGGAGCCAGGCTAATACACACCAATGTGCTCTGACCCCACTAGAGGGCGGTCTGTTGTAAATACACCATGGAGCAGTCAGGCAGACTCACACCAATTTGCTCTGACCCCATTAGAAGGCAGACTATTGTAAAATCCTCATGGAGCAGTCTAGCAGACTCACAGCAATGTGCTCTGAACCCACTTGAGAGCGGACTATTGTAAACTCCCCAAGGAGCATTCAGACAGACTCACAGCAATGTGCTCTGATCTCACTAGAGGGCAGACTATTGTAAACTCCCCATGGAGTAGACAGACAGATTCATTGCAATGTGCTCTGACCCCGCTAGAGTGCAGACTATTGTGAACTCCCCATGGAGCAGTCAGTCAGACTCACAACAATGCGCTCTGACAAAGTTTGCGGGCAGACTATTGTAATCTCCACATCGAGCAGGCAGGCAGACTCACAGCATTGTTCTCTAACCCCACTAGAGTGCAGAATATTATACACTCCCAATTGAGTAGTCAGGCAGATTCACAGCAATTTGCTCTGACACCACTAGAGAGCAGACTATTGTTAACTGCTCAAGGAGCATTCAGACAGACGCACAGCAATGTGCTCTGACCCCGCTATAGTGCAGACTATTGAAAACTCCACATGGAGCAGTCAGACAGACTCGCAGCAATGTGCTGTGACCCCAGGAGCGTGCAGATTATTGTGAACTCCCCATGGAGCAATCAGGCAGACTCACAGCAATGTGCTCTGACCTCACTAGTGGGCAGACTATTTTAACTCCACATGGAGCAGTCAGGCCGACTCACAGCAATGTGCTCTGACCCGGCCTAGAGGGCAGACTATTGTAATCCCACAATGGATCCGTCAGACAGACTCACAGCAATGTGCTCTGACCCCACTAGAGGGCAGACTATTGTAAACACTCCATGGAGCCTTCAGGCAGACTCACAGCAATGTGCTCTGACCCCACTAGTGGGCAGACTGTTGTGAACTCCCCATAGAGCACTCAGGCAGACTCACAACAATGTGCTCTGACCTCACCAGAGGCAGATTATTATAAACTTCCCATAGAGTAGTCAGGCAGACTCCAGCAATGTGCTCTGTCCCCACTAGAGGGCAGACTATTGTAAATTTCCCATGGAGCAGTCAGACAGATTCACAGCAATGTGCTCTGACCCCACTAGAGGGCAGACTATTGTAATCCCCCAGGGCGCAGTCAGGCAGACTCACAACAATGTGCACTGACCCCACTAGAGGGCTTTCTATTGTAAACTACCAATGGAGCCGTCAGACAGACTCACAGCAATATGCTCTGACCCGACGAGAGGGAAGACTATTGAAACTCCCCATGGAGCAGTCAGGCAGACTCACAGAAATGTGCTCTTACCCTACTAGACAGCAGACTATTATAAACTTCACATGGAGGAGCCAGGCAGATACACACCCATGTGCTCTGACCCCACTAGAGGGCGGTCTGCCGTAAATTCACCATGGAGCAGTCAGGCAGTCCCACACCAATTTGCTCTGACCCCATTAGAAGGCAGACTATTGTAAAATCCTCATGGAGCAGTCAGGCAGACTCACAGCAATGTGCTCTGAACCCACTAGAGAGCAGACTACTGTAAAATCCCCAAGGAGCATTCAGACAGACTCACAGCAATGTGCTCTGATCTCACTAGAGGGCAGACTATTGTAAACTCCCCATCGAGGAGACAGACAGACTCACTGCAATGTGCTCTGATCCCACTAGACGGCAGACTATTGTAAACCCCCATTCAGCAGTCAGGCAGACTCACAACAACGTGCTCTGACAACATTAGAGGGCAGACTATTGTAAAATCCACATGGAGTTCTCAGGCAGACTCACAGCAAAGTGCTTTGCTCCCACAAGAGGGCAGACTATTGTAAACTCGCCATGGAGCAGTCAGGCAGACTCACAGCAATGTCCTCTGACCCCACTAGAGAGCAGACTATTGTAAACTCCCCAAGAAGCATTCAGACAGACTCACAGCAATGTGCTCTGACCCCATTAGAGGGCATATTATTGTAAATACCTCATGGAGCCGTCAGGCAGACTAAAAGCAATGTGCTTTGACCCCTCTAGAATGCAGACTATTGTGAACTCCCCATGGAGCAGTCAGGCAGACTCACAACAATGTGCTCTAACCCCACTAGAGGGCCGAGTAGTATAAACTCCCCATTGAGTTGTCAGGCAGATTCACACCAATGTGGTCTGACCCCACTAGTGGGCAGTCTATTGTAAATTCTCGATGGAACAGTCAGACAGACTCACAGCAATGTGCTCTGACCCCACTAGAGGGCAGACTATCGTAAACCCCCTATGGAGCCGTCAGGCAGACTCACAACAGTGCGCTCTGACAACATTAGCGGGCACAATATAGTAAACACCACATGGAGCAGTCAGACAGACTCACACCAATTTGCTCTGACCCCATTAGAGGGCAGACTATTGTAAAATCCTCATGGACCAGTCAGACAGACTCACAGCAATGTGCTCTGACCCCGCTATAGTGCAGACTATTGAAAACCCCACATGGAGCAGTCAGACAGACTCGCAGCAATGTGCTGTGAACCCACTAGCGTGCAGACTATTGTGAACTCCCCATGGAGCAATCAGGCATACTCACAGCAATGTGCTCTGACCTCACTAGTGGGCAGACTATTTTAACTCCACATGGAGCAGTCAGGCCGACTCACAGCAATGTGCTCTGACCCGGCCTAGAGGGCAGACCATTGTAAACACACAATGGATCTGTCAGACAGACTGACAGCAATGTGCTCTGACCCCACTAGAGGGCAGACTATTGTAAACTCCACATGGAGTCGACAGACAGACTCACAGCAATGTGCTCTGACCCCACTAGAGGGCAGACTATTGTAAACCACCATGCAGCAGTCAGGCTGACTCACAACAATGTGCTCTGGCAACATGAGAGTGCAGACTATAGTAAACTCCACATGGAGCTGTCATGCAGACTCACAGCAATGTGCTCTGACCCCACAAGAGGGCAGACTATAGTAAACCCCAAATGGAGCTGTCAGGCAGACGCACAGCAAAGTGCTCTGACATCCCTCGAGGGCAGACTATTGTAAACCCCCCATGGATCTGTCCGACAGGCTCAATGCAATGTGCTCTGACCCTACTAGACGGCAGACTATTATAAACTCCACATGGAGTAGTCAGGCAGACTCACAGCAATGTGCTCAGACCCCACTAGAGGGCAGACTTTTGTAAACTCGCCAAGGAGCATTCAGACAGACTCACAGCAATGTGCTCTGAACCCACTAGAGGGCAGTCCATTGTAAATTCACAATGCAGCAGTCAGACATATTCACAGCAATGGGCTCTGACCCCACTAGAGGACAGACTATTGAAAATCCTCATGCAGCAGTCAGACAGATTCACAGCAATGTGCTCTGACCTCACTAGTGGGCAGACTGTTGTAAACTTCCCATGGAGCAGTCAGGCAGTGTTACAGCAATGTGCTCTCACCCCGCCTCGCGGGCAGACTATTGTAAACCCCGCATGGATCCGTCAGACAGATTCAAAGCAATGTGCCTTGCCCGCACAAGAGGGCAGACTATTGTAAACTCGCCATGGCGCAGTCAGGCAGACTCACAGCAATGTCCTCTGACCCCACTAGAGAGCAGACTATTGTAAACTCCCCAAGGAGCATTCAGACAGACTCACAGCAATGTGCTCTGACCCCACTAGAGGGCAGACTATTGTAAACCCCCCATGGAGCAGTCAGGCAGACTCACAACAATGCGCTCTGACAACATTAGCGGGCACAATAGTGTAAATTCCACATGGAGCTGTCAGGCAGACTCACACCAATTTGCTCTGACCCCATTAGAGGGCAGACTGTTGTAAACTCCACATGGAGCAGTCAGACAGACTCACAGCAATGTGCTCTGACCCCGCTATAGTGCAGACTATTGAAAACTCCACATGGAGCTGTCAGGCCGACTCAGAGCAATGTGCTCTGACCCGGCCTAGAGGGCAGTCTATTGTAAACCCACAATGGATCTGTCAGACAGACTGACAGCAATGTGCTCTGACCCCACTAGAGGGCAGACTATTGTAAACTCCCCATCGAGCATTCAGGCAGACTCACAGCAATGTGCTCTGACCCCACTAGAGGGCAGACTATTGTAAACGCCACATGGAGCAGTCAGAGAGACTAACAGCAGTGTGCTCTGAATCCCCACTAGAGGGCAGACTGTTGTGAACTCCCCATGGAGCCGTCAGGCAGACGCACAGAAATGTGCTCTGACCCCACTAGAGCGCAGACTATTGTAAACTCCCCATAGAGCAGTCAGGCAGACTCACAACAATGTGCTCTGACCTCACTAGAGGGCAGATTATTATAAACTCCCCATAGAGTAGTCAGGCAGACACACAGCAATGTGCTCTGACCCCACTAGAGGGCAGCCTATCGTAAATTTCCCATGGAGCAGTCAGAGAGACTAACAGCAATGTGCTCTGACCCCACTAGAGGGCAGACTGTTGTGAACTTACCATGGAGCCGTCAGGCAGACTCACAGAAATTTGCTCTGATCCCACTAGAGGGCAGATTATCATAAACTCCTCATAGAGTAGTCAGGCAGACACACAGCAATGTGCTCTGATCCCACTAGATGGCAGAATATCGTAAATTTCCCATATAGCATTCAGACAGACTCACAACAATGTTCTCTGACCCCACTGGAGGGCTTTCTATTGTAAACTACCAATGGAGCCGTCAGACAGACTCACAGCAATGTGCTCTTACCCTACTAGTCATCAGACTATTATAAACTTCACATGGAGGAGTCAGGCAGATTCACAGCATTGTGCTCTGACCCCACTAGAGGGCAGTCTGTTTTAAATTCACCATGGAGCAGTCAGGCAGACTCACACCAATTTGCTCTGACCCCATTAGAGGGCAGACTATTGTAAAATCCTCATGGAGCCGTCAGGCAGACGCAAAGCATTGTGCTCTGATCCCACTAGAGGGCAGATTATTGTGAATTCCCCATGGAGCAGTCAGGCATACTCACAATAATGTTCTCTGACCTCACTAGTGGGCAGACTTTTGTAAACTCCACATGGAGCAGTCAAGCAGTCTCACAGCAATATGCTCTGACCCCGCCTAGAGGGCAGACTATTGTAAAGCCACCATGGATCCGTCAGACAAACTCACAGCAATGTGCTCTGACACTACTACAGGGCAGACTATTGTAAACTCGCCAAGGATCCGTCAGACAGACTCACAACAATGTGCTCTCACCCCACTAGAGGGCAGATTATTATAAACTCCCCATGGAGTAGACAGGCAGAAACACAGCAATGTGCTCTGACCCCATTAGAGTGCAGACTATTATAAATTTAACATGGAGCAGTCAGACAGACTCACAGCATTGTGCTCTGACCCCACTAGAGGGCTTTCCCTTGTTAACTCCCCATGGAGCCGTCAGACAGACTCACAGCAATGTGCTCTGACCCCACTAGAGGGCAGACTATTGTAAACTCCACATGGAGCAGTCAGGCATACTCTCAGCAATGTGCTCTGACCCCACTGGAGGGCAGACTATTGTAAACCCCATGCAGCCGTCAGGCAGACTCACAACAATGTGCTCTGACAACATGAGACGGCAGACTATTGGAAACTCCACATGGAGCTGTCAGGCAGACTCACAGCAAAGAGCTCTGAAATCACTAGAGGGCAGACTATTGTAAACTCCACATGGAGCTGTCAGGCAGACTCACAGCAATGTGCTCTGACCCCACTAGAGGGCAGACTATTGTAAACTCCACATGGAGCTGTCAGGCAGACTCACAGCAATGTGCTCTGACCCCACTAGAGGGCAGACTACTGTAATCTCCACATGGAGTAGACAGACAGACTCACAGCAATGTGCTCTGACCCCACTAGAGGGCAGACTATTGTAAACCACCATGTAGCAGTCAGGCAGACTCACAACAATGTGCTCTGGCAACATTAGAGGGCAGACTATTGTAAACTCCACATGGAGCTGTCAGGTATACTCACAGAAATGTGCTCTGACCCCACTATGTGGCAGACTATTGTAAACTCCACATGGAGCTGTCAGGCAGACTCACAGCAATGCGCTCTGACATCCCTAGAGGGCAGAATATTGTAAAGCCCCAATGGATTCGTCCGACAGGCTCAATGCAAAGTGCTCTGACCCCACTAGAGGGCAGACTATTGTAAACTCCACGTGGAGCTGTCAGGCAGACTCACAGCAATGTGCTCTGACCCTACTAGACGGCAGACTATTATAAACTCCACATGGAGTAGTCAGGCAGACTCACAGCAATGTGCTCAGACCCCACTAGAGGGCAGACTTTTGTAAAATCCTCATGGAGCAGTCAGGCAGACTCACAGCAATGTGCTCTAACCCTACGAGAGAGCAGACTATTGTGAACTCCCCAAGGAGCATTCAGGCAGACTCATAGCAATGTGCTCTGACACCATTAGAGGGCAAAGTATTGAAAATACCTCATGGAGCAGTCAGGCAGACTCACAGCAACGTGCTCTGACCACACTCGAGGGCAGGCTATTGTAATCTCCACATTGAGCAGGCAGGCAAACTCACAGCAATGTGCTCTGAACCCACTAGAGGGCAGAATATTATAAACTCCCCATTGAGTAGTCAGGCATATTCACAGCAATGTGATGTGACCCAGTAGAGGGCAGTCTATTGCAGGTTCACCATGGACCGGTCAGACAGACTCACAGCAATGTGCTCTGACCCAGCTATAGTGCAGACTATTGAAAACTGCCCATGGAGCAGTCAGGCAGACTCACAACAATGTGATCTGACCACACGAGAGGGCAGAATATTATAAACTCACCACTGAGTAGTCAGGCAGATTCACAGCAATGGGCTCTGACCCCACTAGAGGACAGACTATTGAAAACCCTCATGCAGCAGTCAGACAGACTCACAACAATGTGCTCTGACCTCACTAGTGGGCAGACTATTGTAAACTTCCCATGGAGCAGTCAGGCAGTCTTACAGCAATGTGCTCTCACCCCGCCTCGTGGGCAGACTATTGTAAACCCCACATGGATCCGTCAGACAGACTCAAAGCAATGTGCTTTGCCCGCACAAGAGGGCAGACTATTGTAAACTCGCCATGGAGCAGTCAGGCAGACTCACAGCAATGTCCTCTGACCCCACTAGAGAGCGGACTATTGTAAACTCCCCAAGGAGCATTCAGACACACTCACAGCAATGTGCTCTGACCCCATTAGTGGGCATATTATTGTAAATACTTCATGGAGCAGTCAGGCAGAATAAAAGCAATGTGCTCTGACCTCGCTTGAATGCAGACTATTGTGAACTCCCCATGGAGCAGTCAGGCAGACTCACAACAATGTGCTCTAACCCCACTAGAGGGCAGAATATTACAAACTCCCCATTGAGTTGTCAGGCAGATTCACAGCAATGTGCTCTGACCCCACTAGAGGGCAGACTATTGTAAACCCCCCATGGAGCTGTCAGGCAGATTCACATCAGTGCGCTCTGACAACATTAACGTGCACAATATTGTAAACTGCACATGGAGCAGTCAGGCAGACTCACACCAATTTGCTCTGACCACATTAGAGGGCAGACTGTTGTAAACTCCACATGGAGCAGTCAGACAGACTCACAGCAATGTGCTCTGACCCCGCTGTAGTGCAGACTATTGAAAACTCCACATGGAGCAGTCAGGCCGACTCACAGCAATGGGCTCTGACCCCACTAGAGGACAGACTATTGAAAACCCTCCTGCAGCAGTCAGTCAGATTCAGAGCAATGTGCTCTGACCTCACTAGAGGGCAGATTATTATAAACTCCCCATAGAGTCGTCAGGCAGACGCACAGCAATGTGCTCTGACCCCACTAGAGGGCAGCCTATCGTAAATTTCCCATGGAGCTGTCAGGCAGACTCACAGCAATGTGCTCTGACATCCCTAGAGGGCAGACTATTGTAAACCCCGCATGGATCCGTCCGACAGGCTCAATGCAAAGTGCTCTGACCCCACTAGAGAGCAGACTATTGTAAACTCCCCAAGGAGCATTCAGACAGACTCACAGCAATGTGCTCTGACCCCATTAGTGGGCATATTATTGTAAATACTTCATGGAGCAGATAGGCAGAATAAAAGCAATGTGCTCTGACCCCGCTAGAATGCAGACTATTATAAACTCCCTATTGAGTTGTCAGGCAGACTCACAGCAATGTGCTCTGACCCCACTAGTGGTCAGTCTATTGTAAATTCACCATGAAGCAGTCAGACAGACTCACAGCAATGTGCTCTGACCCCACTAGAGGGCAGACTATTGTAAACCCCCATGGAGCTGTCAGGCAGACTCACAACAATGCGCTCTGACAACATTCGCGGGCACAATATTGTAAACTCCACATGGAGCTGTCAGGCAGACTCATACCAATTTGCTCTGACCCCATTAGAGGGCAGACTGTTGTAAACTCCACATGGAGCAGTCAGACAGACTCACAGCAATGTGCTCTGACCCCGCTATAGTGCAGACTATTGAAAACTCCACATGGAGCAGTCAGGCCGACTCACAGCAATGTGCTCTGACCCGGCCTAGAGGGCAGTCTATTGTAAACCCACAATGGATCTGTCAGACAGACTGACAGCAATGTGCTCTGACCCCACTAGAGGGCAGACTACTGAAAACTCCCCATGGAGCATTCAGGCAGACTCACAGCAATGTGCTCTGACCCCACTAGAGGGCAGACTGTTGTGAACTCACCATGGAGCCGTCAGGCAGACTCACAGAAATGTGCTCTGACCCCACTAGAGCGCAGACTATTGTAAACTCCCCATAGAGCAGTCAGGCAGACTCACAACAATGTGCTCTGACCTCACTAGAGGGCAGATTATTATAAACCCCCCATAGAGTAGTCAGGCAGACACACAGCAATGTGCTCTGACCCTACTAGAGGGCAGCCTATCGAAAATTTCCCATGGAGCAGTCAGAGAGACTAACAGCAATGTGCTCTGACCCCACTAGAGGGCAGACTACTGAAAACTCCCCATGGAGCATTCAGGCAGACTCACAGCAATGTGCTCTGACCCCACTAGAGGGCAGACTGTTGTGAACTCACCATGGAGCCGTCAGGCAGACGCAAAGCATTGTGCTCTGATCCCACTAGAGGGTAGATTATTGTGAATTCCCCATGGAGCAGTCAGGCATACTCACAATAATGTTCTCTGACCTCACTAGTGGGCAGACTATTGTAAACTCCACATGGAGCAGTCAAGCAGTCTCACAGCAATATGCTCTGACCCCGCCTAGAGGGCAGACTATTGTAAAGCCACCATGGATCCGTCAGACAAACTCACAGCAATGTGCTCTGACACTACTACAGGGCAGACTATTGTAAACTCGCCAAGGATCCGTCAGATAGACTCACAACAATGTGCTCTGACCCCACTAGAGGGCAGATTATTATAAACTCCCCATGGAGTAGACAGGCAGAAACACAGAAATGTGCTCTGACCCCATTAGAGTGCAGACTATTATAAATTTCACATGGAGCAGTCAGACAGACTCACAGCATTGTGCTCTGACCCCACTAGAGGGCTTTACCTTGTTAACTCCACATGGAGCCGTCAGACAGACTCACAGCAATGTGCTCTGACCCCACTAGAGGGCAGACTATTGTAAACTCCACATGGAGCAGTCAGGCAGACTCTCAGCAACGTGCTCTGACCCCACTAGAGGGCAGACTATTGTAAACTCCCCATGGAGCAGACAGACAGACTCCCAGCAATGTGCTCTGACCCCACTGGAGGGCAGACTATTGTAAACCCCCATGCAGCTGTCAGGCAGACTCACAACAATGTGCTCTGACAACATGAGACGGCAGACTATTGGAAACTCCACATGGAGCTGTCAGGCAGACTCACAGCAAAGTGCTCTGAAATCACTCGAGGGCAGACTATTGTAAACTCCACATGGAGTTGTCAGGCAGACTCACAGCAATGTGCTCTGACCCCACTAGAGGGCAGACAATTGTAAACTCCACATGAAGCTGTCAGGCAGACTCACAGCAATGTGCTCTGACCCCACTAGAGGGCAGACTATTGTAATCTCCACATGGAGTAGACAGACAGACTCACAGCAATGTGCTCTGACCCCACTAGAGGGCAGACGATTGTAAACCACCATGCAGCAGTCAGGCAGACTCACAACAATGTGCTCTGGCAACATTAAAGGGCAGACTATTGTCAACCCCACATGGAGCTGTCAGGTATACTCACAGCAATGTGCTCTGACCCCACTATTTGGCAGACTATTGTAAACTCCACATGGAGCTGTCAGGCAGACTCACAGCAATGCGCTCTGACATCCCTAGAGGGCAGACAATTGTAAAGCCCCAATGGATACGTCCGACAGACTCCATGCAAAGTGCTCTGACCCCACTAGAGGGCAGACTATTGTAAACTCCACATGGAGCTGTCAGACAGACTCACAGCAATGTGCTCTGACCCTACTAGACGGCAGACTATTATAAACTCCACATGGAGTAGTCTGGCAGACTCACAGCAAAGTGCTCTGACTCCACTAGACGGCAGACTATTGTAAACTCCACATGGAGCTGTCAGGCAGACTCACAGCAATATGCTCTGACCCCACTAGAGGGCAGACTATTGTAATCTCCACATGGAGTAGACAGACAGACTCACAGCAATGTGCTCTGACCCCACTATGTGGCAGACTATTGTAAACTCCACATGGAGCTGTCAGGCAGACTCACAGCAATGCGCTCTGACATCCCTAGAGGGCAGACAATTGTAAAGCCCCAATGGATACGTCCGACAGGCTCAATGCAAAGTGCTCTGACCCCACTAGAGGGCAGACTATTGTAAACTCCACGTGGAGCTGTCAGGCAGACTCACAGCAATGTGCTCTGACCCTACTAGACGGCAGACTATTATAAACTCCACATGGAGTAGTCAGGCAGACTCACAGCAATGTGCTCAGACCCCACTAGAGGGCAGACTTTCTTAAAATCCTCATGGAGCAGTCAGGCAGACTCACAGCAATGTGCTCCAACACTCCGAGAGAGCAGACTATTGTAAAATCCTCAAGGAGCATTCAGGCAGACTCATAGCAATGTGCTCTGACGCCATTAGAGGGCAAAGTATTGAAAATACCTCATGGAGCAGTCAGGCAGACTCACAGCAATGTTCTCTGACCACACTCGAGGGCAGACTATTGTAATCTCCACATTGAGCAGGCAGGCAAACTCACAGCAATGTGCTCTGAACCCACTAGAGGGCAGAATATTATAAACTCCCCATTGAGTAGTCAGGCAGATTCACAGCAATGTGGTTTGACCCCACTAGAGGGCAGTCTATTGTAAATTCACCATGGACCAGTCAGACAGACTCAGAGCAATGTGCTCTGACCCCACTAGAGAGCAGACTATTGTAAACTCGCCAAGGAGCATTCAGACAGACTCACAGCAATGCGCTCTGACCCAGCTATAGTGCAGACTATTGTAAACTCCCCATGGAGCAGTCAGGCAGACTCACAACAATGTGATCTGACCACACTAGAGGGCAGAATATTATAAACTCACCATTGAGTAGTCAGGCAGACTCACAGCAATGTGCTCTGAACCCACTAGAGGGCAGTCTATTGTAAATTCACAATGGATCCGTCAGACAGACTGACAGCAATGTGCTCTGACCCCAGCAGAGGGCAGACTATTGTAAACTCCACATGGAGTCGACAGACAGACTCACAGCAATGTGTTCTGACCCCACTAGAGGGCAGACTATGGTAAACCACCATGCAGAAGTCAGGCTGACTCACAACAATGTGCTCTGGCAACATGAGAGGGCAGACTATTGTAAACTCCACATGGAGCTGTCATGCAGACTCACAGCAATGTGCTCTGACCCCACTAGTGGGAAGACTATTGTAAACTCCACATGGAGCTGTCAGGCAGACTCACAGCAATGTGCTCTGACATCCCTAGAGGGCAGACTATTGTAAACCCCGCATGGATCCGTCCGACAGGCTCAATGCAAAGTGCTCTGACTCCACTAGAGGGCAGGCTATTGTAAACCCCACATGGAGCTGTCAGGCAGACTCACAGCAATGTGCTCTGACCCTACTAGACGGCAGACTATTTTCAACTCCACATGGAGTCGTCAGGCAGACTCACAGCAATGTGCTCAGACCCCACTAGAGGGCAGACTTTTGTAAAATCCTCATGGAGCAGTCAGGCAGACTCACAGCAATGTGCTCTGAACCCACTAGAGGGCAGTCTATTGTAAATTCACAATGCAGCAGTCAGACATATTCACAGCAATGGGCTCTGACCCCACTAGAGGACAGACTATTGAAAATCCTCATGCAGCAGTCAGACAGATTCACAGCAATGTGCTCTGACCTCACTAGTGGGCAGACTGTTGTAAACTTCCCATGGAGCAGTCAGGCAGTGTTACAGCAATGTGCTCTCACCCCGCCTCGCGGGCAGACTATTGTAAACCCCGCATGGATCCGTCAGACAGATTCAAAGCAATGTGCCTTGCCCGCACAAGAGGGCAGACTATTGTAAACTCGCCATGGCGCAGTCAGGCAGACTCACAGCAATGTCCTCTGACCCCACTAGAGAGCAGACTATTGTAAACTCCCCAAGGAGCATTCAGACAGACTCACAGCAATGTGCTCTGACCCCACTAGAGGGCAGACTATTGTAAACCCCCCATGGAGCAGTCAGGCAGACTCACAACAATGTGCTCTGACAACATTAGCGGGCACAATAGTGTAAATTCCACATGGAGCTGTCAGGCAGACTCACACCAATTTGCTCTGACCCCATTAGAGGGCAGACTGTTGTAAACTCCACATGGAGCAGTCAGACAGACTCACAGCAATGTGCTCTGACCCCGCTATAGTGCAGACTATTGAAACTCCACATGGAGCTGTCAGGCCGACTCAGAGCAATGTGCTCTGACCCGGCCTAGAGGGCAGTCTATTGTAAACCCACAATGGATCTGTCAGACAGACTGACAGCAATGTGCTCTGACCCCACTAGAGGGCAGACTATTGTAAACTCCCCATCGAGCATTCAGGCAGACTCACAGCAATGTGCTCTGACCCCACTAGAGGGCAGACTATTGTAAACGCCACATGAAGCAGTCAGAGAGACTAACAGCAGTGTGCTCTGAATCCCCACTAGAGGGCAGACTGTTGTGAACTCCCCATGGAGCCGTCAGGCAGACGCACAGAAATGTGCTCTGACCCCACTAGAGCGCAGACTATTGTAAACTCCCCATAGAGCAGTCAGGCAGACTCACAACAATGTGCTCTGACCTCACTAGAGGGCAGATTATTATAAACTCCCCATAGAGTAGTCAGGCAGACACACAGCAATGTGCTCTGACCCCACTAGAGGGCAGCCTATCGTAAATTTCCCATGGAGCAGTCAGAGAGACTAACAGCAATGTGCTCTGACCCCATTAGAGGGCAGACTGTTGTGAACTTACCATGGAGCCGTCAGGCAGACTCACAGAAATTTGCTCTGATCCCACTAGAGGGCAGATTATCATAAACTCCTCATAGAG
Organism: Hemiscyllium ocellatum; assembly: GCF_020745735.1. Taxonomy (NCBI): domain Eukaryota; kingdom Metazoa; phylum Chordata; class Chondrichthyes; order Orectolobiformes; family Hemiscylliidae; genus Hemiscyllium; species Hemiscyllium ocellatum. The sequence goes on from NC_083446.1 coordinate 24,018,602, forward strand.
TAGTCAGGCAGACACACAGCAATGTGCTCTGATCCCACTAGAGGGCAGAATATCGTAAATTTCCCATATAGCATTCAGACAGACTCACAACAATGTTCTCTGACCCCACTAGAGGGCTTTCTATTGTAAACTACCAATGGAGCCGTCAGACAGACTCACAGCAATGTGCTCTTACCCTACTAGTCATCAGACTATTATAAACTTCACATGGAGGAGTCAGGCAGATTCACAGCATTGTGCTCTGACCCCACTAGAGGGCAGTCTGTTTTAAATTCACCATGGAGCAGTCAGGCAGACTCACACCAATTTGCTCTGACCCCATTAGAGGGCAGACTATTGTAAAATCCTCATGGAGCCGTCAGGCAGACGCAAAGCATTGTGCTCTGATCCCACTAGAGGGCAGATTATTGTGAATTCCCCATGGAGCAGTCAGGCATACTCACAATAATGTTCTCTGACCTCACTAGTGGGCAGACTTTTGTAAACTCCACATGGAGCAGTCAAGCAGTCTCACAGCAATATGCTCTGACCCCGCCTAGAGGGCAGACTATTGTAAAGCCACCATGGATCCGTCAGACAAACTCACAGCAATGTGCTCTGACACTACTACAGGGCAGACTATTGTAAACTCGCCAAGGATCCGTCAGACAGACTCACAACAATGTGCTCTCACCCCACTAGAGGGCAGATTATTATAAACTCCCCATGGAGTAGACAGGCAGAAACACAGCAATGTGCTCTGACCCCATTAGAGTGCAGACTATTATAAATTTAACATGGAGCAGTCAGACAGACTCACAGCATTGTGCTCTGACCCCACTAGAGGGCTTTCCCTTGTTAACTCCCCATGGAGCCGTCAGACAGACTCACAGCAATGTGCTCTGACCCCACTAGAGGGCAGACTATTGTAAACTCCACATGGAGCAGTCAGGCATACTCTCAGCAATGTGCTCTGACCCCACTGGAGGGCAGACTATTGTAAACCCCATGCAGCCGTCAGGCAGACTCACAACAATGTGCTCTGACAACATGAGACGGCAGACTATTGGAAACTCCACATGGAGCTGTCAGGCAGACTCACAGCAAAGAGCTCTGAAATCACTAGAGGGCAGACTATTGTAAACTCCACATGGAGCTGTCAGGCAGACTCACAGCAATGTGCTCTGACCCCACTAGAGGGCAGACTATTTTAAACTCCACATGGAGCTGTCAGGCAGACTCACAGCAATGTGCTCTGACCCCACTAGTGGGCAGACTACTGTAATCTCCACATGGAGTAGACAGACAGACTCACAGCAATGTGCTCTGACCCCACTAGAGGGCAGACTATTGTAAACCACCATGTAGCAGTCAGGCAGACTCACAACAATGTGCTCTGGCAACATTAGAGGGCAGACTATTGTAAACTCCACATGGAGCTGTCAGGTATACTCACAGCAATGTGCTCTGACCCCACTAGAGGGCAGACTATTGTAAACTCCACATGGAGCTGTCAGGCAGAGTCACAGCAATGCGCTCTGACATCCCTTGAGGGCAGAATATTGTAAAGCCCCCATGGATACGTCCGACAGGCTCAATGCAAAGTGCTCTGACCCCACTAGAGGGCAGACAATTGTAAACTCGACATGGAGCTGTCAGGCAGACTCACAGCAATGTGCTCTGACCCTGCTAGACGGCAGACTATTATAAACTCCACATGGAGTAGTCAGGCAGACTCACAACAATGTGCTCAGACCCCACTAGAGGGCAGACCTTTGTAAAATCCTCATGGAGCAGTCAGGCAGACTCACAGCAATGTGCTCTAACCCCACGAGAGAGCAGACCATTGTAAACTCCCCAAGGAGCATTCTATGAGCAGACTCATAGCAATGTGCTCTGACGCCATTAGAGGGCAAATTATTGAAAATACCTCATGGAGCAGTCAGGCAGACTCACAGCAATGTGTTCTGAACCCACTAGAGGGCAGAATATTATAAACTCCCCATTGAGCTTTCAGGCAGATTCACAGCAATGTGATGTGACCCCACTAGAGGGCAGTCTATTGTAAGTTCACCATGGACCAGTCAGACAGACTCAGAGCAATGTGCTCTGACCCCACTAGAGAGCAGACTATTGTAAACTCGCCAAGGAGCATTCAGACAGACTCACAGCAATGTGCTCTGACCCAGCTATAGTGCAGACTATTGTAAACTGCCCATGGAGCAGTCAGGCAGACTCACAACAATGTGATCTGACCACACTAGAGGGCAGAATATTATAAACTCACCATTGAGTAGTCAGGCAGACTCACAGCAATGTGCTCTGAACCCACTAGAGGGCAGTCTATTGTAAATTCACAATGCAGCAGTCAGACAGATTCACAGCAATGGGCTCTGACCCCACTAGAGGGCAGACTATTGAAAACCCTCATGCAGCAGTCAGACAGATTCACAGCAATGTGCTCTGACCTCACTAGTGGGCAGACTATTGTAAACTCCACATGAAGCAGTCAGGCAGTCTCACAGCAATGTCCTCTGACCCCACTAGGGAGCAGACTATTGTAAACTCCCCAAGGAGCATTCAGACAGACTCACAGCAATGTGCTCTAACCCCACTAGAGGGCAGAATTTTATAAACTCTCCATTGAGTTGTCAGGCAGATTCACAGCAATGTGCTCTGACCCCACTAGAGGGCAGACTATTGTAAACCCCCCATGGAGCTGTCAGGCAGACTCACAACAATGCGCTCTGACAACGTTAGCGGGCACAATATTGTAAAATCCACATGGAGCAGTCAGGCAGACTCACAGCAATGTGCTCGGATCCCACTAGCGGGTAGATTATTGTGAACTCCCCATGGAAACGTCTGGCATACTCACAACAATGTGCTCTGACCTCACAAGTGGGCAGACTATTGTAAACTCCAGATGGAGCAGTCGGGCATTCTCACAGCAATATGTTCTGACCCCGCCTTGAAGGCAGACTATTGTAAAGCCACCATGGATCCGTCAGACAAACTCACAGCAATGTGCTCTGACCCCACTAGAGGGCAGACTATTGCAAACGCCACATGGAGCAGTCAGGCAGACTCCCAGCAATGGGCTCTTACATCCCTCGAGGGCAGACTATTCTAAACCCGCCAAGGATCCGTCAGACAGACTCACAACAATGTGCTCTGACTCCACTAGAGGGCAGATTATTATAAACTCCCCATGGAGTAGTCAGGCAGACACACAGCAATGTGCTCTGACCCCATTAGAGTGCAGACTGGTAAAACTTTCACATGGAGCAGTCGGACAGACTCACAGCAATGTGCTCTGACTCCTCTTAAGGGCTTTCTCTTGTAAATCCCCATGGAGCCGTCAGACAGACTCACAGCAATGTGCTCTGACCCCACTAGAGGGCAGACTATTGTAACCTCCACATGATGCAGTCAGGCAGACTCACAGCAATGTGCTCTGATCCCACTAGCGGGAAGAATATTGTGAACTCCCCATGGAGCAGCCAGGCATACTCACAACAATGTGCTCTGACCTCACTAGTCGGGAGACTATGTAAACTCCACATGGAGCAGTCAGGCAGTCTCACAGCAATATGCTCTGACCCCGCCTAGAAGGCAGACTATTGTAAAGCCACCATGGATCCGTCAGACAAACTCACAACAATGTGCTCAGACCTCACTAGTGGGCAGACTATTGTAAACTCCCCTCGGAGCAGACAGGCAGACTCACAGAAATGTGCTCTGACCCCACTAGAGGGCAGACTATTGTAAACGCCACATGGAGCAGTCAGGCAGACTCACAGCAATGTGCTCTTACATCCCTAGAGGGCAGACTATTCTAAACCCGGCATAGGATCCGTCAGACAGACTCACAACAATGTGCTCTGACTCCACTAGAGGGCAGATTATTATAAACTCCCCATGGAGTAGTCAGGCAGACACACAGCAATGTGCTCTGACCCCATTAGAGTGCAGACTGTTATAAATTTCACATGGAGCAGTCGGACAGACTCACAGCAATGTGCTCTGACTCCACTAGAGGGCTTTCTCTTGTAAACTCCCCATGGAGCCGTCAGACAGACTCACCGCAATGTGCTCTGACCGCACTAGAGGGCAGACTATTGTAAACTCCACATGGAGCAGTCAGGCCGACTCACAGCAATGTGTTCTGACCCCACTAGAGGGCAGACTATTGTAAACTCCCCATCGAGTAGACAGACAGACTCACAGCAATGTGCTCTGACCCCACTGGAGGGCAGACTATTGTAAACCCCCATGCAGCTGTCAGGCAGACTCACAACAATGTGCTCTGACAACATGAGAGGGCAGACTATTGTAAACCCCACATGGAGCTGTCAGGCAGACTCACAGCAATGTGCTCTGACCCCACTAGAGGGCAGACTATTGTAAACTCCACATGGAGCAGTCAGGCAGACTCACAGCAATGTTCTCTGACCCCACTCGAGGGCAGCCTATTTTAAACTCCACATGGAGTGGACAGACAGACTCACAGCAATGTGCTCTGACCCCACTAGAGGGCAGACTATTGTAAACCCCCATGCAGCTGTCAGGCAGACTCACAACAACGTGCTCTGACCCCACGAGAGGGCAGACTATTGTAAACTCCACATGGAGCAGTCAGACCGACTCACAGCAATGTGCTCTGACATCCCTAGAGGGTAGACTATTGTGAACTCCCCATGGATCCGTCCGACAGGCTCAAAGCAATGTGCTCTGACCCCACTTGAGGGCAGACTATTGTAACCTCCACATGGAGCTGTCAGGCAGACTCACAGCAATGTGCTCTGACCCCACTAGAGGGCAGACTATTGTAAATTTCCCATGGAGCAGTCAGACAGATTCACAGCAATGTGCTCTGACCCCACTAGAGGGCAGACTATTGTAATCCCCCCAGGGAGCCGGCAGGCAGACTCACAACAATGTGCTCTGACACCACTAGAACGCTTTCTATTGTAAACTACCAATGGAGCCGTCAGACAGACTCACAGCAATGTGCTCTGACCCCACTAGAGGGCAGACTACTGTAAACTCCACATGGAGCAGTCAGGCAGATTCACAACAATGTGCTCTGACCACACTAGTGTGCAGACTATTGTAAGCTCCACATGGAGCAGTCAGGCAGACTCACAGCAATGTGCTCTGACCCCACTAGAGGGCAGACTATTGTAAACCCCCCATGGAGTAGTCAGACAGACTCACAGCAATGTACTCTGACCCCACTAGAGGGCAGACTATTGTAAACCCCCATGCAGCTGTCAGGCAGACTCACAACAATCTACTCTGACAACTTTAGAAGGCAGCCTAATGTAAACTCTACATGGAACAGTCAGGGAGACTCACAGCAAAGTGCCCTGACTCCCCTAGATAGCAGACTATTGTAAACTCCCCATGGAGTCGTCAGACAGACTCACAGCAATGTGCTCTGACCCCACTAGACGGCAGACTATTATAAACTCCCATGGTGTAGTCAGGCAGACTCACAGCACTTTGCTCTGACCCCATTACAGGGCAGACTATTGTAATCTCCCCATAGAGCAGTCAGGCAGGCTCACAGCAATGTGCTCTAATCCCACTAGAAGGCACTGTTGTAATCTTCCCATGCAGCAGACAGACTCACAGCAATGTGCTCTGACCCACTAGAGACCAAAGTAATGTAAACCCCTCATAGAGCTGTCAGGCAGACTCACAGCAATGTGCTCTGACCCCACTAGAGGGCAGACTATTGTAAACGCCCCATGGAGCGGTCAGGCAGACCCACAGCTATGTGCTCTGACCCCACTAAAGGTCAGACGTATTGTGAACACCCCAGGGAGCAGTCAGGCTGACTAACAGCATTGGACTCTGACCCCACTAGTGGGCAGAGTAATGTAAACTCCCCTTGGGGCATTCAGGCAGACTCACAACAATGTGCTCTGACCCCATTAGTGGGCAGACTATTGTAAACTCCTCATGGAGCAGTCAGGCAGACTCACAACAATGTGCGCTGACCGAACGAGAGTGCAGATTAATGTAAGCTCCTCATGGAGCAGTCAGGCAGACTCACAGCAATGTGCGCTGACCGAACGAGAGGGCAGATTAATGTAAGCTCCTCATGGAGCAGTCAGGCAGACTCACAGCAATGTGCTCTGACCGCACGAGAAGGAAGACTATTGTAATCTCCTCATGGAGCCGTCAGGCAGACTCAGAGCAATGTGCTCTGACCCCACTAGGGAACAGACTATTGTAAACGTCCCATGGAGTATGTAGCAATCCAAACCAAACAGCTTTTGAATAGATGTACAGATTTAAAAGTGGATATCATCATCTGGACTTTAATTTAAGGCAGCATTTTATTTCAGTAGCATTCAAATGCGACAGGACCGATGCTTAAATTCAGAAAATGAAATGAACTGTGTTCATCCGGAGATGATGTATTCTCATTCGGATCAAACTCAAACTCAGCAAGTTCGCAGAGTTCACTGGTTCACGGTATTTGCATCAGTCTGTCCAAACATCTTGTGTAAACATGTGGAATATACTTAGGTTAATTTGGGCATAACAGTTGTATCAATCTGCACAAAACTCTTGTCTTAATTTGTGCAATAAGCCTGTGCTCAGCCGGCAAAAATGTTTGATGCATTTGTCCAAAGCATGTGTGTTAACTTGTACAAACATCTTGTGTCAGTTTGTTGGGGAAACTTGTGTGGTATTGTGTTGTGCGTATCTGGGGTTGTTTAAGGTTTGAACCTGCAGCATTGTGCTTGTGTCTGTGTGTGTATTCCCAGGCTGGGCTGAGTGGGTGGTTTTGGAGTGGGGGTCAGATACAGGACCCTCTCCCACATGCTTAGTCACCTCATCAAAGAATTCAATAAGACTTGTAAGGTAAGACCTACCCCTCGCAAATCCGTGCTGGTTGTCCCTAATCAATCAGTGTCTTTCCAGATACTCATAAATCCTATCCCTCAGTACCCTTTCCATTACTTTGCCTACCACCGTAGTAAGAATAAGTGGCCTGCAATTCCCGCGGTTATCCCTATTTCCTTTTTGAACAGGGGCACAACATTCGCCACTCTCCAGTCCCCTGGAACCACCCCGGTTGAGAGTGAAGACAAAAATATCATTTCCAACGGAACTACAATTTCCTCTCTTGCTTCCCACATAATCCTAGGATATGTCCCGTCAGGCCCGTGGGACTTGCCTATCCTCAAGTTTTTCAAAATGCCCAACACATCTTCCTTCCTAACAAGTATCTCCTCTAGCTTACCAGTCCATTTCATACTCTCCTCTTCAACAATACGGTCGCTCTCATTTATAAATACTGAAGAAACATACTCATTCAAGACCTCTCCTATCTCTTCCGACTCAATACACAGTCTCCCACTACTGTCCTTGATTGGAAATACTCTCGTTCTCGTCATTCTCATGTTTCTCACATACGCATAAAAGGCCTTGGGGTAAGCCCTGATCCAACCCGTTAAAGATTTTTCATGCCCTCTCTTAGCTCTCCTAATCCCTTTCTTCAGCTCTCACAAAGATGGTAGTTGGTGTGTTCCATTCCTGGGGGAGTAGGGTTCCAGGTAATGGAGCTGGGAGCTGAATGGATCAGCTGGGATTTGGGAGGAGATGGGAGTTGTGTGACAGACCTGGGGCTATTTAAATCAAGTTCAGGAAGCCATCATTCCTTTTGCCATGTGGTGTGCACAGGAGTGAGTATTGGGGAGTTAGTGTCTCTATGTCTCTCTGAGTGTGAGTGTGAGTGTGAGGTGTTTCAATCTGAATCCCAGGGTTGACCCTTTAAGCAGCCTCAGTCCCTGATGGGACACAGAGAGAGACTTTGGGGAGGTGGAGCTGAGCGCACCTGGTGGGGGGGGTGATGGTGAGTATGGGTCTCTTTACCCTCTCCATGTCTCCCCTTGCCTCACTTTTCTTTCGACTTCACTTTCCCCCTTCCCTCTCTGTCCCTGTGTCTCTCCATCCACCTTTCTGTCTATCTTGTGTTCTCTCCTTCTAACTCACTTTCTTTGACTCTCCCTGTCTTTCTTCCATTTTCTCTGTGTCTCTGTCCCTTTTCTCTCTCTCTCTCTCTCTCTTTCTCTCTCTCTCGATCGCTCTCTCTCTCTGTCCCTTTTCTCTCTCTCTCTGTCCCTTTTCTGTCCCTTTTTTCTCTCTCTCTGTTCCTTTTCTGTCCATTTTCTCTCTCTCTCTCTTTCTCTCTCTGTCCCTTTTCTCTCTCTCTCTCTGACCCTTCTCTCTCTCTCTGTCCCACCTCTCTCTCTTTCTCTCTCTGTCCCTTCTCTCTCTCTCTCTGTCCCTTCTCTCTCTCTCTGTGCCTTTTCTCTCTCTGTCCCATTGCTCTGTCTTTCTCTCTCTCTGTCACTTTTCTCTCTCTCTCTCTCTCTGTTCCTTTTCTCTCTGTGTCCCTTTTCTCGCTCACTATCTGCCCCTTTTCTCTCTCTCTGTGCCCCTTTTCTCTCTCTCTCTCTGCCCTTTCTCTCTCTCTCTCTCTCTGTCTCTGCCCCTTCTCTCTCTCTGTGCCCCTTTGCTCTCTCTCTCCCCCTCACCTTCCGCCCCCTCGTAAAACGAATATCTTTTTAAACGCAGCATTCTTTCTGCGTCTAACTACAACAGGACCCTCACATAACCCCCCCGAAAACACACAAGCCCCTCCTCCCCTCCCTCCCTCTGTGTCTATATATATATATATGTGTGTGTGTATATATATATATATATACACACACACACATATATATATATATATATATATATATATATATATAAAACTTTAAACATCACAAGCTTTCCGAGAATCCTGTTACACTATAACTTGGTGATGTCCCAGTCCAACACTGGCATCTCCATCATCGAAATATAAAGATCACCATCGAGATTTTTACCAGATGCTTGCTTGAAACACACACAGCAAGATCCCACGAGCAGCAGTTTAACCAAAGACAGATCATATGTGTCCCAGATGCTGGTTAAAGGTTTGATTCTGCCTCCTGGACAAGGAGGAGCAATCTTCCTGCTGAACAAATTCCAAACATTTCCCCCATCCTTCTCCGTGCCCTGCACTCTCTGATCCCCGTCTTGTGCTCTCTCTATCTGAGATCTCTCTCTGTTCCCTCTCCCTCTCTCTCTGTTCCCCATCTTACTCTCTCCATCTCCGAAATGTCTCTGTTCCTCCCCTCTCTTATCCCTATCTCTGAAATCTCTTTCTCTGTGTTCCCCACTCTCGCTGACTCCATCTCGAAGATGTTTATATCTGTCTCTCAGATTTCTGACATTTTATCCCCCTGGTCTATGCACATGACTCTGACATTAGAATGGGGCTTTGGAGAGAGTTTCTCATGTTAAGTTATTAATTGCCTCCTCCGGGAGTCCTTCTCCCCAGATGCTGGGGGTGTAACCAGTTTGTGTCACAATCCCAAGGCCCCGGTTCCTTTAACCCCAGGCCTTAAATCCATTTTAAACCAATGAACCTTCCATTGAGACAGTCAGCTCTCTCTCTCTTTCATTACTTCCTCTCTCTATCTCTCTATCACTATGTCTCTCCCGCCTCCTTCACAGCCTCATTCTCCCTCCACCCCTCTCTCTCCCTGGAGTTGGAGTGAGAGAGGGAGGCAGTGACATCAATGGGATGAGACTGTGCAGCATCCCCCTCCATCTTCCCCCCCACCCGCCCTCTGTCTCAACCAGTCCAGACCAGAACACGTCCCCTTCTGGTCAAAATCCCACAGACAGCCTGAACCCCACCATTCTGGTGTGTTGTGGTTGTGTGCTGTGTTGTGGGTGTGTGTTATGTTGTGGGTGTGTGTTATGTTGTGGATGAGTGTATTGTGGGTGTGTTGTGGTGTGGGTGTGTTGTGTTGTGGGTGTGTGTGTTGTGGGTGTGTGGGTGTTGAGTGAGTTGTGCTGTGGGTGTGTTGGGTGTATTGTAGGTGTGTGTGTTGTTGTGTGGGTGTGCTGTGGGTGTGTGTTGTGCTGTGGGTGTGTTGTGCTGTGGGTGTGTGTGTTGTGTGGTTGTGTTGTGGTGTGGTTGTGTTGTGTTGTGGGTTTATGTGTGTTGGGTGTGGGTGTGTGTGTGTTGTGGTGTGGGTGGTGTGGGTGTGTTGTCGTGTGTGTGTGTGTGTGTTGTGGGTGTGTGTGTGCAGTGGGTGTGTGTGTGTTGGGTATGTTGTGGCGTGGGTGTGTTGTGGTGTGGGTGTGTGTATGTTGGTGTGTGTGTGTGTTGTGTGGGTGTGTTGTGCTGTGGGTGTGTGTGTGTTGTGGGTGTGTGTGTTGGTTGTGTTGTGGTGTGGGTGTGTTGTGTTGTGGGTTTATGTGTGTTGGGTGTGGGTGTGTGTGTGTTGTGGTGTGGGTGGTGTGGGTGTGTTGTCGTGTGGGTGTGTTGTGTTGTGTGGGTGTTGTGTGTGTCTTGTGTTGTGTGTGTCTTGTGTTGTGGGAGTGTTGTGTTGTGGATGTGTTGTGTTGTGTGTGTGTGTACGTTGTGTGTGTTGTGGTGTGGGTGTGTGGTGTGGGTGTTGTGTGGGTGTTTTGTGTTGTGTGTGCGTGTTGTGTTGTGCTGTGGGTGTGTTGTGTTGTGGATGTGTTGTGGTGTGGATATGTTCTGTTGGGTGTGGTGTGGGTGTTGTGTGGGTGTGTTGTGTTGTGTGTGCGTGCTGTGTTGTGCTGTGGGTGTGTTGTGTTGTGGATGTGTTGTGGTGTGGATATGTTCTGTTGGGTGTGTTGTGGTGTGGGTGTGTTTGTTGGGTGTCTTGTGTTGTGGGTGTGGGTGTGTTGTGGGTGGGTGTATATGAGTTGTTGGTGTGTGTGTTGTGGTGTGCGTGTGTTTGTTGGGTGTGTGTGTGTTGTGGGTGCATGTGTTGGGTATGTTGTGTTGTGGGTGTGTGTGTTGTGGTGTGGGTTGTGTGTGTTGTGGTGTGCGTGTGTTGTGTCGTGAGTGTGTGTGTTGGGTGTTATGGTTTGCGTATGTTGTGGGTGTGTTGTGTTGTGGGTGTGTGTGTTGGGTATGTTGTGGTGTGGCTGTGTTGTGGTGTGGGTGGGTGTGTGTGTGTTGTGGGTGTGTGTGTGTTGGGTGTGTGTGTTGTGGGTGTGTGTTTTGTTGTGGGTGTGTGTTGTGTTGTGTTATGTGTTGTGGTGTGCGTGTGTGTGTTGGGTGTGTTGTGTTGTGGGTGTGTTGTGGGTGTGTGTGTTTGTGTGTGTGTTGGGTGTGTTGCGTTGTGGGTATGTTGTGGGTGTGTGTGTGTTGTTGGTGTGTATATCTGATTATTCTCTCTCTCTGTCTGGTGAATCCTCGTGGCGGAAGTGATTTAATTCTCTCTGTCTCTGTGTCGTCCCGAGCTTCAGCTCCTGTATCCAATTCCCTCCTAAGCCCCAGGGTAATGGGGAGCGGGGGAGTGGGGAAACACACTAATTAAAAAAAGCCAATTTGAAATAAAATACAGCAGTGGTAGCAAAAGAACAGCAAGATCCCACAGCTCTGCCTTCCCCAACCTCCCACATGACTCTGGTTCAATTTAATTATTGCAGAATGAATGAATTACTGACCATCACAGCGACATTAAAATACACAGACATCGCCACAGAACAGTTGACGAGAGCCTAGAAACATTACTAATCACATATGCACAGCAAGATCCCACAAGCAGAAATCTAACCCCACACACATCGCTGGTGATGCTGGTTAAGAGTTGAAGTATTTGCGTCAAATCCCAAGGCCGCAGTTACCTTAGCCCTAGGCTCCAAACCTTGTTCAAAAATGACAAGGCCACAATCCGACAGGAGCCGGTTAACCAGAGGTCCCGGTAAAGGCCTGTCTTCCTCCCCAGAGAAATGAGATTAAATCTCTGGATAATACACAAACAAAACTCATCTGGGCCCAACAGGCTGCAGCCTGTCAAACAGGCCTTAGGACTGTGTTCCCCCTCTGGAGAAAGCTCTTGTTTGAAGGCTTCCTGCTCCCAAACGCACTTTTCACATCCTCAAGTGGCCAGGAAGATCCCTTTGGGAGAAAGAGGCAGCATTAGTGGGAAGGCTGAGCAGGAAAATCTTACACAAGGAGATAGCACAGCAAGATCCCAGGTTTTCGTCTCTCAGTGAGACAGACCATTTCTCAGCAACAGACAAATAACAAACATGTCGGGTGATGAGTTGAGCTATCATGTTGAAAAGTTTTTGAAATGACGGTGTTAGCTGATTACAACCACTCACTGCCTGCAACGATGGTATGAGGGCAATTGACGCACAGCAAGATCCCACAGGTGACAGTGCTGCAGAAGCTCGATAATCTGATCATTTTTATTTCCAGTTTAATTATTTCCTGTCACCCCAGAATCAAACATTGCAGCTATTTCACAATGTCACACTACCCCCCTCCCCTGTTTCACTTGCTCTCACAATTTTCCATTTCTTTCTCTCACTCTCTTTCTCTCCGTGTCGAGTGCGATCATCCTGCACTCTCTATGACACACTTTCCTCTGATAGTTTGACAATTCTTTCCGGAGGTTCAGATAGTTTGGGTTATAGTTCCCTCCTGAGGGAGTCCCATCTCCCAGATCCTGTGGTTTCACCTGTTTGTCTCAACAATGCCCCGATTACTTTAACCCCAGGCTTCAAACCCGTTCTAAAACCGACAAGGCCATGATCTGACAGGACCCAGTTAACTGGAGGCCCAGACAAACCAGGCTCCCACCCACACCCAACTCTCAACCTCCCAGTCCCAGAGGAGATGAAACCTCGGGGGAAGAAACAGATCCCCACTCACCTGGGCCCCACGGGCTGTAGCCTGGCCAACAGGCCTCAGGCCTGTGCTCCCCCCACCCCCCTCTCCTGGAGGTTGTTCTTGTCCAAGGCTTTCTTGACCACCAGGCATTCTGGATCTTCACTTTCCTGCTTTCACAACAAAACTTCCTCGGGATAAAAGAGAGGAGATGAGTTGGTGGGGGTCAGGGGAACGAGAGCAGTGTGATGCAAAATTACACAGCAAGATCCCAGTTTAAACACAATCCACCACCCCCTTCCGCCACACACACACACACACACACACACACACACACACACACACACACACACACACACACACACACACACACACACTCTGTCTCAACCAGACATTGAGGGCTTCTCACTCTCCATACAGAGAGAGAACAGGATTTGAGAATGAATCTGACCAATTCCTTGTACACATTTATACTGGGTGAGAGGTTCAGGAGAGAGAGAGATAGAGAGAGAGTGCCATCCAAAACACTCTCGATCAAAGGTACGTGTTTTACCCTTGCAGCAGAAGTCCGAAGATGACCCAGGGAGCTCTACAAACAGGAAGATAGACACTGGAGACGGCAGCTGCTGTCTGGCTTTGAAAATTAATATGTTGCAAATTTTAATAGGAGTTTATTCGATCAGTGTATTGTTATAGAGTTGGACATAGAAAAAAAAGATATTTAAGAATAAGGAGGTTCAGAGTTGTGAATAGTTGATGTTTACAAAGAACAGTACAGTACATAACAGGCCCTTTGGCCCATGATGTTGTGCCAAGTTCTAATCCTAATGTAAAATAAAATAATCTAACCTATGCACCCCTCAATTCACTGTTATCCATGTGCATGAGCAGTAGTCGCTTAATTGTTTCTAATGACTCTGCTTCCACCACCACCAGTGGCAACGCATTCCATGCATTCGCAACTCTCTGCATAAAGACCCTACCTTTGACTACCATTTTAACCTTTCTCCTAATAACTTAAAACTATGACTCTTCGTGCCATTCAATCCTGCCTGGGGAAATGTCTCTGGCTATTGACTCTACCTATTACTCTCATTACCTTGTATACCTCGATCAGGTCTCCTCTCTTCCTCATTCTCTCCAGAAAGAAAAGTCTGAGCTTCGTCAATGTCTCTTCATAAGGCAAGCTCTCCAGTCCAGGCATCATCCTGGTAAACCTTCTTTGCACCCTTGCCAAACCTCTGTATCTTTCCTATAGGAGGGCAACCAGAACTGAACACAAAATTCCAAGTGTGGTCTCACCAGGGACTTGTAGAGCTGTAGCAAAACCTCGCGGCTCTTAAACGTGACCCCCGGTTAAGGAAAACTAAAACACCATATGCTTTCTTAACAACCCTATCCACTTGAGTGGCAAATTTGGGGAACTATATACTTGAACACCCAGAAACCCTCAGTTCCTCCACACTGCCAAGAATCCTGTCTTTAATCCTATATTCAGCATTCGAGTTCAACCTTTCAAATTGCATGATTTCACATTTATCCAGTTTGAATTCCATCTGCCATTTCTCAGCCCATCTCTGCACCCTGTCTATGTTGCGCTGCAGCCAGCAATAGCCCTCAATGCTATCAACGGCACCTCCAAATTATGTGCCATCTGCAAATTTACTAACCCATCCCTCAATCTCCTCATCCAAGTCATTTATAAAAACTACACAGAGCAGAAACCCAAGAACAGAGCCCCGTGGGACAACACTCAAGATTGACCTCCAGGCAGACATTTCCATCTGCACCCACTCTCCGCCTTCTGTCAGCTAACCAATTCTGAATCCAAATAGCCAAATCTCCCTGTCAGCCACACCTCCTGACTTAATGAATGAGCCTTCCATGGGGAACCCTATCAAATGCCTTGCTGAAGTCCACATGCACCACATCCACGGCTCGACCTTCATCTATCTGTCCTGTCACATCCTCAAAGAACTCAATAAGATTTATGAGACATGACCTGCCCCTCATAAAACCATGCTGACTGCCTTTATTCACGCTATGCTTTTTAAATAGTCATAAATTCTATCCCTCAGACTTCTTTCCAAAACCTTGCTGACCACAGACGTAAGACTGACTGGTCTCTAATTGCCAGGGATTTCCCTATTATCCTTTTTGAAATAAGGAACAACATTCGCCTCATTCCAATCCTCCGGTACGACTCCTGTGGAGAGTGAGGGGGCAAATATCCTCACCAGCGGCTTAACAACCTCCTTTCTTGCTACCCGGAGTAGCATGGGATAAATCTGGTCTCGTCCTGGGGACATATCAATCTTAATGTTTGCCAAAATTTCCAGCTCATCAAAATAATCAATCTTGATCTGTTCCAGCCTGTATCCCAGCTCCTCAAGGTTCTCATTCCCAGCAAGGTCCCTTTCCTGAGTGAAAAACAAAGCAAAAAAAAAACAACTCATTCCGGGCTTCCTCTATGTGGTCAGACTACACGCACAAGTTCCCTAAGCTATCCCTGATTAGCTCTATTGTCCCTGATCATTCTCTATTCGTCACGTTAAGTGAAATGACTTTGGGTTCTCCCTAATCCTTCCTGCCAATCCTTTTCATACTCCCTTCTGGCTCTCCTCTGTCCATTTCTGAGCTCGTTTCTAGCAAGCCTGTCATCCTCTAAAGCTGTGCTAGATCCTTGCCTCCTCCACCTAATGTAAGCTGCCTTCTTTCTTTTGACGAGAAGCCCCTCTGTTCTCGTCATTCAAGGTTCCTTAATCTTACCCTTTCTTACCTGTCTCAGAGGAACAACTTCATGCATCACTTGAAACAACTGCTCCTTAAATAGTCTCCGCATGTCTGCTGTGCCCTTTCTGTGGAACAATTGCTCCCAGTTTGTACTTCCCAACTCCTGTCTGATCGTGTCATAATTTCATTTTCCCCAATTGAAATGTTCATTTAAATGTTCACTTTTATTTAATATTCACGTTTAGGGTTAAAGAATAAAATTGATAATTTTCTTTAAATAGTGGGATTTGGGAGTCCTCTGTCACGCATACTTTAACAGATTACGAGGCAAGGTGAGTTTTTCTATGTGTTTGGTTTAAATAGCAGAAGGGTACAAACAAGATGGCCGCCACGGCCTAGGCCCTGGTCCGGTGAATTAGATTGAGGGCTGAAATCACGGGAGCCCCTAATTCTTATTCGGTTCGCGGAGCCTTTATTGGATATTACCAAGACGGATCGCCTCACTTCCCCATATATGGCTCCATTATTCCTCCGGGACCACCCCCTCTCCGCCATTATCCGACAACTGTAAAAGGGGGCCTTCAGTCAATCTACGCATGCTCCAACGTGATCACTTCAGCGCCTGCGCAATGGTGTCCTTTGGGGTAGACACTGAGAGCCCTCTTCAGGAATGCGCTCGAACCTCATCCAGCAGCCAGGTCTTGGTGATGGCCATTCAGTCAGATTGTGGTCTTCTCTTACTCACTTTCCTTCTCTTTAACTAGTTTCACAGAATATGTGAAGAGGTCCGTCTGTGATCAGGAAACAGAGCCAGGTATCATATTAGAATTGGAAAGATTTTTTTTGATGATCGGAATATTGTTGGATTCTGAACTTGGAAGGAGAAGACACCAATCACAGTGAGGAGAAACTATGCACCTGTCCTGTGTGCGGATGAAATCATCTGAACTGTCAAGACATAATCACAGTCATGCTGGGGAGAAAGTATGGAAATGTGAGAACTGTGAAGAGGGATTCAAATCCCCACCTCAACTGGAAATTCATCAACGCACTCACATGGAGAAAACGCCATCCATCTGCTCCAAGTGTGGGAAAGGGTTCACTCAGTCTTCTCAACTACAGTCAGACCATTGAGTTCACAAAGATAAAATAATGTTTTAAATGACGGACTGCGGAAAATGCCATAGAAATTGTGGGCAACTGATGTGCTATTGACATATTCGAACGGAGGAGAGCCATTCAGGAGTTCACACTGCGGCATTAAGTTCAGACAATCATTTCAACTCACTGCACACCAGCGAGATCACACTGGGTAGAGGCTCAGAACCTTCTCTGACTGTGGCAACGCGTTCATTCAGTCATCCAGCTGCAGATATATCAGCAACCTCAGACTGTTCCCCTGAGCTGAGTGAGAAGGCATTCTGTACCTTATCCTATGTGCACAAACACTGGTGATTTCACATAGGGATGAGACCTTTTCGTTGCACTGTGTTTCGGGAGGGAACTCTTCTGCCCTAAGGGGAGGCCAGTGAGTTCACACTGAGACCAGTTCTTTGAAATGTCCAAACTGTAGGAAGTGCTTTAAAAGTTCCGGGGAACAGATGTTCCATCAACATGTTCACAGTGATGAGAAATCTTTCTGGTGTTCTTACTGCAGGACAACGTTCAGTCAATCATCTGACATCAAACATCAGTGAGTTCACACCAGAGAGAGGCCATTCATCTGTATGAAGGGTTTGTTCACTCATTCCACCTGCTGAGACAACAATTTATTCTAAAGGAACTACAAAAATGAAATTTTGCTGTTAACTACATCCAGGCCCAAGCCATGTTCACCGAGTGTGTTTCTGCTCAGGTTAATTAACCTGTGTGAGACAGCTTTGATATTTTGATTAAATAAATTATATTTATATTGATACCTTGAGCCATTTTAGCATCTCTGATCGAGATAGTTCCTTTTTGAAGGGTTCACCCCCACTGTGGCATTTCACCAACGGCCCGACTGAAGGTTAAAGGTTCAGGGAGTAAGAAGCCCAGAAATGGACTGCGACAGTCAAGTTTCAGTATCTTTAGTAATAACTGGTGAGAAACAAGAAAAAAACCTGACTGAAGTCTGGGCTTTCCTTGTCAGTGTAAGTCTAGAGGTGAATGACTCCCTGACCTGTCTGACATTCAACCAGTTTGGCATAAGATGGACTCAGAGAATAGGGTCAAATATTCCTCACAACTGAAGGTGACAAATGTAGCCATTAGAGAAGTAGAAAGGATTTAAAAAGAAAATAGTGAAGAAAATTAAAATGTTGCTAAAAGAAACACAAAATTGAACATTTCTGCCTTGCACTCATCAGGATTAGTAGACAAATAACCAAACTGAAACAGGGAAAACCAATTTATGTGAGTGAGAATGACTGACATGGAAATGTAGCAACAGCTATCAGGATTTGGGTAATCCAAGATGGAGGATGGGAAAAAGTTTTGGTTGTAAGTCCTGCTGGCTTTTGTGGTATTTTCGGTGTTGGAAGTGAGTTCCTCAAATTCCACAAGCGGTAATTACTGTTCTTAAGCTGTTGTACTGTTTTGGAAGTTTGGGAGAAAAAAAATCAAAGTAATGGTACCTTAAAAAGGAGGAAAAGAACAAAGGTAGCGACCACATGGTCAGGGAGAGAGAGACAGAGACACAGAGAGAGAGAGACACAGACAGACAGAGAGAGACAGAGAGAGAGAAGAACCTACACTGTTGTCTGACACAGCCGTGAATCTGCACAGTTAATGCCTTTGCTGTTTGAGGTCAAGCGTTTCTGGATATCGGAGTGAATTGAAGAAAAATTAACAAACAGCGAAATTCACAGCTGACATTGGAGCAACCTAATGGGCGGCACAGTGGTTAGCACTATTGCCTCACAGCACCAGAGACCAGGGTTCAATTCCCGCCTCGGGCAACTGCTTGTGTGGAGTTTGCACATTCTCCCCGTGTCTGCATGGGTTTCCTCCAGGTGCTCCGGTTTCCTCCCACAGTCCAAAAATGTGCTGGTTAGGTGAATTGGCCATGCTAAATTGACTGTAGTGTGAGGTGAAGTGAAATGTAGAAGAATGGGTCTGGGTGGGTTGCTGTTCGGATGGTTGGTGTGGACTTGTTGGCCCGAAGGGCCTGTTTCCAAGCAGTAAGTAATCTAATCTGAAGAGCACAGAATCAGATAAGTGCATGATTTTTAAGTGTAATATTGTTGTCATTTTTAATAGGGAGTGCAGTGGGTTCGTTTTTGTTATTTGTTTGAGATCTGTCCTTTGATTAAAATTTAAAAATATGAATCTTTGATAATAAGTTAGACTGGATCAGTGTTTCTAAAGCATAAGACTGTGCTATATTCTGTAGATTGTTATGGTACAAAGATGGCGTTTAGCCGAGCGATGTGCTCTTCCCGTCGGCTGTTCGAGATTAGATCATTTCCTTATTACTGATGATTGTGTCAGCAGTAATTGTGTTTGGTTCCGAACCGTATCACATCACTTCAATCGGTTGGAGCGGCAGTTTGAGACACTGAGGAATTTGCAAGAGCTAGGTGCATCCGACGGATGGTAGTTTATAGGAAGGGAGAAAAAACGCAGATACAATCAGGTGGATGGATTCCAGCCAAGAAAAGCAGGAGAGGGAGGCAGGTAGCGCAGTAGTCTCCTGTGGCTAACCCCCTCTCAAACAAGTATGTTATTTTGGAACATGTAGGGTGTCATTGCCTTCATGGGAACACAGCATGAACAGCCAAGTTTCTGGGACCGAGACAGGCTCTAATGTAACAAGGAGTACGTCAGGTACAAAGCGATCGATTGTGAGAGGGGACTCTCTAGTCAGAGGCACAGACAGATGTTTCTGCGGCCAGCAGCGAGAAATCAGAATGGTGTATAGCCTCCCTGTTTCCAGTATCAAGGCCGAATATTCTCAAAGGGCAGTGGGAACAGCAGCAGGCCACTGTGTACATTGGAACGAATGACACAGGAAGGAAAAAGGATGGCATTCTGAAGCGACGATACAGAAAGTTAGGCAGGAATTTGAAACGGAAGTCCTGACTGGTAGTAATATCTGGATTGTACCCGATGCTGTGCGCTAGTGAGGCTAGGAAGAGGAGGATGCAGCACATGAACGTCTGGGAAGAAGTGAAGATTGCAGGTGTTGGAGATCAGAGTCGAGAATGTGGTGCTGGAAAAGCAAAACAGGTCAGGCAGCATTTAAGTAGCAGGAGAATCGACATTTTAGGAAACAGCCCTTCATTAGGAATGAGGCTGTTAGCCAAGGGGGTGGAGGAATAAATGGGAGGGGTGTGGCCTGGGGCAAGTTAGCTGAGAGAGCAATAGGTGGATGGAGTTAGGGGTAAACGTGAAAGGTTGAAGGGCTGAGTGGAGTGGATAAGTGGGAAGGAAGATGGACAGGTAGGACAAGTCATGAGGGTGGTCTCGATTTGGAAAGTTGTGACTGGGATTTGGGCGGATGGTGAAGGGGAGGAGAAGTCAGGAAACTGGTGAAATCCACTTTGATAGTGTGTGAATGCACTGCTTCAAGGCAGAATGTGAGGCATTCTTCCTCCAGGCGTTGGGTGGTTAGTGTTTACTGATAGAGGAGGCCCAGGATCTGCATGTCCTCAGTGGAATGGGAGGGACAGTTGAGATTTTCAACTACAGGGTGGTGGAAAATGTTTGATGTGGGCATCCCGGAGATGTTCTCTGAAGCGCTCAGCAAGTAGGCGTCCTGTATCACTGATGTAGAGGAGACCGCATCAGGAGCAACGGATTCTGTAAATGACACGTGTGGAAGTGCAGCGAAAGTTCTGATGGATGTGGAAGGTTTCGTTGGGGCATTTGACGGAAGTGCGAGGGAGTTGGGGGCACAGGTTTTGCAATTCCAGTGGTGTCAGCGGAAGGTGCCAGAAGGGCAGAGCGGGTTGGTGGGGTGTGGACCTGACAAAGGAATTGCAGAGGGAATAGTCCTTACGGAAAGCAGGTAAGGGTTTGGAGGGAAATATATCTCTTGTGCTGGTGTCCATTAGTAGGTGGCAGAAATGGCGTAGGTTGATGCAATGTGTCTGGAGGTTGGTGGGGTGGAAGTGAAGATCGGGGGATTCTGTCCTTGTTTAGCTGTGGGAGCCAGTGGGTTTGTAGAAGATGTCAGTGTTGAGTTGGTCACTGTTGATGGAGATGGAGCGGTCAAGGAAGGGGAGGGAGGGCAGTGTCCAAGATGAATGTGTAGCTGAGGAAATGGTATATGGGAGAAGGGTTCAAATTTTAGATCATTGGAAGCTATTCTCGGGTAGAAGTGACCTATACAAGAAGGATGGATTGCACCTTAATTGGAAGGGGACTAATAAACTGACAGGGAGATTGCTTCAGCTGCTTGGGAGGATTTAAAGTAGTCAGGGTGGGAGTTGGGGCCCGGTGTAGGGTCCATGGAGATAGTGAGGAAAGAGATCAATCTGAGAGTACTACAGTTGGGAAGAGGAGCAAGTCAAACTGTCAGGGCAGGCAGTGACAAAGCAGAGATCAAGGTAGAACTGATAAATCATCCTGTATTTACTTCAATGCAAGGGGCCTAACAGGGAAGGCAGATTAACTCAGGGCATGGTTCGCAACATAGGACCATAATTCTATTAGTTTTTAAATAGTGATGGAAAAGGATAGACAGGATCTAACTGTTAACATTCTAAATTGGATAAAGGACAATTTTGGCAGTATTTGGTAAAAACTTTGAAAAGGTGATTGGGTGCAGATTTTTGCAGGTTGGAAAATGAAGAAGTTTTCAAAAATCCGATAATGAGACAGAGTGTTCCTGTTCGGTGAAAGGCAAGGCTGGTAGGTGTGAAGAATGCTGGATGACTAGAAGAATTGTGGGTTTGATCAAGAAAAAGAAGGAAGCATATGTAAGGTATAGACAGAATAGATCGCGTGAATTCTTTGAGTATAAAGGCAGTAGGAGTAAGAGGGAAATCAGGAGGGCACAAAGGGGGCATGAGATAGCTTTGGCAAATGTGGTTAAGGAGAATCCAAACTGATTCTACAAATGCATTAAGGATAAAGGGGTAAATAGGGAGACAATAGGGCCCTTCAAGCATCAGCAAGGCTGCCAATGTGTCGAATTGCATGATATGGGGGAGATACTAAAGTAGTATTTGCATTAATATTTCCTGTGGAGAATGACATGGAAGATATAGAATGTGGGGAAATATATAGTGACATCTTGAAAAATGTCCAGATTACAGAGGAGGAGGTGCTGGATGTCTTAAAACAAACGAAGATCGGTAAATCCCCAGGAGCTTATATGGTGGACCCTTGAACTCTGTGAGAAGCTAGCAAAGTGATTATTGGGCCTATTACTGAGATATTTGTATCATCGATAGTCATAGGTGAGGTGTGGGAAGACAGCAGGTTGGCTAACATGATGCCACTCTTTAAGAAAGTTGGTAAGGACAGGCCAGGGTACTATAGCCCAGTGAGCCTGACATCATTGGTGGGCACGTTGCAGTTGGAGGGAATCTTGAGGGATAGGATTTATATGTATTTGGTAAGGCAAAGACTGATTAGGGATAGTCAGCATGGTTTTGTGCGTGGGAAATCATTTCTTATGAAATTGATTGAGTATATTGAATAAGTAACAAACAGAATTAGTGAGGCAGAGCGATGGACGTGATTTACATGAACCTTCGACAAGGTTCCTCATGGGAGACTGGCTAGCAAGGTTGGATCTCATGGAATACAGGGAGAAGTAGCCACTTGGATGCAAAACTGGCTTGAAGGTAGAAGACAGAGGGTGGTGGCGGTGAGTTGATTTTTAGACTGGAGGCCTGTGACCAGAGGTGTGCCACAAGGATTGGTGCTGGGTACACTGCTTTTCATCTTTTAGATGTAAAATTTGGATGTGAACATAAAAGGCATATGTAGTAAATTTGCGGATGATACCAACATTTTTGGTATAGTGGACAGTGAAGAAGGTTACCTCAGAGTATAACAGGACCTTGACTAGATGGGCCAATGGGCCAAAGGTTGGTAAAAGAGTTTAATTCAGATGGATGCGAGGTGATGCATTTGGAAAGTCAAATCAGGGCTGGACTTCTTGGACTTCTTGGGAAGGTCCTGAGGAGTGTTGTTGATCAAAGAGACTTTGGAGTGCAGGTTGATAGTTACTTGGAAGTGGAGTCTCAGGAAGACTGGATAGTGAAGAAGGATCGAGTATGCTTGCATTTATTGGTCAGAGCATTGAGTATAGGAGATGGGAGTCCATGTTGTGGCTATACAGGGCACTGGTTCGGCCACTGTTGGAATATTGTGAGCAATTCTGATCTCCTTCCTATCGGAAAGCTGTTGTGGAACTTGAAAGGGTTCAGAAAAGATTAACAAGGATTATGCCAGGGTTGGAGGATTTGACCTATGGGAAGAGGCTGAACAGGCTGGGGCTCTTTTCCCTGGAGCGTTGGAGGTTGAGGGGTGACCTTATAGAGGTTTACAAAATCATGAGGGGCATGAATAGGATAAATAGGCAAAGTCTTTTCCCTGGGGTCGGGGAATTAGAGGGCATGGGTTTCGAGTGACAGGGAAAAGATATAAAAGAGACCTAAGGGGCAACTGTTTTCACTCAGAGGGTGGTACATGTATGGAGTGAGCTGCCAGAGGAAGTGGAAGAGGATGGTACAAATGCAACATTTAAAATTCATCTGGATGTATATACGAATAGGAAGATTTTGAAGTGACATGGGCAGGGTGCTAGCAGCTGGACTAGTTTAGGTTTGAATATCTGTTTGGCATGGACAGGTTGGGCCGAATGGTCAGTTTCCATACTGTACATCTCCATGACTCTGTGACTCGAGGACTTTAAGTTGGTAAAGTCCATTCAGTGTTACAAGAGCCAAAATTGTCTTCACTCCTTCGGATAAAGGTACCTGCCAGTATCCTCTGAGCAATTCCAAATATAAGTTGCTTGGTCTTCCTTTTCAATACAGTCTTCTCATTGAGGAATCGGATATGAATCAGACTCTGCAACTTGCATTCACTTTGCTATAATCTGCATAGAATCATCTGGTTGTGGCACCATGACTATGAATGAGCTCCAGTTGCTGCAACTCACATTGATGCTTTGTTTTGGAACTTGCATTCAAGCTGTCTTTGAACTGATACCAACTTTTTTTTGGTGTAAATATATAAGGACATTGCTTAGTTGGAACAGCATTTCCTATATCTATATCATGCATAATTAACTTAGTACTTCCCAGCCTATTCACACACATCTCACCACGCAATATTAATAACTTTTTTAGGTCATTTTGATTTACTGGGGAAGGTAACTCAATAATTTATACCAAATTTTGAGAACGTCCTCATTGTCCATTTTAATATGAGGAAAGTCCAATTCAGAATCCTCTGAACTTACTTTGTCACTGTGTTGTATCCAGTAACATATTCTCCTTTTACTTTCCTTCTCGGTTGTTATGGACCAGGCCAGACTCCTCAAATAGTTTCAAGAAGGTAACCCAGACCCAAACTTTACTAGTTGTTTTGAGAAGGTGTACAGTGGATATTCATGGAGAGAATCAGCTGATCAAAACATCTCATTTTAAACCAAACAGGATTTATTTACAAGATTACTGAATGAAACACAAAGAACAGAAAACAGAATACAGAATAACTTATCCTATCTTAAAACCTGACAGTTTATCTGTTCCAAGATACTTGCAAAATTCCTATAAACACCCTTGGCACAAAAGGTCAAATCTGTGGGCAGCATGGTGGCTCACTGGTTAGCACTGCTGCCTCAAAATGCCAGGGACCTGGGTTCAATTCCTGCCTCGGGCAAAAGTCTGTGTGGAGTTTGCGTATTCTGTCCATGTCTGCGTGGGTTTCCTCCGGGTGCTCCAGTTTCCTCCCA
The DNA here is from genome assembly GCF_020745735.1 of Hemiscyllium ocellatum. Taxonomy (NCBI): domain Eukaryota; kingdom Metazoa; phylum Chordata; class Chondrichthyes; order Orectolobiformes; family Hemiscylliidae; genus Hemiscyllium; species Hemiscyllium ocellatum. The sequence continues at coordinate 24,042,931 of NC_083446.1, forward strand.
CAGTCCAAAGGTGTGCAGGTTAGGTGAATTGGCCATGCTAAATTGACTGCAGTGTTAGCTGCATTGTTTAGGGTAAATGTCGGGGTGTGGTTCTGGGTGGGTTGCTCTTTGGAGGGTCGGGGTGGACTTGTTAGGCCGAAGGGCCTTTTCCCACATAATAGGTAATCTAATCTAATAATTATCACAGGATAAACGGCTGAGAGAGATTACCAGCATGGACCTGCTTCTTGGGACCCAGCAGCCTTTCTTCACGCTCGTGCTAAAAAAAAGGCAAACCAGAGAAAGCTGAGCTGGGAGAACTGGCCACTCCCCTTTCATTGTACAAGTGTTATTTTTAAACTTGAACACCTTCGATATGAGGCAGTATCTCTTAGCTATTATCAAATTGGTCCTAAAATCCTTCCAAACTGAGACTTTTCCGAACCTGTGTTTTTATGACCTCCAGGAGAAAAAAAACAATGACAACCTACCCTTGTTAAAGGAACAACTTTGTCACATTCTCGAAATAACCATTGTGCACATTCTTGGGGCACTGTGTGAGATTTCTTTCTATCTGCAATCGTTATTAAATAATTCACCTCACTCAACTTACTTTCACTTTGAGAAGTTCCACTAAATCTTGCTTTTGAAGGTCCCCCTCTCACTGGAAAAGCACTAACACTTTATCTCTGTTCACAAAATTGCAAATGTTTGATTTCTTGTCTGCTTCCGGCTTCATCACATGCTGTGCTACTTTGAAATGCCATCTAGCCAACTCCCCCACTCAATGTAATCATTCCCTAAAATTTGAAACACAGTTTACGTGTGTGGCAGCTGAACTCTGACTCACTAATTTCTCCTTATTTTTTCCAGTGACGCTCTCAGCTCATGCCACAACACTCATTCAAATGTTCAGAATGAGGCAGATACATTTTGTACATCCCTATTGTCAAGATGTTAAAATGGAATTCCTTTATCCAGTTGGTTTAATTGTCTTGACAATAAGCCCTCAATATGGTCTTCTCTAAATTTGCTAATGGGCTTTGAATTTTGATTCCACCTTTCTAACACTCCCTGTCATCCTTGTTGGGAAAGAGGAGAATTGAATTGTTTTATTCCTAAGCCACCCATAACTTCCATGCAAATGTTTGATGTAAAATTTGACCCTTGATCTGATTGTATCTCTGTGTATAGTCTTTGTCGAGTTAAACATTGGGGTAACTCTTTAATAATCCTTCTAGCAGTGGTATTGCACAAACGGAATGGCCTCTGCAAATCTAATGGACTCATCACTTATTTTTAATAAAGGCTGTTTCCCACATTTTTATTTTATGTAGGCATCCTAATCAATCAATTAAGACTCTTGGAAAAGGTTCCTCAAATGCAGGGATGGGTATTAAAGGTGTTGGTTTTATTACTGCTTGAGGTTTTCCGGTTGCATGACATGTATGACATTTCTGGCAATTTTCAACTCCATCTTTATGCAGTCCAGGCCAGTAAAAATGTTTTTGTATTATAGCGGGAGTGCTTCTCCTGGTAATGAATTTCTCCCACTTTCCCATCTGCCTGAATATGTGATGGTTTCCATTTCCTCATCAAGACATCATGTTGAAGTTAGTAACATTTGGGAATGCCCTCAGATTCTTCTTCTGTGTATGCTTTTCAATGCAATTGTTTCAGTTTTTCATCTTCCATTAGTTCTCCATCTGTACTTGTTTTGTCGGAGCCATTTAATCAAATATGGTCTCTGATAATTCTGTTTTAACTTGCTTATCTGAATTCTTTGATTTCTTCTCGTGTTTCAACTGGTGGCTTTATGAGCTTGTTATCTATCCGTTAATGTTTTCCAATTTTTTCATGATTCACATAACAATGATGGTCATTGTATTTATTTAGAACATGAGATCATCCATCCACAAGAATGTTGAATTATTGCGATCTATTAGAATGGTGACTAAGTTATTGATTTTTACTGCCCAATTCCAACAGCAGGCCTTGTCACAACAATAGTCTTCACTTCTGACCGAAAAGTCGTTGTTTCGGACAGGACACTCCATGAAAGCCTTATGCCCGAAACATTGACTCTCCTACCCCTTGGATATGCTGCCTGACCCACTGTGTTTTTCCAGCGCCACACTTTGTGACTCTGAGCTGCACTCCTCTCTTTCTCCTTTTCCCTCGGTTATCTTGTCTTGTCTGAAGTAATCTAAGAGCTACAGATGCACTTGCAAGCTGTTTTGTGGTCCTAGAACATGCAGAGGGAGGAGTGAAAAGGTTGTTGTATGGAGACTTGCAGGGGTTGTTGGGTTTAATTGACATCTGGGTGAGGGTATGCCAGTTGGAATGCTGAGATTTGGAGGTGACCTGACAAATTATTCAATTTTGCGTCCTCTCAAATGGAGAGATCCTAAATCACCCAACAAGTGTGTCTTGGGCATGTCGACAGAATGGAAGCATGTGGCTTGTGAATTTACTTCTTGCATGGTGAGATTCCTACAGCCAGGCAGCTAGTGATGGACCAAAGGGTCAGCTTCAGGAATGCTGAAGATCGACTATACATGGAGAGAGTCCCAATTGGCTGAGAGAAATGAATGGGAAGATTTCCATTGATTTGACATGATCTGTCAGGGTAACTAGACATCACCTTAGACACTAAAACTAAAGGCAATAACTCATAATGACACTCTGTAATTGTTAAAGAGAAATTGTCTCTTATGAATCAGCCTTTTCATCAAGCAGGAAAGTTACATTGCATGGAGGCACGCAATCTGAAATACATTAGAGCACCTTCCAGCTACTGGAGCATGCTGGTGGCCTCTGACAAAGAAATTAGTTTCAAGGAAATATCATGTGCTTCACATGGTCACAGTTACAGAAATGTACATGCACACATACACACGTGCGCACACAGACACAGACACATACCCACACAGAGACACACACACAGACACAGGTATGCACACACCACCACACAGAGACACACACAGACCTTCACACACACATACAACCACACAAAGACAGACACATACATACACAGACACACGCACACAGACACACCCGCACGCAGACTTACACCACCACACACAGACATACACACAAACAATCACAGAACAAAATGACATCTTGTGTTAAGAATGAGCAAAGCTGCATTTCAATCATCACAGCTTGACTCTTGGGAGGCAATGTATCATTGAAATTTGAGAGGTTATGTCTCCACATTATGCTTCAGGTGGGGTGATGAGTGATATTTTGTGGTAAATGGGGAAGCACTAATAATGCCCATGGTTTTCTCAGGGCAATATCCACTTAAACATAGAAGATAGGAGCAGGAGGAGGCCATTCAGCCCTTTGATCCTGCTCTGATATTATCATGATCTTGGCTCATCGTCCAACTCAACAACCTCATCCTGCCTACTCCCCTTTGAACTCATTCGCCTTAAATGCCATATTTAGCCACATCTTCAATACATTCAATGTTTTGGCATCAACTAATTCCTGTGATAATATATTCCACATTCTCATCAAACTTTGGGTGAAGAAATGTCTCCCTCATCGCTGTCCTAAATGATCCACCTCAAATCTTCAGTCTGTGTCCCCTGATTCTAGACACACCCACCATCAGGAGCGACCTTCCTGTATCTACCCTGTCTCATCCTGTTAGAATGAGATCCCATCCCATTCGTTTAAACTCCAGCAAATACAATCCTAACCTGGTTAATCTGTCCTCGTATGTTAGTTTCACCATCCAAGCAAGAACATCCTTCCTCAGCAAAGGGGACCAAAACTACACACAGTGTTTGAGGTGTGGCCTCACCAAGGCCCTGTACAACTGTAACAACATATCCCTGCTCCTGTACATGAAACATCTCACATAGAAGGCCAACATAGCATTTGCCTTCTTTACTGCCTTCTGCACTTGCATGCTTACCTTCAGCGACTGGTGCACAAGGACATGTGGACCCTGCAGCACACTCTCCTCTCCCAATTTACAGCCGGTCAGGTAGCAATCCACCACCTTGCTTTTCTCTCCAAAGTGAATGACTTGACATTTATCCAAAATAAGTGCATCTGCCATTGATTTGCCCGCTCAGCCAAACTGTCCAGATCATCCCATAGGGTCTCTGCATCCTCGTCACAGTTCACCCTCCCAACCAACTTGGTATCATCTGCGAGCCTTGAGATGTTCCATTTTATTCCTTCGTCCAAAACCTTAATAAATATTGTTAATAGTTTGGGTCCCTGTGGCACCCCACTAACTACTGGCTGCCAATTTGAAACGGACCCCTTAAGCCCTACTCTGTTTCCTCTCTGCCGGTCAGTTTTCTATCTATCTCAGTACACTTACCCCAATCCCATGCGCTTTAATACTGCACAGTGATGTCTTAAGTGGGACATTGTCAAACATTTTCTGAAAGCCCAAATATACCATATTGACCAGTTCCCCTTTGTTCTGATGAAGGGCTCTGGCCCGAAAAGTCGAATTTCCTATTCTTGGATGCTGCCTAACCTGCTGTGCTTTAATCATCAGCACATTTTCAGCTCAACTCTGACAGTTACATCTTCACAGAATTCCAATAGATTTGGCAAGCATGATTTCCCCTCCATAAATCCATGCTGACTCTGTTTGATCTTGCCACGGCTTTCTCAATGCTTTTCTCAGTACTTGATAAAGGATTTGATAATTTTCCCCACTACTGATCTGACGTTTACTGGTCTATAATTGCCTGGTTTCTCTGTACCTCTCTTTCTGAGTGTTGGAGTGGCAGTAGCTGCCCTCCAATCTGCAAGGATTGTACCAAAATCTAAAGAATCCTGACAACCAAAGCATCCACTATTTCTATAACCATTTCCTTTAGTACTCTGGGATGTGGATTTATCAGGTCCTGAGGATTTATCGGGTTCAATCCCCTCAATTTTCCAGCTCCATTTCTCTAGTAATATCGACCTCCCTCAGTTCTTCCCTCTCTCTCAATCTGGCATTCTCCAGGATTTCTGGAACTTCATTTGTATCTTCGAGTCAGAGAGTCATACAGCACAGAGAGAGGTCGTTTAGCCCAAACTGGTCCATACTGACCAAATGCCCAACCATGCTAACCCCATTTCCCTGCATTTGGTCCACATCCTTCTAATCCTTTCCTATCAATGTATTTGTCAAAATGCCTTTAAATGTTGTTAACGTACCCACCTCAACTATTTCTGCTGGCAGCTCATTGCATACACGTGCCAGCCTCTGTGTAATCAAATTGCCCCTCAGGTTCCCTTTTATACTTTTCCCCTCTAACCTTAAACTAATGCCATCTAATCCTTGATTCCCCAATCCTGGCAAAAAAGACTGGGTGCATGTCTCTCATAATTTTGTTCAGTTCTATAAGATCCCCTCTCAGTCTGCTAGACTGCCAAGAAAAGAAGTTCTAGCTTGTTCAGTCTCTTCTTATAACTCAGGTCATTGAGTCCTAACAACTTCCTAATAAATTTCTTCTCCACTCTTTCCAGTTTAATAACATCTTTCCGTGAGCAAGGTGACCAAAACAGAACACAATGCTACAACTGCAGCCTCCCCCACCACCTGTACAACTGTCCTTTTTTGTGAAGACAGAACTAAAGTATGTATTCAGTTGCTTATCTGTTTCTTTGTCCTTTGTTATACATTTCCCCATTTCCATCTGTAGGGACCTACATTTGTCTTCACCAATCTCTTTCTCTTCACATACTGTAGAACTTTGTAGCATCAGTCTTCATGTTCCCTGCAAGCTTACTTTCTTTAGTGCTGTGTTTTCTCCATCTTAATCAATCCCTTGGTCCTTCTTTGCTGAATTCGAAACTGCTCTCAAACATCAGACCTTTTATTTTTCTTGGCCAATATCTATGCTTCTGCCTTCAATTGGATATTATCTACATTCCTTTATAAGCCATGGATTGACCCTGTTACCCATTTTGCTTTTGTACCAGACAGGAATAAATAGTTGTTGCAGTTCCCCCATGATTTCCTTGAATATTTGCCAATGCCTATCTACTGTCATACCTTTATGCAACTTCCATTAATCTATCAACGCTAACTCATGCTTTATATATCTTCATAGTTTCCTTTATTAAAATTCAGCACCCTAGTCTCCAAATCATCTGGCTCACTCTCCATCTTGATAAAAAAGTTGTATCATGTCATGGTCACTCATCCCCAAGGAGTCTCACGAAGCTAGATTGACAATGCTTCCCTTCTCATTACACTGTATACAGTCTAAGATGACCTGCTCTCTAGTTGGTTCATCCACATGTTGGTTCAGAAAACCATCCCATATGTATGCCAGAAATTCCTCTTCGTAGACATTGTGGCTAATTTGATTTGTCCAATCTAGATGCAGATTAAAATCACCCATGATCACCGATTTCTTCATATCACATGCTTCGCTAATTTCCTGTTTACTGCTATTCCAACATGACCACTGCAGTCTGGGGGACTGTGTATGACACCCACTAATATTTTTGTCCCTTGGTATTTCACAGCTCCACCCATACAGACTCCACATTGTCGAAGCTAATGTCCTAAAAAGAGATGAACAGAAATACGTGACCAGGAATTGAGATATTTTTGCTCAAATATTGATCTTAGTTTGATGCTAACTAGCCTTGTCGACTTTCAATGAGTTGCTTCATAAAATCTGGGAACGCCAGCAGAAGGTGATGAGCTAGAACAGTGGTGAAATTGCTTTCTCAATAGATGAACATCAGATATATTTTGTTGAGATTTTCACAATAGATGCAATGACAGTGCCTCTCCAGCAGTTGGAAGTAAGGTCTGATAGTAGATCCTTCAATCAACAACTTCACTCAAAAAAAGTTAAGGCACAAAAAGATTGACTGAGGCGATTGAGTTTAACATCATTTATTGAAAAAAATGGTGGAGTCTTTAAAAAAACGATATTACAGCAGAACACTGAGAATGGCTTTACAAAATGGAAATCTTGCCTGATAAATGTTTTGGAATTCTTTGAGAAAATGGAGGAAACCGTGATTGTAATATGTTTTGTTTTTCTGAAGTTGCTTGATTGCACCGATGCATAAGATGACTGAATAAGAAAGGAGCCTTGGCTTTGGATGTATTTTATTAACATGAGGAAAGGATCCCAATCAGAAAAGTTTGATTAAGAGTTTTATTTTACAGGATGTCAATCTGTGGAGTACCACATAAATCTGTTCTGGGGACACAAAAATTTACAAAATATTTTGATGACTTTGATGAGGAAAGTGAATAAATTGTAGGCAAGTTTGCGAATGACACAAAAATTGGAGAGGAGGCAAGTGATGAGTATGACACAAAAAGATGTTTTCGGAGGGATACAAATAGGACACGAGAATGAACAAGGAGCTTTGCATAATAATGTAATGTGTATGAAATAAATGAGAGCACACATTAACCGTGAAATTATGCATTTAAAGAGGCTGAGTATTTTTGATATAGAGATTGAATTCAGAAATCTACAGGGAGACTGCATGTCCGAACCACAAAAAGTTATCTTTTAATTTCAACTGTCATGAGGATGGCAAATGTCATGTTGGGGTTTGTTTAAAAACTAATGGAATATTGAGATTAGGAACAGTCAGATAGAGCAGCGAATGTGTGGCTGAGGAGCTACTGCAGGAGTTAGGATTCCCATTTTTCAATCATTGGGACCTGTATAAGAGGGACCTGAATTGGAAGGGGACCACGATTCTTGTGGGGAAATTTGCTAGCAGTGTGCTGAAAGTTTCAAACTAGTAAGGGGGATTGTGGGAACAAATAAGATAGCCAGAAAAGAGAATTTTTTGAGGTGAGATGAGGTCAGCAATTCTAAGAGTCAAGGCAGACAACAGTTTGGCAAGAGCGAAGTAAGACTGCGAAACTGCATTTACTTCGATGCAAGAGGCCTGACATGTGAGACAGATGAACATGGGGCATAGATGGGAATGTGGGACAAGGATATCATTACCCTTATAGAAATGTGGCTCAGTGATGAACAGGACTGGCAGCTTAATGTTCCAGGATATAGATACGATAGAATGTATGGGCAAGGGAGCAAGAAAGGAGGAGGAGTGCTGTTTTTGGTTAGTCAGAACATGATGGCTGGATGTAGAGAGGATATTCCTTGGGGATTGCCCAGTGAAGTTATATGGATGAAACTTAAATATAAGAAAGAGGTGATCACCTTTTAACTTTTAACTTTACAAACAGAGTTTGGGATAGTGTTAAGATCTTGGAATGGGGAAAAATCGGTTAAGTGTGTACAAGAAAACTTTGTTATTTAATCAGTGTATGCACCTACTAGAGAGTGCGCAATACTTGACCTTCTGTTGGGAACCAAGACTGAGGTGTCAATAGGGGCAGGTTTCAGGGAAAGTGATCGTAATTCTATTTGTTTAATAATAATGATGAGAAAGGATAGAATTTATTTAAAAAATGAATGTTCCATATTGGAGTGTGGCCAGTTTTGATGATATTAGACTTTGAGAAGTTGGTTAGGGGAGGTTATTCACAGGTAAAGGGGCTGTTGACAAGTGAGAGACCTTTAAGAATGAGACAATGAGAGTTCAGTATTTGTGTGAAGGGCAAGGCATGGGAATAGCTCGATGACAAGGAAAATTGATCTCCTGTCCAGAAAACGAACGGGACATACATCAGATACAGACAGTTGGGATCAAGTGAATATTGAGAAGGGTATAAGGGCAGAAGGATTATACTTAAACAGGAAATCATGAGGGCACAAGGGGGACTTGAAATTGCATTGGCAAATAGAATTAAGAAGAATCTAAAAAGATTCTAAAATTATGTTAAGGTTAAAAGAATAACTAAGGAGAGAATTCAGCCCCTTAAAAGTCAACATGGTTTTCTATGTGTGGAAACACAGGAGATGGCTGAAAAACTAAGGAAATATTTTGCATCAATATTTACAGTAGATAGGAGCATGGAAGCTAAGGAGTTTAGGAAATAAATAATGAGATCTTAAAAAGAGTTAATCTTACAGAAGAGGAGATGTTGGAGATCTTAAAGCAGAAGAATGGAAATAAATCCAGGAGACCTGATGAGGTATTTCCCAGAACTTTGTGGGAAGTTAGGGAAGAGATTCCTGGACCCCTTGCTGAGATATTTGCATCGTTGATAATCATAGATGAGATGCCAGAAGACTGGAGAGTGAATAATGTGAAGAATTATTGAAGAAAGTTGTATGGAAAAGCCAGGCAACCATAAACTGGTGAGCCTTTCACACCAGAGATGCTGCCAGGCCTTCTGAGCATTTCCAGCAATTTCTGTTTTTGTTTCTGATACACAACATCCACAGTTCTTTCAGTTTTTATTTAGCAGTCAGAGAGCATTACATTTTGGACTGGAGGCCTATTAGAACATAACAACATTCGAACATAAAAAAATACGATCAGGAGTAGGCCATCTGACCCCATGAGTCTGCTCTGCCTTTCAATAACATCATGGGTCATATTTCAATGGACTGAGGCTCAACTTACCCACCCGCTCATTATAACCATTCATTGCTTTACTGTTCAAAAATCTATCTTCACCTTTAAAACAATCAACAGGTTAGCCTCAGCTGCTTCACTAGGCAGGGAATTCCACAGATTCACAACCCTTTGGGTGAAGACGTTCATCCCCAACTCAGTCTTAAATCTGCTGCCCTTATTTTGAGGCAATGCCCTTTAGTTCTAATTTCAGCCACCAGTGGAAACAGCCTCCCTGCTTCTGTCTCATTTATCCCATTTATAATTTTACAATCCCACTCCCCCATCCTTCGAAATTCCAATGAGTATAATCCCAGTCTGCTCAATCTCTCCTCATAACCCAACCGCCTCATTTCCAGAATCAACATGTTGAACCTCCTCAGCAAACCTCACCCCAGTGCCATCTCATGTAAGGAAATGAAAAGTGTACAGAGTACTCCAGACGTGGCCACACCGGCGCCCTAAACAGCTGCAGGAGAAAGTCCTCATATTAAAATCTATCCACTGGCAATGAAGGACATTATTCCATTTGTCTTCCTAATTACCTACTGTACTTGCAAACCATACTTTTGTGTTTCACGAACAAGAACACCCAGGTCCCCCTGCACAGCAGCATTCTGTAACTTTTCACCATTTTAAAGTAGTCCACTTTGTTATTATTCCTACCAAAATGGATGGCCTCATATTTACTAACATTGTACTCCATCTGCCAGACCCTCACCCACTCCCTTAACCTGTCTATATCCTTCTGCACACTTTGCTCTATCACTCATTTAAGTGTCTTCTGCGAACTACAACACTTTACACTTGGGCCTCCAAATCAAAACAACCTATCTGAATTGTAAACAATTGCAGTCCCAACGCTCATCCCTGAGACACATCACTAGCCACTGATTGCCAACGATAAAAAAACACCCATTTATCCACAATTTTTGCATTCTGTTAGTTAACCAATTTTCTGTCCATGCTACTGCATTGCCCGTAACATTGTGCATTTTTATCTTATGCAGCAGCCTTTTGTGGAGTACCTTGCTCAATGCCTTTTGGAAATCCAGATACACCACGTTCACCAGTTCCCCATTGTCTACCACACTCATTATGACATCAAATAATTCCAATAAATCAGTAAGACATGACCTGCCTTTCATGAACCTATGCTTTATTAAATAAATGTGATGTGTTATATTTTTGTAAGGCAAACCAGGGCAGAACTTATCCAATTAATGTCTGGGCCCTGGGCAGTGTTGCTGAGTAAAGAAACCAAAGGGTGCAGATGCATCATTCCTTGAAAGTTGAGTTGTAGGTATACAGTGTGGGGAAGGTGGCGTTTGTTACGCTTTCCTTCATTGGTCATAACATTAAGTGGACGAGTCGAGATGTCACGTCTCAGCTGTACAGAACATTTGTGAGGCCACGTTTAGACAAATCTGGCTGACCATTTCTATGAAGGATTTTTTGAAACTTGAGAGGGTGTAGAAAAGATTTCCAAGAATGATGCTGGAACTGGAGTGTTTAAGGTGTAAGGTGAGGCTGAATAGGCCGAGGCTTTTCTTTTCCCTGCAGCAAGAGGAAAGGAGGCTGAGGAGTGTCCCGAACCAGACCTATCAAATCATGCGGGGCATTGATATGGTGACTAGTCAAGGCCTTTTTCCTCGAGTGGGAGAGTCCAAAACTAGAAGACAGCAGATTAAGATGAGAGGAGAAACGTTTGAAAAGAACTTGAGGGGTAACCTTTTCACATGTGTGACTGGAAAAAGCTGCCAGTGGTAGTGGTGGAGGTGGGTTCAATTACTGCATTTAAAATGCACCTGGATGGGTGTATGAACAGGTAACATTTAGAGAAAGATAGGCAAATGGAACGCTGTCAGATTGGGATGTCTGTTCCGTGCAGTTGGACCGAAGGGTCTGTTTCTGTGCTGGATATTTGTATGACTATAATGTTTGTTATAACTGAAAAAATAAACTCTATTCTTACCACAGCTGGAATACTGTGAATTGTTCTTTGGACTCATATCGAAGAAAAGGTACACTGGAATGTGAGACAATCCACATGATGTTTAGCCGACTGATCCTGAGGTTGGAGGGACTGTCTTGAGAGTAGAGATTGAGTCGTTTGGGCCGATACTCAATGGAACATAGAAGATCCAGTAGTGACATTCTGAAACATCTATTATTTTCAGGAAACTTGATGGTGTAAATGCAGAAATGTTGTTTCCCCTTGTGGGAGAGTTTCGGACCAGGGAGTAGAATCTCTGAATTAGAGGTCACAAAATTCAGGCTGAACAGAATTTTGTCTCCAAGAATGTAGTGAATCTGTAGAATTTGTTTCCACAGAAGACTGTCGAGGCTGGGTCAGTCAGTATTTTGAAGGCTGAAATGGACTGGTTTTGATTTCGTAATTGAATCAATGCTGAGAGTTAAATGCTGAAAAGTGGTGGTGAGGATTATCAGTTCAGCCATGATGTCATTGTTTGGAAGACCAAACTCCATTGGCTGAACAGGATTGCTCTGGTTTCCTCTCATTGACCTTTGCTCTAAGTTACTCTTTTCAGAATTATATAGGCCTCAGTTAAATTAACCTCCATTTCATGTTTGAAGCCCAGCTGCTTCAATCCCTCCTTATCATGAAAAAAGAAAGGGAACATCTTTCTCCCTGTTTGATGGCATTGCATTCTGCCTCGAATGCAGTCACTGCATTTATAGTCATAGAGTCCTCCAGTTCTGTTGAATATTTGTCAAACACAACAATGACTATCACCGAAAAGGTTAAAGACAGATCAAAACTAATTTTAAACTACCTTATCAAACTCACTGTCGGCATGTATTGCATGGAATACACACACATTGCATATTAAAGCTCTCTCAGCACTCATCCATTAAATACTGCAAGGGTTGTTCAGAGATGATTTGCGAATGTGTGTGTGTATGTCTGTGCCTGTAGATGATAATCTACTTGTATAACAAAGTTTCGATGCATAGTGTTGTTCCCTTTTTATTCTGGTATCAAGCATTTCAAAATCAGAACGACAGTGGGTAGGAGTTCAAGCCCGTTTACACGGCTACATCAAATGTTTTCTGTGATTGTACAGCTCATGTAATGTGCTGGGTAAATCTCCCTCTATATTGTACTGTCCAATGCAATCATGTCAAATATATTTTGATTTAGACACAGAGTAGAGCTGCATCCTGCATTCCTGAAAAAAAAACCCTCCCAGAATAGGTACAACACAAAGTTAATACAGAATAAATCACCCACTACAATATTAAACATTCCATGAGATGTGCAGTAAAAGTTAATTATAGACTAAACTATAATGGCATGGTGGGCAGCACGGTGGAACAGTGGTTAGCACAGCTGCCTCACAGCGCCAGAGACCCGGGTTCAATTCCCGACTCAGGCGACTGACTGTGTGGAGTTTGCACAATCTCCCCGTGTCTGCGTGGGTTTCCTCCGGGTACTCCGGTTTCCTCCCACAGTCCAAAGATTTGCAGGTCAGGTGAATTGGCCATGCTAAATTGCCCGTAGTGCTAAAATAAGGGGTAAATGTAGGGGTATGGGTGGGTTGCGCTTCGGCGGGTCGGTGTGGACTTGTTGGGCTGAAGGGCAAGCTTTGCACTGAACCATCAAACATTCTTCAGCCAAGAATAATACTGCTGAGATACAATGAAAACACTATCACAGTAAAGTTTTGCAGCCTCATTCCGATCAAGCATTTCCAGATCACTCAATACTCAGACAGATTTTTGAGAAAATCTTGACTCAAATCTCTCTAAAGAAATGGATGAATTTGGCTGAGAGGATATGTTGGTGAGGTGTTGGCTTCATGTTATTAAGGAAAACATTGTCCGATTGTGGAGAGGCAAAACAAGGCATTAGATATAAAGGAAAATGGGGGGAAGGCAGGACAGGAAGAGAGAAAAAGAGAGACAGACATATTAGCTGTGCCAATGTATCTCTGAATTATAGATTTTTGCCTAAACATGACAACTGATACCTTTGTCATTCAACAATCATACAACTTATGTATTTAAAAAGTCCTAGCATCAATTAGTATTTGAATCCATTGAGTTATTTGCATGTTTTCCACAATTCGTGTGCTGTGCTTGTGGGGTAGTATAAATTAGGCTTTTTTGGTTTTGTAATCTATTCTGAGAATTCTATTTCTGTGTTTATTTACATAAATGCTTAATTCGCTTCAAGGAAGTGATGGTGACAGAAAAGCCAGATGAACAAAGTGATTTGTTGGTAAGATTCAAATCGAAACAAGTTTATTTTAAGAATGTTGACCATTTGTAGAAGTGAATACAAATTTATGAAAACGAATTGCAACAGCTTTTATTTAATTCTGGAAGATAAACACAATTTAAAACTTTTATTTAGGTTAAAATTCAGTTCTGAAAATTCTGCAATTAAACTTCAGTGTTGAACTGGATCTACTCTGAATGTCCCACTGATTTATATTGTAGTCCGTTTAGACGGTGCAACATCACTCAAAGTGCATTTTAGAATATTCACGTGAAATACTTGAAACGACATCAGGAACTGCCGCAACAATTACATTTAATTGATATAGTTGTTGTGAGGTTTTGTTATACGTATTACTTAATGGTAAGGGTCAGCAATGAGTCCCTATCCCCAATTGCCCATTGCATAGCTTGCTAAAGCCACTTCAGAACACAGTCAATTACTTCCCAGTGGGTTTGGAATCTCATGTCGGCCAGACCACGTAAAGGTGATAGATGCCTTGTCATTCGTGAACCAGCTGTTTTTGTATTGATTCCATTGACTCGGGCTACATGGTCACCATTTGGCGTTCTTTCCGATTCCAGGACTTCTTTAAATACACATTTCACCCTGGGCAAACGATGGTATTCCAAACCCCGTCCATTCAGCACCAAACTGGAGTTCGGGAATACTGGTCTCTTGATATGACCACTGTGATCCTAGTGTTGGAAATGCACAGAAAGCAGTCACAAACAGAAATGCAATAAATCAGACACGTTACATCACGAACAAATATTGGAGTACAATACTGGCAAGAATCTCTTGCTGTTCACAGCAACATCACAGGAGACGTTGCATCCAATCATCAATCTTAAATGTGTACCGGACTCTGTCTGAAGAGCCTGACTCACCATAATTTGCATTTTTTGAATTCTTCATTCAATTATGAAAAAGTTAGTCACATATCCCAAGAAGGTGGTCATCAGCCCCCTTTTTGAAGGCCTGCCATCTTGCTCGGCTAATTATGGTTGATCTTTTTAAAGAAGCTTTATTACAACTAATTGGCTTCTCAGTCGAGACTGTAGTGCTGGAAAAGTACAGCAGGTCAGGCAGTTTCCGAGGAGCAAGAGAATTGACGTTTCAGGCATAAAGACTTCATTAAGATACCTGATGAAGTGGTTATGCCTGGAACGTTGATTTTCCTGCTCCTCAGATGCTGCCTGACCTGCTGTGCGCTTCCAGAACTACACTCTCAACTCTGATCTCCAGCACCAGCAGTCCTCACTTTCTCCTGATGGGTTTCTTAGTCATGTTCGGCATAGGAAAGGACCATCACCATATTGTTGAACAGGTAGGGCAGGCCAGGTAGTAAGGTCAGACGTCCTCCTCTGAAGGACAATACTGAACCATGTAACATGCTTCAAACCTTAGGTAGGTCTGTCATTATCGTTCATTATTCCAACATTTGCATTTCATACGCTTTTATTAATTGAAGCTACCATGGTAGAAACTGATTCCGGAACTTTACTCCAAACCTTTCGATTGCTTATTACATACTCATAATGCCTCCTCAACCACTTTCTCAAACTGTCATGTTAGCTTCAGTGATTTTTACTGACCCATGGAACAAGGTGGTTGCTTTTACTTGTCGGTTGATGTCCTTCAGCAAATGGCAGTAAGCTACCTTTCTGAAATAACATGTTCCAAAATGGCCTGAGGATGGGAATTCCAGAGTTTGACCCAATTACAGTAAAGAATCGGTGAATATTTCCATGTCAGGATGCCGAGTGTTTTAGAGAGGAGCTTACAGTGGTGCTGTTCCCATGTATCTGCTGCTCCTGTCCTTCGAGATGCAAGTGGTAGTGGGAAGGTACTGTCTCAGGAAGTGGCTAAATTACTGCAGTGTTGTATTTTAGATGGTGTATACGGCAGGTACTAAGAATCAGATTTAGAGGCAATGGACGCTTGTGGATGTGCTACTGATCAAGTGGGATTCTTTGTCCTGAACAATGCCAAGCTTCTTGAGTGCAGTCGAAGCTGCTCCAATCCAGTCAAGGGGCGAGCTGTGCTATTAGCCTCCTGACCTCTGTCTCTTAGACAGTCAATTGGCTTTGCGAGTCAGGAGGGTGAGTTACTCATTGTTGTATTCCGAGCCTCTGGCCTGCTCGTGCAACCATTGTATTTATGTGGAGTGTCCAGCTCAATTTCTAATGAACAATAAAACCCAGGGTGTCGATGGTGAGGGATTCAGTGATGGTAATACTATTGAATGTCAAGGGGTTTTGGTTAGATTGTCTCTTATTGTCAATGGTCATTGTCTCGCAGTTTTGTGGTGTGAATGCTATGTGCCACTTGTCAGCTCAAGTCTGGATATTGTCCAGATTATGTTGCATTTGAATGTGGACTGAGGAGTGGACTGTGACTTCTTATCTCTCTGACAAATAATTTACTCTAGCTGAAATAATCTTGTGTCCCTTCTGTTTCATTCTGGGAAATGAGAATGGAATTGAATACAATGTTGATGCCAACAGCAATCTGTCTGTTTGTCCTTGACACTGTCAGTGTATGTTCACCCTCAGAGGTAGGAAGACTGTGCTGACAATACTGAAAGTGGCGCCTGGTGTATCATTCTCCGCTGGCGTGCAAATTCCTGTTTCTATGTGCCAGCAGCAAGTCACACATCTCACTTCTGATCAGAAAATCTCATCAGGGGACGCAATCTGCCGGAAACATCTGCCAATGTGGCCTAGATCAGGACACCGAGTGTGAAGTGAACACATTGAAGTGACATTTGCAAATCGACCTTTCGATCTCTTTTTCACGGTCTGATTCCAGGACATCATTAGACAAGTCTCTCAACTATCTAACAAACTCATTCGATTCACTAACGTTTGGAGCACGTCGACATGCACCTTTTCATGTCTTTGATCTTGTACTACTTGTTACTCTCTCTTCAGATTCAATGTTCCCAGTTTTTGATTCTGTCTTCTGTAGCCATCACCTTCCCAGCCGAATACATTCTGTTTGATCTGTTTCCTAAATTTTGATCAACTAAACAAATAATACCGTTTTGTACAGACAGGTATGTTGATGTGTCCGATTAACAGAATCAATATATGGAGAGATCACCTTGGCTGTATCTCACTTTGACCGACATTGAATTCATATAAACCACAGCACTGTACGGTTTCAAACTTTGCAAATCCTCTCTCTTTGAAAGAGCGTGTTCTAACAGTTAATTCTTTTCTTGATTATTTCAGAAACTATGACTAAAAATCTCTATTTTTAACAAAGTTTCAAATATTATTAGAAGTTGCAGCACTGGCATTTCCTACAGTGAGCTTTGTGGTGTTTAAATGTTCTGGTCAAAATTTGCTTCAAGCAGAGGACTGAAACATTGGTTTCTCCGAGTTTCCCGCCATTGCCCTTGCAGTTCCATAATAACTGCAAACTATTGATAAGCCCCAGAATGAACAGAATGTCCAGGCCCTGTCCAAACGCCATGATGTAGGCCTCGAAGCCCTCCGTTTCTTCCTGTCACGCCAACCCAAGCAGTACATGCTCAACATCAACTACATTTCCTTTCAATCCTCCCAATTCCTATTAACCAAAGGGGTAGCTATGGACACCTGTATGGACCCCAGCTATGCCTGCCTCTTCGTCAGATATGTGGAACAGTCATTCTTCCACAGCTACACCGGTATCATTGCCCACCTCTACCACCGCTACATTGATGACTGCATAAACGTCACCTCATGCTACCACTAGGAGGTTGATCAGTTCATCAACTTTACTAAAACCTTCCACCCTGACCTAAACTTCACAGGAACCATCTCGGGCACCTCCCTCCCTTTCCTAGACCTCTCCACCTCTATCTCCAGTGACCGACTAAACATTTACTTCAAGCCCACTGAATCCCACAGCTACCTGGACTACAATCCTCCCACACGACCTCCTGTAAAAATGCCATCCTTTATTGTCACTTCCTCTTCTTCCACCGCACCTGCTCCCAGGAGGACCAGTTCCACCATAAAACATCCCAGATAACCTCCTTTTTCAAAGACTGCAGTTTCCCCTCCCACGTGGTCGACGATGCCCTTGAACCCCATTCCTCCAATCGCAACAGGGAGCCCTCCTGGTCCTCAACTTACAACGCACCAACCTCGCATACATCATATCATCCTCCGCTGCTTCCACCACCTGTAAACAGACCCCATCACTCGGGGTATATTTCCCTCACTACCCCTAGCTGCAATCCGGAGACACCATTCCCTCCGTGACTCCCTCGTCAGGTCCATACACCTCACTCCCCACCCTGTCACCTTCCATTGCAAAATGGAAGTGCAAAACCTGCGCCCACACATCCCCCCTCACCTCCGACAAGGCCCTAAATGATCCTTCCACATCCCAGAGAAATTTATCTATACTTCCACAAATGTCCACAAGTGTCTGTTCCACCTGATGTGGTCTCCTCTACATCAGGGAGACAGGACACTAACTTGCGGATCATTTCAGCGAACATCTCTGGGACACCCATGCCAAGCAACCCCATGGCCCCGTGGCTGAACACTTTAACTCCCTCTCCCACTCCACCAAGAACAGGCTGGTCATATTCCTGTTCAATTCCAATGAATAAATATAAAATAACCGAGCCTGATTTATTTTGATCTAAGCACGAACAGATTATTTTGACATAACAGGTGGAGAGATTCACTTCCTGAAAAAGCAGCTCAAGTGATATAAGCTGGCACCAAACCGAGTTTGGTCAATACTGAGGCAAAAATGCAGCACACAGTCTTGAGTAAAATAAATTTAAAAACTATCTTAACCCCGGAACCTTGCTAGGTCCTTGTTAAATTCTAATCCATCGCCTTCCAGGTTCACAGGGGTTGCAAGTTTCATGTTACAGCAAATTGTGAAGTTGTGCACTGTATGCCAATGTCTTAGTTAAAAATTTGAAGCAATCACAGCTCCAAACATTTGGCAAATATCACTGTGGATCTTCCTTGAATCCAAAAAAAATGTCCCTTTGATCAATGATTTCTAAAATTTGCTCCCATATCTGTTCTGAAGGACGTTTTCAAATAACGTGAAGTGCAAATGGCTCACATCAGTCGGAATACAGTAACATTTCATATATTAACCCACACAAAAAGAAAATCAAGCAAGTTTGTTGACACGAGTTGCTCTAAGCAAGTCTATGATGGACTGTTTTATCAAACAAAATCATTTCCAATGTTGTGAGGGCTCATCTAACTTCTGTGCAATGGTTTGAATTTTGAGTCTGACCGCAGATGTAACTGGCTGCTCTGGGTAAAAGTACAGTTTGTGCCTTTCACATTGTTAATGTCAATTGCTGACTTTAGTTGAATAAAGTGATGTTGTCCCAAGCATCATCTGGCATCATTAATTAGACCATTAATTCCCACATCACTAGCCGGAGAGTCAGGTGGAGTGAATTGATCTCATTGAAACGAATGCTTGGAATATTTCCGGTATGAATCATGTGAATTAGAGCCTCTGAACGAGTCAAAGTAGGAAAGATGAGTTTAGAGTAGTAGAAAGTTTTCACGACAGAGAGAGATCACTTCACCCATTGCACCTGTATCATGTGAAGACAGAGCCTTCCAGCCAATACCACTTTATAGCATGTTGTCCATAACCCTGCAGGTGATAGCACGGTAAACATTCAGGAACATTGTGTAGGGTCTAATCCATTATCAACATAGATATGATCTCCAATGCTGCAAATCCTGGCTTATGGGGAAAAAGTGGGTGCAGAACTGTATCAATATTCAAACAGTTGGTACAGCCCTAAGGAGCTAAGAGGCCCATTTCTAAACGTTGTTTCTCAGGACATTTTGACTATTCTTGACTTAATATCATTGTAAAATGACATGAAAAAAAATGCAGAGATATGCCTCAGAAATGCTGACAGCAACATGCCTTTATTCAGCCAAGATCAGCAACCTGAATTAAGAAAGTTTTTAAAAACTTTCTTTTAACTGATTATTGACAACACGGATTTCACAAAGTGGAAAGTACAGAGGGGAAGGGTGGAGGGGTGGGGGTGGGCGATGTTCACTATTCCCTGATGTCTGGTTGCGTTTGTGAGCAACAGATGAACCTGCGAACCAGATTCAGGGTGGTACTGCAGGTATTTCATCAGATACTGTGTACACGGCATTCTCCCATAAATCAGCAATGACATGAACATTTTTTATGGTGTTTGAAGCGAACTAACATTGAACAATATGGTGGGACAACTTGCTTTCCTTTCTTTGAACTAGTATCAAGGGACACTGTCTGTGGACCTTGAGTGGCAGGAGGATCTTTAACAGCAGAACGTGAGGGAACAGAACCACCGTTGGAAATCCAGATAGACTGGAACTTTTTTAATTGGAGGGTGAGAGTTCGGTGGGGGAGGGGTGGGGGTGACCTCATATAAGTTTATAAAGCCATGAGTGGAAAGGTGAATGACTCTAATTTACATGATTCATACTGGGAATGTACGAAGCTTTCGTTTCAAAAATATCACGTATCAATAAACTCCACCTGATAGTCTGGCTAGTGATGTGGGAATAAATGGTCTAATTAATGGTGCCAGATGATGCCTGGGACAACATCAAATTTATTCAACTAAAGTCAGCAATATACATTAACAATTTGAAAGGCACAAACTGTACTTTTACCCAGAGCAGCCAGTTTCATCTGCAGTCAGACACAACTTAAAATTCAGACCATTGCACAGGAGATAGACGAGCCCCCACAACACTGGAAATGATTTTGTTTGATAAAAGAATCCATCATAGACTTCCTCAGAGCAATTCGCGTCAACAAATTTGCTTGTTTTTTGTGTGGGGTAGCACACGGAATGTTACTTTAATCCGATTGATGTGAACCATTTGCACTGCCGAAGTTATTTTAAAACGTCCTTCACAACAGATATGCGAGTACATTTTAGAAATCATTGATCAAAGGGGGCAATCTTTTTTGGACTCAAGGAAGATCCATATTTTGTAAATACTTGGAGTTAGGATTGTTTTCAATTTTTGACGCAGACATTGGCGTATTTTCCCTGTGGTGGGGGATTTCAACAATAGGAACATGTTTTTACAATGAGAGGAGAAAAAATAAAAAAAAGATATCAGAGACAACTTTTTACACAGAGAATGGTTTGTGTGTGGGATGATTTGGCGGTGGATGCTTACAACGTGTAGAAGACATTTGGGTAAGTAAATGAATATCAAATATTTGGAAGGATATGGGCCAAGTACACACATGTGGGATTAGTTTAGTGTAGGATTATGACTGGCATGGACTGGTTGGACCGAAGTGTCTGTAACCACGCTGTATCACTCCATGACTCTGTGACTATTTATCATTTTTTCTCAATATTGAGCAGTGCTGTAGTGATCCTTGAATGAACTGTTGATGTTCAGGTTGTGTCTGAAATTCTGCGAATATTTCCTTCAATGAGAGGAGGGACTAGTTCTCCAGGTTACACAACTGAAAATAAACTTTTCTCCAGCATTGTTGCTGAGTAGATTTGTTTCTGCAGAGGCAGTGGTTATGGTTGACAGTTTGCTTTCCACCAACTGGTCATCAGTGAGACAAAATATCTTTGATCCACTGCAGAAACTCCACCTGCTTCCAGTAAATGAAACTGGGAACTCAAAAACCTTTTCCACAGTCAGCTTAATTGCTGCCAACTATTGTATCTGGCCGATTAAAGGGAAAATGAATCAACTAAAGTAAAATCCTACCAAACAAACTATATTTCCCCATTTACTCACAATAGATACATTTCACTTGGCATTTCTTCTTTATAAAGGAAAGTCAATGGATACAGCATTCACTGTATGACTATCAGAAACAGGACATTGAATGCAGTGACGTTCTGATTCGTTCAGCCTGTTTGTTGAGTATCTTTAAATCTCCTGAATATGAAGTTAATGGATCCAAAATCCCACATTGCAGTAATATTTGTTATCATCTCAAAGTAAGTTAATAAACTTGAATTGGTTCAAACTCACATCACTTGCTGCACCATTCTCTGATTCATGCATCTCATTAAAACTGAGTGGGCCCTTTATACATGGTTAATACTGGGGTAGTGTAACCGCGAATTTTTGCTGATTTTTATGAGTTAACCCCCTTGTCAGAGCTATCAGTGAGCAGAGAAATGTACTGTTTATGACCTACATCCGTGGTAATGATTATGGTATTACTCTCTAATTTAACCAAACACTCCTGGTGTACTCAGACAGTTACCTGCAATGATTTAGATGTTGAGGATTTAAAAAATAACTTATGGACTGTCCTGTTCTAGTTCATTAGATACTCTTTCAGAAGTTTACCTAGGTGTCATGTATCACTGTCAACTCACTTTTTGTTTCTCCGGCACACAGCTTTCCTTTACTGTGCATTTTAGGGTCGGAGCAATTTGGAAAAAAAGATGCAGGGAGAGACATTCTGCAATGTAAAGAGGTGCTTCTAATCTCCGGGTCCAAACTGTTTAGTGACACGCACTTACATTCTGAACATAATCCCTTCAGACATGCTTCATATTATGTTGGCTAAATTGAATTTAGAAACGCAGATTAGTGATGGTATGTTATTTTGTAATGTGAGAGAGACTTTGAGTGACAGCAAAAATAAAGTCACTCATTTTGTTGGCTAATAATATTATTGAAGTTCACTTTAGCTTTATCTGCTTGTGGTTGAATGTAGGATGAAAGGGAGTTAAGTTCTAATTGAATATTCTAAATATAATCACTTTGGACACGCTCTGTATTCAGTTGTCTAAATTGAATTTGAAATGTTCAGTATGAATTATGTTATTTTGTAGTGGGACAGAAACTTTCAGTGTCCAGGGGGAAAAAAAAGCTGAATTGTTTTACTAGCTGGTAATATGTTTGAACTTTGATTTTAGTTTTATCTGCTTGTAAATGAATGTAGAAATAAAGGGAGCCAACTTCCAATTGAATTTTTTTTAAGCAAAATACTTGCAACGATCATGTGATACAGACCTGGAGTTACTCAATTTTACTTCCACCATTTAAAAAAAAATCTTCCAAAGGACCTATCCAGCAAAATAAATATCTCAAGATGTGTATATGTCCATGTTTAAACATAACCTCATGTAAATACATGAGCCCCTGTGCTCGGGCTGTGTGAGCTGATACCAGGATTCAGTCTCAGACTCCAGCAGGAAACCAACAGGTGGAAACTGTAAGCCTGCCCTTTCCGATGGCCATATAAATCCTGGGCACTAGACCGTAATTCAACATTCCTGGGTCGGCTTTGTTTAGAAAGATCTTGACAGAACCGCTTCCCAGAAGTTATCAGAATGATTGAGTCGACAATTTTTCTCAGGTTGTTGCTGACTTTCTTATCATGTGAGTGTTTTTTGTTCAAGTCTCTCTTTGTTACTTTCTCAATGTTAGTCTACCGCAGGAATGTAAAACACTCAGCCATCATTTCATCAGCATTAATGCTCATGGGTTATTTGTTTTCTTTTTTAAAGGTGTCCAGTCGGAGATTGTTTTGATTCAGCCAGAGGCAGAGACTGGCCATCCCGCAGGCAGCCTGAAACTGACCTGGAAAACCAGCGGCTTCGATCTTGGCAGCAGCTACATGCACTGGGTCCGCCAGGTTCCCGGACAGGGTCTGGAGTGGCTGCCGTACTACTATAATTCAAACAGCAATAACTATGCACCAGCGATTAAGGATCGATTTACTGCGTCCAAAGACACTTCAAACAACATTTTCGCGTTGGACATGGGGAACCTGAAGGTCGAAGACACCGCCATCTATTACTGTGCAAGAGACCACAGCGAGAGGAACCAGGGCTATACCCGTTCATAAACAGCTCGAGGGAACATTTTGTCAATTCCATCATAAACTGACGGTCAGTACGAGTTTTAATTGCAATTATATCAACTGCGATCTGAAGCAGACCTCAGGCTGCCTCTTACAAAACTATCAAAGAGGAACTGTACCATTTAAAATACCAAACTGGTGACACAACGGGACAATGTTTTGGGCATGTCATATGTACTGCTAACACTTCCATCAATTAAATGCTCGGACAAAATGTTAGTTTTAATATATCTGACAGCTCAGGAAATCACTGCTAATTGTTATATCAACTCTGACATTATTTCTAAACATGATCAGTACTAAATGGCTACTTCAAATGAAAATTGAGACCTTGAGTAAAGAACAGAGAATGACTGTGCTGGTCTACATCATTGTGATGCTACAGTGGGTCACAGTGTTGTGCATTGCGGCATTCTCATATAATAACCACCAACAAGGATTTATCTCAAATTGGTGATTTCTACCGTGGCAGGAGCGAGAAATAATGTGAGATGCAATTTAAACACAATCCAGTCGTGCTAGTTTGTACAAATGTATAATTTTTTTCTACCTTCTTCGTGTTGATTGACAAGCTAAATGCAGACCAAACCTGGAAAAGTATTCCAAGCTTTCAAAATAAAATGAATAGTTAAAGCTGAAATAATGCAGAGTCATTTTTAGAGGAGTCTGAATCACTGCTTTCTAGGAAGTGATGAAATTATCTGCATTTTACAGTTTACAGTCTGTCATAGTATTTGAAACAACGTGTCTCACAGTGATATACTATCTTGATTACTGGGGCCAAGGGACCATGGTGACTGTGACTTCAGGTAAGACCCTTGAATTTTCTTGGTGACTTTTTAAAAACTTTCTATTCATGTGACTAATCTCTGAATTAAATGAAACTCAGATTCTGTGCTGAGATTGGTTTGGTTCGGATTGATTATTGTTCAGACTGATTATAGACTTCAGTAAAGGCTCAGCAAATAGTTAAAATGGTGATAATGGAGACAGTTGCTCAGTGTATCTTTTTTGATCAGGTGGGCTTTGTATGTGGCTGGGTTACTTGAAACACCTTATGTCTCTTAATCAGTCAGGTATAAATAATGCTTAATGTCAGTGACACACTGACTGTGAGTTTTATTATCAACAACAAATGCTAATAATTTAAAGATGTGCGATATATTACCAGACATGATTAAAATATGCTAAAATGTCATTATTCATTTTTTGAAAAGATTCAATGTATACATAATGCACTTACCATGATTATATTTTCTCATTTATTTTGTTAATTTTGTTGATGACAAGCAGGTTAGAAACTGTCATAAAATTTTCTTGCGGCGCTATATTGCATTCTGTTGATTCGATTCTGAAACTGTTTTACTTGATTCTGTTGAACTGTGTTGATTGGATTCTGACTTTGTTTTTACTTGGTTTTGTTAAATTGCATTGATTGGCTTTTGAAATGGTTTTATTTAATTCCGTTGAATGGAATTGGTTGGATTCTGATTATGTTTCATTTAAATCTGTTGTTTTGAGTTGATTGGATTCTGATTTTATTTTTCTTGATTCTGTTGAATTGTGTTGATTAAATTCTTATTCAGTTTGTGGAATTGATCTGCGTTTTCATGCTTTCTGTAATCGGTGTTTTCTTTCTGTTGAGGAAATTGTCTCTGTGGATGACATTTCATTACCAATATTGTGAAGTTCTTCGTTTTTAATGAATCATTTCTGCATTTGTTAAACTCATATGACATTTTTCTGCGCTTGATGGAAAACAATGCATCCGTTTGTAACGGTCTAAAAAGCAATTGTAGGCAGAAACACGGAAGTGAGAGAAATGAAAAAACGTTTTTAATGCATTGACTTTTTAAAAATAATCTCAGTTCTAATTGTAAACTAACTCAATTTTGTTTTGAGTAGCCTCATTCAAAATAAAATTTGGGACTAAAATCTGAAACTGCAGAATTGATCAGATTACGTAATTTACACTAATTTATAATTATAATGTGGTAACATTTGTCCATTCAAGTAATTTTGTTTTGACCTTGAAGTGGTTAATCAATATATGCCTTCAACTGTTCTACTGTGCGCTGTAGAAGATTTCATGATCAGGAAGGGTGTACAGGTTGGAAATAAATTGAACGGTTGCAGGAAATGTTACAGCTTTAAATGTTAAGTCCCCTCACAAACAAGGTTGCTGTTGTGACTTGTTATTTCTATTCAATTTAATCATTAGTTTGTTGGATTCTGAGCAGCTTTGTTAGATTTCAATTTGAGTTTGTTTTTGTGAAGTTACATCATGTTCTCGATTCTGTTGAAAATGTTTGCAGAGCTAGTTCTGCTGCAAACACATCGTGTTGTGATTTGGTGAACTTTGCTCTGTTGAGAAGGGACTGTGACTAGGTAACATTAAATGTGTTATATTGGGGAAACCGTATCTGGTTTCTACATTGCTTTTGCAATGTTAACGTGGTTGGTGACAGTGAACCGCTCCAGTTTCCTCATTCAATGCAACCAGCGAGTTGAAATTTCTTCAAGCCTAATATTAAGTGAAAGGCAAATCGCAAAGATTTTGGAAATGAAGGGAAAACAGATATCTTCGGATGCAAACTTTACTTAGAAGTAATAATTAAGGATTAATCTAATCCATGCGTTACAATCCACATTCAGAACTCAACTATCTAGTCCATTCACAAGGTTTGTCTTTAAATAGTTTACAAGTCATAGAGAAATATAAATAGAATTTCAAAAGTATAATATTCTAATAGTTCTTGCTCTTCAGCAAAAATGCCATGACTGTGCTATAATTGATCCAGAAACACCTTTCAATTCCGCTGTACACTGCATACAATTTTTCTGGCTGGAAAAGATCGTTGGCAATGACCATTTGGAAATTGTACTCGATTCGATGAAGAGCAAATCAGTTTCACTGCTTTGATCAGTTTCACAAGTAACTTGAGTTAATTTATTGTTATGTCCCTGATTAAACTGGATTCGCAGGGTAAAAATAAAACATTAACTGAATTATTTAATCTGCACAATGCTTTAGGTGTTCCTAATCCGTGCATTTTAAATAAATAGTTACATTTTACAACAAAGTATCAACTGAAAAGTCATTCTTTCGGAAACAACTGCTATAGTGAATTATGTGACCAAGGCCAAATTTTGAATTAATTAAAATAATCATGACCTCGCAGGGCAGCATGGTGGCTCAGTGGTTGGCACTGCTGCCTCACAGCGCCAGGGTCCCAAATTTGATTCCACCCTCGGGTGACTATCTGCGTGGAGTTTGCACATTCTCCCTGTGTCTGCGAAGGTTTACTCTGGGTGCTCCAGTTTGCTACCACAGTCCAAAGATGTACAGTTCTGTATTGAACAATTTAGCACAGTGTGCAGGGATGTGTAGGTTAGGGTGCGTTATTCAGGAGTAAATATAGGATGGGGGAATGCGCTACTTACTGTTCGGAGGGTCATTAAACCATTGGAGTGCTTGCTGCAAACCCAGAGAATGTATGTTTTATCGATATGTTCAGAAATATGCATCGTTCACAAATTTGCAGAAGACATGAACCAGGGGATAACATAGCACATTGTTTATTCAAACACTGAAAATAGAGTAATACATCTTTTAATTAACATACTTGACCGATTATTGCAATGCAGTAATCTGAAGGAGACTGCTCACATTAGTTAAGTGTGAGGATCGTTTAGATTAGATATCCTGCTGTATGTATCGGGCCATTTGGCCCAACACGTCGATACCAATCCTCTGAAGTGTCACCCACCCAGACCGATTCCCCTACCCTCTCTTTACCCCTGACTAATGCACCTAACACTATGGACAATATAGAATGACCAACTCACCTGATGTGCACATCTTTGGATTTTGGGAGGAAACACACACAGACATAGGGGAGAATGTGTGGACTCCACACAGACAGTCACCCGAGGCTGGAACCGAGCCCTGGTTACCTGGTTCTGTGAGACAGCAATGCTGTTCACTAAACCAGTAAGTAAAAAGTGAGGTCTGCAGATGCTGGAGATCAGAGCTGAAAATGTATTGCTGGTTAAAGCACAGCAGGTTAGGCAGCATCCAAGGAACGGGAAATTCGACGTTTCGGGCCAGAGCGCTTCATCAGGAAGGGCTTTGTTTCCTGATGAAGAGCTCTGGCCCGAAACGTCGAATTTCCTGTTCCTTGGATGCTGCCTAACTGCTGTGCTTTAACCAGCAACACATTTTCAGCTCTCCACTAAACCACCGCACTGCCCACATCCATTAAAGCGAGCACCTTCTTACAGAAGCATGTTTTGAATTCATACCTTTTCAAAACATTTTCGATCATTCAAAGCAACTAACAAGAAAATGAACTTGCCCTAATTTCTTCAAAAGAAATGCATTTCCACACTGGAATGCAGTATTGACTTTATGCAGTGCATGCAAAATCTCCACAGTTCAAGAAATGTTTTAAGAATATGTTAAAATAATTTAGAAAATAGTCCATTTCCTCTGGATCTGTGCTTTAATTGGCGATATATCCCACCTCAATAATTTTGTTTATTACAATGGCTTATTAATTTATTAACTCAGTGGTTATCTATGTTCATTGTAAACACATTCTCATTCACATTAATCCTCTGGTTAGTTCCTACAATGAATGGTTAATTACAGTGAATATATTTGATGTGAGGAATTGAGGAGATGCTAGGGTTAAGTCTGTTGTATAGCTTGTTTCAGTGCTATCTCCAACTAACTTGGATACCCGTCCTGACCACTTGTAAATTGTCCAGTTCGGATAGCTGAATCTCAGACAGTTCAATTTCATCTCGCGCTTCAAAACCACTTTTATCTGCCAGATATGCAATAATCGATTAGGTGCCTCAGAATTGAGAGCCCTGACTAAGTTGCTCCAATCAGAACGACATTTCAGGAATAAAAGGCAGATTGCAAGAGTTTTGAAATTTGTTGTTGGCAACAACAGATATTTAATTGAGCGAAGCAGAGGGAATTTTTTAGATTTGTTTGTAGGTTACTTACAGTGTGGAAACAGGCCCTTCGGCCCAACAAGTCCAAACCAACCCTCCGAAGCGCAACCCACCCTTACCCCGACATTTACCCCTTCACCTAACACTACGGGAAATTTCGCATGGCCAATTCACCTAACCTGCACATTTTTGGACTGTGGGAGGAAACCGGAGCACCGGAGGAAACCCACGCAGACACGGGGAGAATGTGCAAACTCCACACAGAAAGTCACCTGAGGCGGGAATTGAACCCTAGTCTCTGGCGCTGTGAGGCAGCAGTGCTAACCACTGTACCACCAGGCCGCCCACTGCATATTTTCTTTGTGCCTCAGTTGTCCAAGACATATTTTGTGTCACAATGTAGAATCAGAAATTACTTTGCATCTTATTATTTAAAAACCTATCATCAACTTTTCATGTCACTGGCAACCATTCAAAACGTTTAAATCTATACCAAACTAAGTAGACCATCTGGTGCAGCAACATTCGCAGGGGAAAG
The DNA here is from genome assembly GCF_020745735.1 of Hemiscyllium ocellatum. NCBI lineage: Eukaryota > Metazoa > Chordata > Chondrichthyes > Orectolobiformes > Hemiscylliidae > Hemiscyllium > Hemiscyllium ocellatum. The sequence continues at coordinate 24,072,009 of NC_083446.1, forward strand.
AGTAAGGGAGTTCTAGGGTGAAATCCAGTGACAGTGAATTGATGGCAATGCAATTCCTAGTTTTATTCCTCTGTAGTTCCCATAAAGTTTGAACAATTCGGAGCTGCTGTCAAAGTATTCTTGGATAAATGTTGAAATGTTACTTTCATTGTACAAACATTCTGGAACAATCCCTGGTTGTTGGAAGGTGTTAATAACTAACATGGTTTATGTACTGTCAAAACAGGTGGGCTGTGTTCTCCGTGATATTGTTGAGCTCATTGTGTTCAGGTCTGTGGTGATGTTGTAGTAGTGTCCCTGACTCTGATCCAGGTGGCCTGTCTTGACTTACAACCTGTTAGAGAGGTATGTAACACCATCTCTTACCAGGTTACTTCAGTGCAAGAAAGCAGATTGAGATGTTTGGGTATTTGTTGGAATTCCACTCACAGAGGCCAGTGAAATCTATTCACTCGCTGTCCTGACTTGTGTCTCTCATAAATTAAACAGAATTTGGTGGGTAGCAGCTTTTTCCAGATCAATATTTGTTCACAAGCTTTTGGGCATCGCTAGATGGGGTTAATGGGGTAACTACTCAAATAAATCCCAGCTTTTGACTTGCTGTTCTAACAATATCATTTATAAGTAATCCAGAATGAATCATTTTCGAAGCATATTTGATGAGATTATGCTTAGGCTGTTTTACTTTATATTAAACTAGTGCTGTAGCTGAATTTGATTGTTCAGTAGGTGGGAGTTCCGCTGAATCCAACACTTGCAGCAGATGGTGATAGCTTTTCAGTTGGTCTTCAGTTGTTATCTCCGACCATCCAGTACCTCTGCTAAGAATTATTTTTCCAGCAGGAGTCAAGCAAACATAATCCCTGTTTATCTCAACAGGTGTGAGCTCTTGTGCCAAAAACATGAAAACAATTTGGTGAAGAGGGGATCTCTGGATGCGAAAGGTTCACCTTTCCTTCTCTCCACAGGAGCTGCTAGACCTGCTAAATTTCTTCAGAAATTTCTGTCTTTATTTTGGTTTTCTAGCATTTAAAGTTTGTTGTTTCATTGAAAAAAGTTCTGTTCGATTAAAAACTTTCTTCAGAGAAAAGATGCAATTGAACAAATTGTGAATGTTCAGAGATGTTAAATATCAGAGGATCATTGAATTTGAGCGCCCTGATCTCAAGCTGTAGTTTCACAAGAAACTGTTATGAAGTAACAACACATTCCAGAGTGTAGTGGCTGCTGTAGTTGGGTGCAAGTTATTTTGATCACTCAAATAGAGAATGTCAATGATTCCGTTCCAAATAATCAACAGAATTTTTTTTAAAGGATGTGTGAAACAATTAATTTGTTGAAATATTTTAATAAAAAGTATTCCCAGCCAGTGCTAGCTTAATGAATGACACAATGATAGGAAGGTTGGAGCAAGAGGAAGGCACTCAGCCCCTTGAGCTGTTCCACCACTTACTTAGATCATGGTGCATCTGTGAGATAAATCCACAGGCCTCCCTTTGGCTAAAACTCGTTAACACCTTTGATTAACAAGCAAACACTATCCCAGATTTACTGATTCGACTGCCTATAACAAAAGGAGACACCATTCCTGAAAGACATTCCTCTGAGTACTGTGACACAATGAGGCTGGAATTAATTGCTCATGAAAGTAAACTTTAAATCTCTGACAATTTCCAATTGAAACCTCCCAATCATCATATTTCATTAATTTAATACTATACTTCCCTCGAATAAAGAAATATTATGTGTGATTGCCTTGCTAAAAATGACGAGAATGTGAGGACTGCAGATGCTGGAAATCAGAGTTGAAAATGTGTTGCTGGAAAAGTGCAACAGGTCAGGCAGCATCAAAGGAGCAGGAGAATCGTCGTTTCGGGCATGAGCTCTTCTTCAGGAAGAAGGGCTCATGCCCGAAACATCGATTCTCCTGGTCCTTGGATGCTGCCTGACTTGCTGCGCTTTTCCAGCAACACATTTTCAGCAGTTGCGAAAAATGAGGGAAGCTTCATTCCTATTATATGAGTAAGAAATAGCTCTGTTCATTCAGTGAAAGCACAGTCAAATCACACAAAAGGAAACCATGATTTGGAGATGCCTGTGTTGGACTGGGGTGTACAAAGTTAAAAATCACACAACACCAGGTTATAGTCCAACAGGTTTAATTGGAAGCACAGTAGCTTTCGGAACGAGACTCCTTCATCAGGTGATGAAGGAGCGTTGCTCCGAAAGATAGTGTGCTTCCAATTAAACCTGTTGGACTATAACCTGGTGTTGTGTGATTTTTAAAAAAGGAAACCATGTCATCTTGTGTAGACACGCAGGTGCCTCAAATAATTTTCAATTCTTCCAGTGGTTGTTTGAATCTCTAGACAGGTGTGGATGTGTCAGACTTTTATATCGCCTTGAGAAACCAGTTGTCATCAGTCTATTTGAATTGCTGAAGTTTGCGTGGTATTAGCACATTCACAGCACTGTTAGGAAGTGAGTCCGATGGCTGTGATTGAGGAAGAGGAAACGGGCAGGGAAATAGTCGAGAGTCAAGTTGAAGTCTGATTTGGAGGAAAGCTTTACAAGCATGTGCGCCCTTATCCTCAAGGATCACAATTTTGGAACATGCTGCCGAAGGGACATGTCAGCATGCAAAATGGAAGCTGAAGAAGGCATCTCGGCCTCCCTAGAAGGTTATTCCATTCATGGGATCATCATTAATCTTGCTGCTCACCAGTCTTCCCAACACTCGATAACATTGAACCTGATTGTTTACTGTTCAACAAAAGAATGGTGAATTCTTTTGAAATTCTCCGCCACAAAAATTCATAGATTCAAGACTCATAGATTCTTGAAAGCGTTGTCTCAAGTACCTAGTGTGTTGAAGATGTTTAGCACATGTACCTTCATTGGTCAGAGCACTGAGTGCAGGATTTAGGGCTTCATATTGTAACTGACCAAAACACTGGAATGAACTGTTAGAGGAAGTGGTAAATGCAGAAATAGGTCCAACAATTAGAAGACATTTGAACTACAGGAACTGGATAGGTCTGGATGGATATGGGCTAACGGCAGGCAAGTGGAATTAGTTTAATTTGGGAACTCTGGTCAGCATGGACTGGACCAAAGGAACTGTTTCTGTGCTGTACGACTTTATGTCTCACTGACTTTATGGCGGAGTCGGCTTAAAGTTGGAAGGTGGTGAGCAAGTGAGGGGCTAGATTGGGAATGTGGGAGAGTTTGGGCTGGTAGGCTGTGAGGTGTTGGCTGGCTGCTGGATAAGCTTGCATGCACCTGTCTGGCAAGGTGGCATCAAGGTAAATGGTAATGGTCACAGGATAATTTGGTCGAATTGTGCTTGGTAGGTGAGGGATAGTTTGAGCTGAAAAGCAGGAGGTCTGTCTTTGCCAGGCTGGTTTTTGGCGAGGTGGGCAGAATGCCAGGCTGGTTAGTGCAGAGGTGGGCAGATTGCCAGGATGTTTCGGGGGTGGAAGGTCACTGTGATGAAGTGACAGGCAGATGTGTTGTCAAAATACAAAGCTCACAGTCCAGCAAAATAGTAGTTTGTAAAGCACAGATGCAAAAGGAGCTAAGATGCAATGTGTACAGGTTGACTTGGGTAAGATGAGAGGTCAGTGATCAAGGGCTGAGGTCATGTCTTGGGTAGTGGGCTTTTGTCAGAGGTTGTGAAAATGATGGTGCCAGGTCCAGTCAGGTCCAGATTCACCATGGACCAGGTACAGGGTGGCATGAGTGTAAATGAGTGAAAGGAATTGAGATCATATGTCCGTCTGGAATATAGAACATTACAGTACAGTACAGGCCCTTCAGCCCTCGATGTTGCGCTGACCTGTGGAACCGATCTGAAGCCTATCTATCCTACACTATTCCATTTTCATCCATATGTTTATCCAATGACCTTTTAAATGCCCTTAAAGTTGGCGAGTGTACTATTGTTGCAGGCAGTGGGTTCCATGAACCTACTACTCTCTGAGTAAAGAAACAACCTCTGACATCTGTCATCTATGTCCTCTCCTGCTAGCCATCACTATTCAAGGAAAAAGACTTTCACTGTCCACCCTCTGTTTATCTTTTATGTCTCAATTAAGTCACCTCTCAACTTTCTTCTCTCAAACAAAAACAGCCTCAAGACCCTCATCCTTTCCTCATTAAACCTTCCCGCCATACCAAGCAACGTCCTGGTAAACCTCCTCTGCACTCTTCCAAAACTTCCACATTCTCTCTATAATGTGGTGACCAGAACAGTACACAGTACTCCAAGTGTGGCCACACCAGAGTTTTGTACAGCTGCAGCCAAACCTCGTGGTTCTGAAACTCAGTCCCTCTATCGATGAAAGCTAACACAAAGTATGCCTTCTTAACAACTCTATCAAACTGGCTGTCAAACGTTAGGGATGTATGTACATGGACACCGAGATCTCTCTGCTCATCTACACTACCAATATGGATAGCCTTGGATGCGTTTCATGTGATAGGGGTTTTGTGTTCCGGGCATGAATGGGTGTATAGCAGGGTAGGGTTTGTCAATGTTAGTGGAAATTTAGGTCTAGGCTGAGTAAGTGCAGTGGTTAGTCTGAAAGATGAGGTTTGGTGGTGAACTGCGTGTCAGTTTGATAGTTATTAAAGTTAAAGATTACTTGTTCATTTCTCAAATCATATTTACGTAAATACTAAGCTGTAACAGTCCAAAGTCTCTGAATCTTGATGGTGCTCCATTTTTCAGAGGCCTCCAGAACAGATAATTATAAATTAGATGTTTCAACTTCTGGACAATTGGCATGAGTTCAGCCGTGACAGCCATCGTCCCCGTCCCAGTGCTCAGCTCCTGCATGTGCTGCTGCTGCAGTGACCTTCCTCCCAGAGAGAACATTCTGCCTTGCATTGATAAGTGAGGAAGGCTCACTGGACCTGATTTCCAAATATGGGGACGGCAAACACGAGGGGACACAACTTTAAGGTGAGGGGAAATAGGTATAAGACAGATGTCAGAGGTAGTTTCTTTACTCATTGAGTAGTAAGGGTATGGAATGCTTCGCCTGCAACGGTAGTAGATTCACCAAGTTTAAGTACATTTAATTCGTCATTGGACAGGCATATGGACGTGCATGGAATAGTGTAGGTGGGATGGGCTTCAGATTGGTATGACAGGTTGGCGCAACATCGAGGGCCGAAGGGCCTGCACTGCGCTATAATGTTCTATGTTCTATGATTCACTCTGATTTCTCTCCGGGGGTACTGCCAGCTGTTGGGTATTTCCAGCAGCACAGTACCTAATGGGGTGGCACGCTGGTTCCGTGGTTAGCGCTGCTGCCTCACAGCGCTAGGGACTTGGGTTCCATTCCAGCCTCAGGTGACTGTCTGTGTGGAGTTGGCACTTTCTCCCCATGCCTGTGCGCGTTTCCTCCCACAGTCCAAAGATGTGCAACCTGTGGGAATTGCAAATGTTGTGTTCAGTGATTGGGAGGTTAGGTGCATTAGTCAGGGTTAATTGTAGCATAATAGGGTAGGGGAATGGGTCTGGATGCGTTACTTTTCAGAGGGTGGGTGTGGACTTGTTGGGCCAAATAGCCTGTTTACACACACTGTAGAATTTCGATGAATCTGCATTTCCTTGGTTTGTATTTTGTGAATCCGCTCTGCTCTTCACAGCAATCCAGTGAAAGTGTCAATTGGTGAGATCTTCAAACAGATACTGGGGTGGGATAAGGATGTTCGTCTTCCTAAGTTATATGGTAATGGTCAAGGTGGAGGGCATGTTTCTAAAGAGGGAACCAATGATCATGATCAGCAACTGGTAGGAAACAACAATAAACTCCAGTTATGCTGTAGGGTTCAGCGGGAGCATACTGGCAAACGGTTGCAGCTGAGGATACATTTGAGTAATTGATAAGGTGAAATTATCAGAAACTAACATGGTCATTCTATTGTAGAGACACCATCTCCCCCCACACTTTACTGCCTGGTCTCCTCCTGTCAGGAGCACAACACCGGTTCTGTGGTCTATGGTTGTTTGGCGATGGACTATTCCCCTGACGTCACCAAGGTAACCTGGAAGAAAGGTGGGGAGCTAATCACGACTGGATTGAAGACTTACCCATCAGTGAGAAACAAGAAGGGAACCTACACCCTGAGCAGCTAGTTAACCCTGTCCGAGTCAGCGGTAGATTGTCCCAGCAAAATCTACTGTGAGGTTCAGCACAGCAGGTCACACAAGACCAAAGAAATGCCATGTCCAGGTACATATTGTGGGAACTGAGATCAACAGAACAGCTGGGATTAATATGAATAAGCCATTATTTATAACCGTTTTCACAGAATCACATTATACAGCACAGGAAAAAAGGCCCTTTGATCCATCCAGTTCACACCTATCAATAACAGCCACCTAACTATTCCAGTTTCGTGCCAGCACATGATCCATTGCCTTGTGTGACTTGCCCTTGCTAGGATGCATCTCAATACTTCATACTTATTATGAGGGGCTCAGTCTCTACATGACTTATAGGTGCTGAGCTCCAGGCTAACACCACACTCTGTTTGTTTTTGTTTTCCCCTGAGATCCGCTTGTAACCTCCTGGCCTTTCCTTCACCCTGTTGCCCCTGAGGCATTTATCTCTCCATCAAGGGGAAAGGTTTCATCCAGTTTACCCTGTCTATGCCTAAAATAATTCTAGACATCATGATAATCTTCTCCCTAATTCTCTGCTCCAAGGAAAACCCCTGTCTATCTAATCTAGTTTCATAAGTGAAACCCTCCAACCCAGGCAAGATCCTGGCAAATCTCATCAATACTGCCTTCAGTGTAATCACATTCCTTCGATAACATGCACACAACACTGCAGTATGGCCTAACCAGTGTTCTATTACTTCCAGTATCATCTCCCTACTCTTCATTGTCAATGTCTAGGCCAATAAAAGCAAATATCCTCCCACCTTCTTAGCCACTTTACACAGATTACACAGTACTATAAGGGATCGGTGGGTACATGCACCAAAGATCCTCAGGCCTTTCCAGGGTTCCACCATTCAAAACGTCATACCTCACAGATTCTTCTGCCGAATTACATCACTTTACATTTATCAAGAATAATTCCCATTTGCAACTTCTCTTCACATACAACCAACCCTTTTATATCCTCCTGCAATCTAAAGCTATTATGCTCATGACTTACCAACATAACAGCTTTCATTTCATCTGTGAATTCACTGGTTTATCCTCCTAAATTTGAGTCTCAATCATTGGTATGTAAGAGAAATAGCAAGGAAATCAACACCAATCCCTACTGAACACCAGGAGACATAGATTTCCAGTCACGCAGACACCCAATGACTATTATCCCCTGCTCCCACCACTCAGCCAGTTCTAGATCCAATCTGTCAAATTAACTTGGATCCCATTGGCTCTGATTATTGATATCATCTGAACATCGAGTTATCTCTCTGAAATCTACTATCAAATTGTTACACATGACTTCCTCTCAATAAAACCGTGCTGAACATTGTTGATTTATCTTCCAAATGAAGACTAATTTCACTTCTCAATAGTTTCCCTACCACTGAGACTAGCTTGACAGATCTGTGTTTTTATTATTTATCCCTTCCTTCGTCCTGCATAACAGTGCAACGTTGGCTGATCTACACTCACTTGGCACAACTGCTAAATTATTGTCAGCAACCCAACTATTTCATCCTTTGCATCGCTCAACCGTTTGGTATAATTTTCATCTGCCCTGGAAATACAACCACTTTTCATTCAGCAAGACAACACAGAACATCACGTCATGTGTCCTAATTTCTGAAAACAACATCGCAACACCCCTCCATGATTTCTGTCCCCACATTGTCGCTCTTACTAGTGAACACTGACACTATACATTCGTTTCGACCACAACCGAATCCTCCGGCTCCATTCCAATAATAACACTTAATGGGCATTACAGTTTCCCGAATAATTCTTTTATTATGAATGAGCCTGCAACTTTTAAAAATATTTTCCTTTATTTTGACTGCTATTATTTTCTCATGGTTCCTTTTTCTCTTCTAATTCCTTTGACTTTCAAACTTTCCCTTGCACGTTCTGTACTCCATGCTAATTTCTATTGTTTTGAGATTTCAGTGTAGACTGGAAGCCTCCTTTGTTTCTCTTTATCTCCCCCTCCATGCCTTTCGGTGCCCAGACCCCGCTGCATTCTTGGTCCCATGCAGTTGCTTCCTGGGAAATGTCCTCCCTGTGATTTTCCTACCTCTTTCTTAAATGTGTCACACTGCTCTGACTCAGATTTACCAATAAGTGTCAGCTTCCAGTCCACTCTGGTTCAGTCATTACCTGATCTTACTAAAATTGTCCTTCCCCTTTTCCGAACTTTAGGCCAATTTCTATTCCTTTGTAGTACAATCTGAAATCCAACTGATTTCCGATCACTGTCTGCAAAGTGATCCACCATTGATGTTATACCCACTGGGTCGACTTCATTCCATATAGTTAAGTCCAGGTTCACCCCTCTCTTGCAACGTCTGGATTAAAATTCTCTGTATTAAACATATACTTTGTTAAAATATTCTCCTGGGGGCATTTTCAGAATTGTGCTCCCTCTAAATTTTTGACAAAATGAATATCCAAGCCGATGCTGGGTATAGGCTTTTCTCATTCCCCTATTTAATTTACATTTCTCTGAAATTTGTCCATGTATTTGCACTTGGTCTTTTGGACCTATAGTAAGGTCTATCGTGCTCTCCCAGTAGTTATGTTTGCTGTATTTTGGTTTTGAAGTACTGTCCATTTGCCTTTATTCGAGGAGGTATCCATGATTTCATTTCACTTTACAGCCTAAAATACCCTTGTCAGAATTGCGACAGAACCAACGTTCTGTACCGCACACCCAAGCCCCCATCCTTTTCTATCTTTCCCTGTCTCGCCTGTAGGCACTAAATCCTGGAATATTGAATAGCCACTCCTGCCCCACTCTCAATATGTCTCCGTGATAGCAACCGCATCATTTCCTCATTTATGCCGGTATTTCATCTGCCTTGTTCAACAGACTCTGTCATTAAAACGAATACCATCCAACATTGCTATCTCCCTTCTGATTTAACCAGCCTATAGTTTTTGTGCCTCCTTGACTGCCTTGCTATGTCCTATAATTTTAGCCTTTCACATTGTCCTGCTGATCTTTCTGTGTGGATCCCAGCTTCTCCAGCACTCTGCACCATTATGCTTCTTGTATCCATTAACCACAAGAAACCTTGATATATGAGAACTGATTGTATTTGTTCTGAAATTCGTCAGATAATTTATGTGATGTGTTTCCTAAAGATCCAGGTATTCTCCAACCAACTCTTCTCCTAACTGTGAGCTCCAGTGAAGAAATCGCAAGCAGCAAGTTTGCAACTGTCGTCTGTTCAATCATCGATTTCCATCCGAAGTCAATCTCCGTGAGTTGGTTGAAAAATGGCCGACCCTTGGATTCTGGCTTCTTCACGTCTCCCGTGTGTGAGGAAAACGGGAACTTCTCGGCGACGAGTCGCCTGATGGTACCTTATGGTGAATGGTTCAACAGCGCAGTCTATAACTGCCAGGTCACTCATGGAGAAAACATTTGAAGTAAAAGCATCAACGCACTCCAGGGTAACAGACACATACTGAGAGAGCTACAAATCATTCTGAACTCGGATGGGAATCAAACGCACTAATTTATCAGGCGTGGTAAACAGCACGGTACAGCTTCTCGTTTCCCAACATACCACATGTCTCATTTCAGTTTGAGTGATACATTAGCATTGCTCATAATTCAACATTTTGGCAAGTCAGAAAAGCATGTTTCCCTTCTGTTGATGATAGATATATAGACAGGGAGCTATTTTAAATAGATTGTTGCCTGACCATGCTGGGAGAGGCATTCGGAGTGCTGAATCCTTCCCTGGTAGCCACTTCAAGGATAAGTTCTGGGGTGGAGGGGGGATATTGGAGAAATATCTGATTGAAACATATAAAATACAGAGAGACTGAGGTCGAGTGAACGTGGAATAGATGTTTTGACTGGTAGGCGAGACGAGGACCCAAGGGCACAATATCAGGGTCAAAGAGGCACCCTTTAGAACTGAAATGGGGGGATTTCTTCAGCCAGAGGGTGATGAGTCTGTGGAAGTTGTTGCTGCAGAGGGCTGTGGAGTCCAGACCATCGTGTGTATTCAAGCCAGAGATAGATCGGCTCTTGTTTAGTACGGGGAAAAGACCGTAGAATGGCTTTAGCCCAAACATCGATTTTCATGCTCGTCGCAGGCTGCCTGACCTGCTGTGCTTTTCCAGCATCATTCTGATCTAAATTCTGGATTGGCCGAACAGCCTTATTATGATCCTCTATCTTATGGCATTGTGGTCTCAAAATGACATGGTTAAAATATGCAGTGACCCTTGAAAATAAATCAAAATGCGTTCAATGCTTCATTCCCTGCTCAGGAATAATCTGTTGGCATTGGACATTGTACGACATTGATTTTTATCTGGTACTGAGTTCTTTAACTTCATTTATGGGATCAGACCACAGACCAAGTGGGTGTCACATTTGATGAACTGGGATAAACGTGATCTCACTGAGCTTCTTTAAGATGCTCTCTGTAATTAGTAGATGAGGCAGGAGAATAAATTCGGGTAAGAATGCTACAATAGGGATGAATGAACGAGGGACTTGTGACAGGCTGATTTAGCTTGATTTGGGGTGACGATGTTTACACAGTGAGTAGTGGATGTCTGTAAAATTAGTGTACATTTCCATCGCGTTTGTAGATTAATTTAAGATGCTTTTGTTTTTTTTTCTCCCCTGCTCTGTGAAGAAATTTAAAAATGCAGCTTGGTAAATAAATGAAAGTAGAGACCAGTTATGAACTAACTGAATGTCCTTCTTGATATCCAATGCTGTACTCAATATCTTGTTTTCAGATCTACTCCAAACACAGCCCACGAGGAACAATGACATAATTTAGAGAATGACATCACACCAATAACGCAAAGTATTTTTGATCACGTTAAATATAATGAACAGAATTTACATGGCTGTTCACAGCTCCTGTAATACTTTAGAACTATGCAAAGAGAATAATCATTATTTATTATAATTTGTCCAAAATTTGGGATGTGATTTGGCAGTCAGCGTGACCAGCAGCACTTGCACCAAAGGGTTATGAACATGGAAATGAACTCATTATATTCAGATTACTCTTGTCACAAGTATCAATAGATGGTCTTAAGTGAGAGACAAACTCTGAAAGAAAGGTAATTCCATGGATTACATGATGATATCTTCAATGATTTTACTTTTTTCACAGGCTTAACTTGTTACAAAGCCAGTGTTCTTTAGGAATAATTACGCAGGGTATGTTATAGGTAATCACAAATCAAAATACATCAACAATAGTAAGCATCGTTTCAGCAATAGTTGGAGTTCCCATTTTGAAGGTGGTGTCTTCTCCCTGTGAAGAAGTAATCTGAAGATTGGGTGTTTTCATCATAAAGAGGCATTTTTCATTGACTTTGATTTTTGTTTCATAGAAGATACCGAGTGCCACCCTCACACCGTTCAAATCCTCCCACCGCCAGTAGAACAAGTCTTACTGGAGGCGACGGTGATGTTAACCTGCGTTGTGTCCAATCTTCCTTCTGGGGTCAACGTGACCTGGAAACAAGAACAGAAGCCTCTGAAATCAGAGATTGCTGACCAGCCTGAACAGAATCCTAACAGCGTGGTCAGCAAATTATACATTTCGACTGAAGCCTGGCTGAGTGGCGTTACTTTTGAATGTGTAGTGTACCGTCAGAATCTACTGACTCCGCTGAGAGACTCCATCCACAAGGAGAAAGGTGAGTAGTTTGATTAAAACACAAAGGATCCCATGTGTACTCCAGATCTAGTTACATCAATGGCAGGCTTTGATTGGTAATGAACAACACAGTTGGGAGCATTAATGGTGCATCTGAAGGCAGGATAGCTAAGGAGCTGATTAAGAAGAAGACTGACCGAAGTATATTCTATTCTGATTAAGTCAGATAAGGTGGGAAGAAGCCTGGGTTGTGACGTCACCACCAGCAATTACAATTGGACAGAATTCCCTTGTTGTGGGCTGGAAGCATGCAGGCAACTTTCACATTAAACTTGTTACTTCTTTCACTGCACAGAAGGTGCACCATTCTGATTCTTTATAAAACGAAAAAGAATAAATCCCAAATTAAAAATGGTGTATTTTAATATTTAGTGAAATTGTGATATTGGTTCAGGATTTTTATGGTTGATCTATATTTGACTCAAATATTCTGCAGTGATTAATCCGGTGGAGCCATCAATGTCGGTCCTCCTGCCACCAAAACAAGAAATCTCCTCTCAGAGGTTTCTCTCCCTCACCTGTTTAGTGAGAGGTTTCTCCCCCAGAGAGATCTTCGTCAAGTGGACAAACAATGACAGGCCCGTGAATCCCAGTAACTACAAGAACACCGAGGTGATGGCAGAGAATGACAACATCTCCTTATTCGTGTACAGCCTGTTATCCATTACAGCGGAGGAGTGGGCCAGCGGTGATTCTTACTCTTGTGTGGGGGGACATGAAGCGATTCCATTGAAGATAATCAACAGAACAGTCGATAAATCCAGCGCTAAACCGAGTTTAGTAAACATTTCACTTGCACTGATGGACACTGTTAATTCATGCAAATAAAATATCAAAGTTGCATTTAATAATTCAACAAAAGTAATAAAGTGTTTTTTTTCCCTTCAGTTGTGAGTTAAATACTGAATTAGTTGTTTCTCACTCTGACTTACATTGCATCTGTTAAGTTAAAGTGGATTATTAACAGGTCTAGGACGAATGTCTTGTGCAGTTAATGTTCCCTGCTCACATACACCCTGGGTCAGAGACAGAGTAAAGCTCACTCATTGCAGGCTTGCGCCAAGTACCTTACCCATCCTAAATCCCTCTGTGATAAAATCTGACAATGTCCATTTTATGTCAATGGTAGAGCACGAGTTTTGAACTTGGTGTTGTTGATTACCCCGATTGGACATTCTCACAAAATTCATGTCAGTTTTAAACTGCCACATTGCACCAATTTGAAATGTAAATTTAAGACACGTTAAAATTAAATTCCATTGGAACATACCAATCGTAAAGATTGCAGAGCAGTTTGAGTGTAACCTTTGTTTCTGGGGAACTGCCAGGGATCTTGTGCTAGCGCTTGAGTTGACAGAATGTATCTTCACTTTCACACCAAAGAGAATCGACAGATAAGTTGTTGTGGAGCAGAGGGGAGGGGAACGAATGGTTTGTCCTCTTGCTCCCTGTTCAGAGTTTTCATGGTAGATGTCCTCTGTAATGTAACCTAGTTGCTACCAGAAACAGTCAGCTTCTTGCTTACTGTCCAAAGATTTAACATTTCCATGCAAAATAATACCTTTGAAGCATGTTTGACATGCTTGGCTCTGTTAACAAATGATTAACGTCGATTCCCATGATCCAAAACTGGTGTTTGTATCGTCCCGGTTTGAATTCCATAGTTTTGTCTCAGTTTGCTGGAGCAGGTGGGATCAATTCTGATATTCAAATACCTGATATCATTTTGTTTCACATACAGAACAGAAGTAGACATTTTCTAATAAACATATTCAGAAATGTTATCACTGGGCAGTGGTAATTTGAACTCACACCTTTTCTCTCAGAGACAGAAATTCTATCACTGCAATAGAAGAGTTACTCATAAAACGCTGATGCCTCCATGACGATGGGAAATGTTTCCTACAAAACCAAGGTCAGATCTAATTATAAGCAATTCATTAAAATTAGAACAATAAAATAGAATAATAAAAATTACAGTCTGGTATAAGAACAGATATCGAGAGATGATCACAAATACACTCGTAATGAAACACATACGGCCTCTCACCTAAAGACACATATTTATGTGCACACTCAAATGTGCATAAGGATAAGATGTCACACACGCATACTCGCACAGAGCCACACATGCAAGTGGCACTTGAACACTCCCTTAAGTTCATACAAAAACTCACATACACTGAAAGAAAATAATTTGCACAAATGAACAGGGGTACTCAAAACCATGAGAAACACAGACACACTGTAACACACAAATAGGCATGAATACATATACATTCATACAGTACAACGTGTACAGACATATACGCATGAACACACAGATACAAATTCCAAAAAAAAGTCCTCCCAGATGTCAACTCACACAGGCACATAAGTGCACAGAGATAAACATTAATATCGTTATTTTTCCATTTTCAGAATCACAAACATACGATAACAGAGGCAGCTTAATTAGTTATTTTTAAACCACATTGATCAGCATGTATACAATGTCACACGTACACACAAATTCAGAGTCTCACATGCAGACACACAAGTGCATAGATCAATAAATAGAGGGGCGCTTATTAAATAATGATAATGGGCACAAGCATCAGCAAGCATCCACAAACACTAACACAAACAAGCTTATCAGGAGATGGTTTGGGAAAGATTGCCACATAAGCAGACGTCATCATATAAATATAAACATCCATCAAAACATGACGTTGCATGCTAACATTTATTAAGCATAAACATTGAAATAATCTAGTGTAGGTAGGATCTGAAACAGACACATAAGCACACATTTTAGATACACTAATAAAAAGTGAACACTCACAAAGATATTACAAGATAAGCATAGGCAGTAACGAAGTGACATATTAGCATGATGATACTTACACAATGTGAAAAGATCAAAACTTAGGTGCACAAATAAATGAGCACACCAACATTAAAGGAACGGGAATAAGTTTATTCATGCACAGACTCCAACATGGGCAAGAGTGAAGTAAGAGACACTCATAACCACATACAGAAACATTAAAGGAAAACCAAACACACCAAGCAGTGCATCAAATAAATTAAGGGACACATGTACAAAAACTTATTCTAAATATACAGATCCTACAAACAAAAATATGAAGCAATGTTCGGCCTGTGATGTCACTTATATTTATGATTTGCCAAGCAATTGGTCAGCAATACATAAAGATGAGAATCACATTTGAACTTTTATTCAGTGATGGCCACAATTTTCAAATAAAGTGCTGTCACAGCCTATATTTAAAATGTAATGATATAATTAAAAAAATCATTCGTAATAAGCATTCCTTAAATAATAATATCCTTAAATAATAGATTAAAAGAAAAATAATTTAAAACGTTCTGACATGGACAATGAAGAAAGAACATGTGCAGTTAGTATTTGTAATTTCTAGCTGAGACTCAATAATGCACTAATAGATACAGATAAGAGTCAAATTTGAGAAATACCTGACGGCCTTATAAAGATGTAATGGTCTCTAAGTACATGACTTGGATGCAGATAGATCGAACTGGATCAATAAACAGTCTAAATGTGTTCTCTCGGCTTTATATTCATAGAGATGTCGACATTTCTGGCCAGAGCCCTTCATCAGGAATGAGGAGAGGGTGCCAGGCAGGCTAAGATAAAAGGTAGGGAGGAGGGACTTGGGGGAGGGGCGATGGAGATGCGATAGGTGGAAGGAGGTCAAGGTGAGGGTGATAGGCCGGAGTGGGGTAGGGGCGGAGAGGTCAGGAAGAAGATTGCAGGTTAGGAGGGCGGTGCTGAGTTCAAGGGAATCGACTGAGACAAGGTGGGGGGAGGGGAAGTGAGGAAACTGGAGAAATCTGAGTTCATCCCTTGTGGTTGGAGGGTTCCCAGGCGGAAGATGAGGCGCTCTTCCTTCAACCATCATGTTGTTATGTTCTGGCGATGGAGGAGTCCAAGGACCTGAATGTCTTCGGTGGAGTGGGAGGGAGAGTTAAAGTGTTGAGCCACGGGGTGATTGGGTTGGTTGGCCCGGGCGTCCCAGAGGTGTTCCCTGAAGCGTTCCGCAAGTAGGCGGCCCAACTCCCCAGTATAGAGGAGGCCACATCGGGTGCAGCAGATGCAATAGATGATGTGTGTGGAGGTTTAGTCCAGGTAGCTGTGGTAGTAAGTTGGTTTATAGTAGATGTCTGTGTTTAGTCGGTCACCTGAGATAGAACCGGAAAGGTCTAGGAATGGGAGGGAGGAGTCTCAGACAGTCCAGGTGAATTTGAGGTCGGGATGGAAGGTGTTGGTAAAGTTGATGAACTGTTTGACCTCCTCGTGTGAGCACGAGGCAGCGCTGAGACATTCATCGATGTAGCGGAGGAAAAGTTGGGGGGTGGTGCCAGTGTAGTTGCGGAGGATGGACTGTTCCACATATCCGACAAAGAGACAGGCATAGCTGGGGCCCATGCGGGTGCCCATGGCAACTCCTTTAGTTTGGAGGAAGTGGGAGGATTGGAAAGAGAAGTTGTTCAGGGTGAGGACCAGTTCATTCAGTCGAAGGAGGGTGTCAGTGGAAGGGTACTGGTTGGTGCGGCGGGAAAGGAAGAAGCGGAGGGCTTTGAGTCCTTTGTGATGGGGGATGGAGGTGTACAGGGACTGGATGTCCATCGTGAAGAGAAGGCATTGGGGAACGGGGAAGCGAAAATCATGGAGGAGGCGGAGGGGGTGGGTGGTGTCCCGAACGTAGGTGGGGAGTTCCTGGACTAAAAGGGACAGAACTGTGTCGAGGTACGCGGAGATGAGTTCGGTGAGGCAGGAGCAGGCTGAGACAATGGGTTGGCCGGGGCAGTCAGGTTTGTGGATCTTGGGCACGAGGTAGAAATGGGCGGTGCGGGGTTGTGGGACTATGAGGTTGGAGGCGGTGGATGGGAGACCCCTGAGGTGAAGAGGTTATGGATGGTCTGGGAGACGATGGTTTGTTGGTGGGAGGTGGGGGCATGGTCAAGAGCTGGCATTTGATCTCAGCGGTATAAAGGTCGCTGCACCAAATTACTACCGCGCCTCCATTGTCTGCCGGTTTGATGGTGAGGTTGGGGTTGGAACGGAGGGAGTGGAAGGCTGCACGTTCTGAGGGTGACAGGTTGGAGTGGGTGAGAGGGGTGGACAGGTTGAGTCGGTTAATGACGCGGCGGCAGTTGGCTATAAATAGATCGAGGGCGGATAAGAGGCCAGCACGGGGTGTCCAGGTGGATGGGGTGTGTTGGAGGCGGGAGAAGGGGTCGTCAGAGGGTGGCGGGCGTCTTGGGTATAAAAGTAGGCACGCAGGCGAAGGCAGGCGGAAGAATTGTTCAATATCTCGCCGCGTGTTGAACTCATTAATCCGAGTGCGTCGAGGAATGAAGGTGAGGCCCCTGCTGAGGACTGATCTTTCATCCTCAGAGGGGGAGGTCTGGAGGGATGGTGAAGATCCGGCAAGGCTGGGAGCTAGGACCTGGTGTGGGACTGGAGCTGGGAGTGGGGGCGGGGTTAGTGTCGGGGGCGTGGACAGAGATCGGCGTAGGGGCGGGGTTAGACGTGGTGACGAAGCTTGGTGTGGGGGCGGGGTTACGCGTGGTGGCGAAATTCGGCGTGGGGGCGGAGTTAGGCGTGGTGACGAAAGACGGGCGTGAGGGCGGGGTTACGCGTGATGACGAAAATCGGCGTGGGGGCGGAGGCACCTGAGACGTTGTGGTCGTGCAGGTTAGTGATATCAGTGGGGGCGGAAGTGGCTGCGGCGACGGCAACTGAAGGGGTGGAAATGATTGTGGCGACGAAAGAGCCGTTGTCTTTCCCGGTAGCCGCGGGGGTCGCGAGTCCGTCGGCGATCTTCCTGGCGATCGTGGAAGCGGTTGTCTGTGCGGTGATCGTTGGGGCAGTTGTTTGGGCGGTGATCGCGGAGGCTGCGAGGTCGTTGGGGGCGGAAGTGATGTCACGGTCGTCGGCAGCCGTTGGGGCTGTGGCGCTGTAGAGGCCGAGAGAAGATTCTGGAACAGTTGAGGAACCACGACTGTGGGGGTAAGGACATGAACGTTTTCGGTACTTACTGTCTTTAATTTCTGATATGGTTAGGAAGAGCTGTTTGTTTAGTGTATGGATTCTTCTGTAGATGAAGAACAGTAGAGGTCCTTTGCAGGTCTCTGAGAGTGTTGTCCTGAGCTGGGGTAGGGCTGACTGCAGGGAATGTAGGTAGCGACGCATGGCTGCAAGCGTGGAGCGAAGTATCCGGAGGGAGGTCTGTTGCTGGAGGCTTCGGATTTGTCTGAAATGGCTAGGAAGAACTGTTTGTTTAGTGTATGGATTCTTCTGTAGATGAAGAACAGTAGAGGTCCGTTGCAGATCTGTGAGAGTGTTGTCCTGAGCTGGGGTAGGGCTGATTGCAGGGAATGTAGGTAGCGTCTGAGATGGCTAGGAAGAACTGTTTGTTTAGTGTATGGATTCTTCTGTAGATGATCTGATATGGCTAGGAAGAAGCCATATCAGATCATGGCTTCTCATCTCTCCCAGGAGGACCAGTTCCAATACCGTACAGCCCAGATGGCCTCCTTCTTCAAGGACCGCAGATTCCCCCCAGACGTGATCGACGATGCCCTCCATCGCATCTCCTCCACTCCCGCTCCTCCGCCCTTGAGCCCCGGGCCTCCAACCGCCACCAAGACAGAACCCCACTGGTTCTCACCTACCACCCCACCAACCTCCGTATACAGCGTATCATCCGCCGTCATTTCCACCAACTCCAAACGGACCCCATCACCAGGGATATATTTCCCTCCCCTCCCCTATCAGCGTTCCCCAAAGTCCACTCCCTTCGTGACTCCCTCGTCAGGTCCACACCGCCCACCAAACAAACATCCACTCCTGGCAACTTCCCCTGCAACCGCAGGAAATGCAAAACTTGTGCCCACACCTCCTCCCTTACCTCTCTCCGAGGCCCCAAGGGATCCTTCCATATCCGCCACAAATCACCTGCACCTCCACACACATCATCTATTGCATCCGCTGCACCCGATGTGGCCTCCTCTATACTGGGGAGATGGGCCGCCTACTTGCAGAACGCTTCAGGGAACACCTCTGGGACGCCCGGGCCAACCAACCCAATCACCCCGTGGCTCAACACTTTAACTCTCCCTCCCACTCCACCGAAGACATGCAGGTCCTTGGACTCCTCCATCGTCAGAACATCACAACACGACGGTTGGAGGAAGAGCGCCTCATCTTCCGCCTGGGAACCCTCCAACCACAAGGGATGAACTCAGATTTCTCCAGTTTCCTCATTTCCCCTCCCCCCACCTTGTCTCAGTCGATTCCCTTGAACTCAGCACCGCCCTCCTAACCTGCAATCTTCTTCCTGACCTCTCCGCCCCAACCCCATTCCGGCCTATCACCCTCACCTTGACCTCCTTCCACCTATCGCATCTCCATCGCCCCTCCCCCAAGTTCCTCCTCGCTACCTTTTATCTTATCCTGCCTGGCACCCTCTCCTCATTCCTGATGAAGGGCTCTGTCCAGAAACGTCGAATTTCCTGTTCCTTGGATGCTGACTGACCTGCTGTGCTTTAACCTGCAACACATTTTCAGCTGTGATCTCCAGCATCTGCAGACCTCACTTTTTACCACTTTATATTCATAGATTCAATAGATCGCACTTGGATTGAAGACTATGAGGATGATAACAGCAACATCTGGACAACTGCTTCCATGTTCATCACCTTGTTCTTCCTGAGTATTTTCCACAGCGCTGCCGTTACTCTAGTGAAGGTTAGAATAATCACAACTTTCTCACGCCAAGCAGCCCAATATGTTTCGTAAATTCTCTAAGTGTGCCATTGAATAAAAAAAGAATCTGAAAGTCCCTGATCATAAATATCTATGTCATTGCTTTATCTCTCTTTTCCAGGTTAAGTGAATGAATTGTGGACTCCTTTGATTTTCCTGCTCTGCTTATCAAGGTCTCTGAATTCCCAATCTACAATCTGTCCTGTTGCAGACTCTAACAGTGAGATTACTTCAGTTTATCAGCGTGTAACTGAGACAATTATTGATGGATTTTCCTTTTTGTTTTGATATCTTTGAGAGGGTTGTCGTTGGAAGAATTTGTAGCTTCCCAGTTGTTTGAACCCATTTGTTTTGATTTTATTTGTTTCTTACTCAGAATGGTTGTCTACCCTTTTTGATGAGCCTTTGTATTCCCTTTCTAGTGACTGTTACTGATGTACAGAAAATTCCCACCTCACAGCGCATGTGTTCTCGTCTCAATGTGGCATCCAGCCATTATATTAACTTCTGTTAGCTTTTTCATCAACTTTTTGTATAAAAATGCTTTCTGAAATGGTTAATACATCTCGAATGAATAAGCACTAACCTTGAGATTGCTTAATTCTTTCTTCAAGGCCGGTCAGTAATAATACATTTTCCCACATCCTACTCCTTTCCCAGCCAAATACTTTCACTTGTTCTGTTTGGTTGTGTTTCATCCAGTCATTTAGTTTAATGCTGCGCTGCAATGCAGCCCACTAATGTAAATACATCTTTCACACGATATGCCTGATGGAACACTCCAGAGGCAGAATGATTAGAGAACATTTCCTCTTCTGCACCAAGGGTCACGACCTCGGGTCACGTAATGATACAAATTAGGAGCTTTGCTCCACCAGAAGCCTATAAGAGGCAGGCAAAGGAGTTTGAACATTTACACTACACCGTCTAAACTAAATGTACTCCCAATGTCCGGACAGCCTGGGTCAGTAATGCTTAAATCGTCACCATAAACGCCCAACAAAACATTCATCAGCCAAAAATGTCAACGTTCAGTCAGGTAGTCAGACACAACACGTGCAAAATTCAAGGGCGGATTCGCAAAAGTTTTTCTCACACACGAATCTCATGGAGCACAATTCCAGGGATCTATTTGACACACCACACCTGTCAGATCCCAGGGAATGAAACTGAGATCTATCTGATACAGGGATATTACTGAACAGCAACCCTCAAAAATAATAAATCAGAGGTCGATGTTGATCAGGCAAAGCAGAGCTCATGAGTACCTGAAATATTCAGCCATTGGGATTTATATGATGCAATATGGAATTGAGAACCAATCATAGCAACTGTTCACAGAGTCTGGAAACTATCAGCAGAGGAGAACGTTCTCAATTTCTCAGAGTTGGTGAGGTGTATCATCCCGGGAATAGTGTTGTGAATCAGTCACGCACCCAACCTCATTACTTCGCATTCTTTCAAAAACGTGGGTCCTGAAACTAGATGCAACATTCCAGGTGAGACAAGAAACTGTTTTATTTCAGTTTAACATAATTGCTTTGTGTTTGTTCTCTACAGCGTTATTGATGAAGTAGAGTGTATTTGCTCTTCTGTCCACGTGTCATGGTACATTCCCTGATTTGTGCACATACACACGGAGGATACTTTGCTCCTTCACCCCTTTGGGTTTACACCCTTACTATTGTATGTTCCCCTGAGTTCACCACAAAACAAAGAAGCACGTCACACCTCCCTGAGACTGAGATCTATCTGACACACCGATATTAATGAATAACAATCCTCAAAAATGATACATCACGGGTTGATTTCGTTCACGGAAGGCAGAGATCAGAAGTTCTGCGAACCCTGCTGCTTTCCATGTCCTTTCCCACAACCCCTCTGTCAAACATAATGCTCTTAGCTGTTCTTCCAATATCCTAACATTTTACCTTAAATTGCTATTAATATTTTTCTGTAACTTTGCATGATGGACCAAAGCACAGGTTGAAACAACAAGGACTCGAAACACTCAACTCTGAGATCGTACACAATAAGGCAATCTACATTCTGAAACAGCAAACACCCGTTAACAAATGGTTGACAAGTACAAAACAGCGGGTGAGATTAGCCTGAACTCATCAAAATAAAAGGAAATTGACGTTATGTACAAGTTAAAGTTCTTAATTGGAGTAGGGCAAATTTTGATAGAATGAGACAAAAACTTTCAAGGGTTGATTGGAGTAGACTGTTTGCAGCTCAAGGGAAGGCCGGCAAGAGTGAAGCTTTCAAAAGTGAGATAACAAGAGTTCAGAGGCGTGATGTTCCTGTTAGAGTGAAGATAAGGCTGGTAAAAGGAGGGAACACTGGAGGAATAAAGATATTGAGGCTCTGGTTCACATTAAGAATGAATTATATATTAGACATAGATAAATGAGTTCAAGTGAATCTCGAAGAGTACAAAGGTGCAGGGACTTTCTAAAGAGGGAAATGAGGAGCACAAGAAAGGAAAATGAAATAATGTTGAAGATAATCCAAAGAGATTCGACTAGTACATTAAGAGCAAAGGGGTAGATCATAGAGTCATAGAGATGTACAATTTGGAAACAGATCTTTCAGTCTCACTTACCCATGCTGACCAGATATCCTAAACTAATCTAGTGCCATTTGCCAATACTTGACCCATATCCCTCTAAACCCTTCCTATTCGTATACACACTCAGATGCCTTTTAAATGTTGAAATTGCACGAGCCTCCATCACTTCCTCTGGCAGTTCATTGCACACACACCATCCTCTGCATGAAAATGTTACTCCTTAGGTACTTTCAAGTTTTTTCCCTCTCACTCTAAACATATACTCACGAGTATACGTTTAGATGAGACTCCACCCATCCTAGGGAAAAGACCTTATCTATTCACCGTATCCATGCCTCTGATGATTTTATAAACCTTTATAAAGTCACGCCTCAGCCTCCAACGCTCCAGAGAAATCAGCCCAAACCTATTCAGCCTCTCCCTATATAACTCTACATGGCTGTGAATATGTATAAGCCTAGAGAGATAGCTTCATAAATCATGTTGCATTTTATATACATGCTTTTTTTTATTATCATTTAGTTTAAAATAGAAGATGGGTACCTTTTCAATTTCATACCAGTAGCACAGAAAGACATGGAGAAATAAACTGCAACAAAAAAAAGGACAAAAAGTTATTGCACTATGGATCATCTCACCATATCATTCGTGTAAAAATAATTCCCTGTTTTGACCATGAAGTAAATAGAGTCTATTAATTAGTCCTGTGTTTGTAATAATTTTCATCTATCTGTCATTCTTCATTTAGTTGTTATAGTTACCATGTGGATTACTGCACCTCTCTAAAAATTCAAAACTAAATGAAGTAAAACTGCAAATTAAATATTGTATCTAATTACGACAAAAAAATTATCAATTCAATGACACCAAATTGGAAACGAATGTTGAAATGTAGCCAATTCTGAGAACTACACGAAGTTGAGAAGATCATTAATTAATTTACGGTATGTTCAAATAATTAGCAAATGAAGATCCACACAGATAAACGTAAGGTGTTACATCTTGGTAGGAATAATGTGCAGGTCACTTATTCATAGATGCACATCTAAGTGAGGGAGACAAAGGGATTTCAGACAATTACATCAGTCACTAATAATTTCACCTCAGGTTCCAAAGGCCATAAAAATGCAAACAAAGCTCTAAGTTTTATCTCTAATGGGATAGATTTGAATGTAAGGTCACTATAAAAAATTGGTTGACTATAATTAAGAGTATTGCCTGTAGTTAGAGTTGACATATTATAGAATGTATGAGAGAGAGTGAAGAGAAGATTTATAAAAATGCTGCACAAGTTTCTGGCTGTGCATATCAAGGAAGAATTGTTGTGCTGTTCACTTCTCTCTTGAAAAGAAGGCTGACAGTTCGAAAATTATGAAAGGTTTTGAAAAGAGAAGGTACAGAGAAAATATTTCACTGTGGGCTAGAACATAACTAGAGGCTGTCAATATAAGACGGTTCCTTAAGAAATCCAAAACGGAATTCAGAAGAAACCTCTTCACTGAAAGAATGATGAGAACTGGGGTGGGGAGGGGGTCTATGTGACCAGACGGAATAGTTGAAATCAATTATTTAGATGTATTCAAGGAAACAAGGTGAGCACCTGGAAGGGATGGGAGTAGAGAATTACAACGAGCGATTTAGATGAGGAAAGATGTGAAACACCTTGAGTGGAACATAAGCACTGGCATCAACTGATTGTGCCAAATGGTCTGTTTTTCCTCTGTAATCCTATGTAGAAAATCACCATTGTATGAAACAAAAAGTGTATTAAGAACATCGAGAAGAATTATAAAGTTTCTCACAAAAAAGTCTCAGTTATTCAGCACTGAATGTAAATGATTTTATCACATGGCCACACTTCACTATTTGCTTGATAGCACTGAAACAGCAGTAATCACAATACTCTTACTAGGAGTAGGAGAAACCCATTGTCCATGCGCCAATTGGGGGTTCTTAATGACTTATTAATGGTCTCAGTAGGACCTGACAACCTGGTCCTGGTAATGTTGTGAACAGTCTCGCCCTCACGGCTTCTTTCACTCACTTACACTGATTTCCAGTTCCCGTAATGATCGCCACCATGGACAGGAGTCTGTTCCAGAATGCAGATGGGATAACCTGTTGTGAGCCATAAGGTAATTCTTTAGGAGGGACATCCTCCAGGTGCGTCTCTAGGATACAGGAGGAGGTAAACCACACAACGGAGGACCCACCTACTGCTAATAAACTGCCAGCACTGCGGGAACAGACTCTATATTGACCACCTGACTGGCCATCCTTTCCCTAATTTGGGATCAATAAAATACTACAGAGGTGGAAATATGAGAGGCACTGAAACTCCTTCCTTCCCTTATCATCTTCCACCCAATTATGCACCTAATGACCTTGCAGCCTGTTCCTACAGGAATGATTGAACCCAGTCCCATTCCAATATTCAAGAAGATGAAGAGCAGTCAAAATTGATAAATCTTAACACAAACAGTCTTGACCTGACTGTCAAATTCCAAAGTGTAACTTGAGATGAGTTCAATAAAAGTGGCAGAAGTACAGAAGCAACAACTTCCATCCATCAGAAATATATTTTTTTTATGAATGGGAACGGGTGGTCCGCTATTTGGAACGGAGCAGTGCATTTGAAAAGGTAATGTGGAGCAGCAATGTTATGTGATGGATGTGCACACAAATTGAATCGGTTTGCTGATTCAGTTTTGCTAAAGCTTTGGCAGACACATTCCAATTAGAATTAATTAAATCTGCCAAAGTGGATGTTAAATACTCACATTTATGAGATGCTTTAACATAGAACATAGAAAAACATAGCACAGAATAGGCCCTTTGGCTCACGACGGTGTGCCGCGAGTTGATCCTTATGTAAGATATAATAACAACCTACATACACCTCAACTCACTGCTATCCATGTGCATGTCCAGCTGTCGCTTAAATGTCCCTAATGACTCTGCTTCCACCACCCCCTCTGGCAATGCATTCTATGCATTCACAACTGTCTGTATAACGAACCTACCTCTAATGCCTCCTCTATACCTTTCTCCTAATATCTTAAAACTATGACCCCCTCGTACCAGTCAATCCTGCCCTGGGGTAAATTCTCTAGCTATTGACTTTATCTATTCCGCTCATTATTTTGTTCACCTCGATCATGTCTCCTCTCTTCCTCATTCTTTCCAGAGAAAAAAGACTGAGCTTATTCAACCTCTCTTCATAAGGCAAGCCCTCCAGTCCAGACAGCATCCTGGTAAACCTTCTTTGCACCCTCTCAAAAGCCTCTATATCTTTCTTATAGCAGGGCGACCGGAACTGGCACAATATTCGAGGTGTGGTCTCACCAGGGAATTGTAGAGCTGTAGCAAAACCTCGCTGCTCTCAAACTCGATTCCCCTGTAATGAAAGCATAAACATCATATGCTTTCTTTACAACCCTATCCATTTTGGTGGCAACTTTGAGGGATCTATGTACTTGCACACCCAGATCCCTCTGTTCCTCCACACTGCCAAGAATCCTGTATTTAACCCTATATTCAGCATTCGAGTTCGACCTTCCAAACTGGAAAAGGATGCACTGAATGCCAAACAGGATAAGGTTGTTGGCATGTATCAGACCAATGACCAGAAAGCTGAAACCGGCTTTTAAGCAAACGTTCAAAGAGAGAATGAATATCAGAGGGCATCTAAGGAAGTTTATCAGTAAAGTACAGCTAATTAAGGGGACTTGATCATACTCATGGACAAAAAAGATATGAAGCAATCAGAGAACCAAAGAACAGAGTGTGTATATAAGAGGTACAAGAGACAGCTTGGATCAAGGCCTTGAAGAATATACAAATTCACATAAGTTTAAATTCAAGACATAAGATGATAATGAGCCAGTTAAGATCTCAGTCCTTTCTCTATAAGCACAAGTTTAAGTTTACCAGTCCTGTCCACGCCAGCATTAAACGGGCTTTCTATTTGCTCTGTGCTCATCTCCTGATTTCACAAGATATCTTAGTTTTGTAAATGTAATAGAATGTATTTTCCACCGTTTCAGCAATTCATTAAATAGAAGCTGACAGAAATAAACAACTTTTCAAAGCTGTCTTTCAACAGCCAGACTGATGCAATATTCAAATAGGATCTGCATGAACAAAGTGAACTTGTCAGGGAGTTAAATCATTTCACATTCGAAAACTAGATTCCATTTTAATCAGATCAGCTGGATGTTGGATACTCCATTAATAAACATTTCCCATATTCAATCAGTTGTTTGCAAATATATAAATTGGATATTGCTGTAAAATAGGACATGTTCTTTTTTCTTTTTTTTGTCTTGCATTCATCAGGATAGCTACAAGAATTTTGGCATAAAAGGAAATAACATTTTATACTGAACAAGAAAACAGTTCTGATGCTTTGGAAAGTGCACAATGATTGACCGAGATGTCCCCAATGGAAATGGACTGGACAGATGGTGACAGACAGTTAACAGCTAAACTTTGTTAAGTTTTCATTGGCAGGTTGCCTGAGTGATCACGGTATTGCCCTGACAAATGAGTCAGAGAATGGCCATCACCAATTTAGTCATATCACAACAAGCATTGACAGTTAACTGCCAATGATCACCTGGTCCATTCTCCATGCCTTTCCCAATCAGCACTCATTACCCAGACAAATTAAATGCTTTCTCCCTTTCAACTGGTATTTTTGAGAATGTCTTGATAAGTATAATGCTACAGACTTAAATTTTAAAAAAAACTTTATTTTCATCTATACTCAAATTTCCATGTTGTACCAGCTGGCAGAGGTGAAACTTAACTATAATGTCTCAGGCCTGCAATGAACTGGCCAAGTTCTGCACTGGTCTCAGAGAAAAACTAGCAACAATGTCCTTGTGGAGACATTACTTTGCCTTTGATCCTATACAGCAACAATGTCAAAGCCATTGAGGAACGGAAATAAATAGAAACAAACCACATACACATACACACAGCACGCTATTATGTAAAGTAACAGAGAGAAATTCTGCACGAGCAGAAAAACTAATTGTTATTCTGAATAGTGAATATGGCACCAAAAGCACCTTTGTGATAATGACAGTTTGAAAATCTAGCCCACATTGGTTTGCAGCAGTTGAATAATTAGTCATTCTATGATGAGCCGCGGTCAGTTCCGACGCCAGTATGTTACCATAGATTCCGATTGTTTTAAAGGCAGATATCAATATGAAAGTGCACAGTGGCAGGAGCACGGCGATCCAATGGACAGCACTAAAGAGATCTCACACCCATTGGCTCTTTAATAAAGAAATGGGACAAACCTCAGAGACAGGGAAATGTAAATAAAGGAATCACTATCAAGTTTTCATCCAATTGAAAGGATGCAAGAAGCCCCATAAGGAGATACTACAAATTTGACTTGATTCTGTGTCACATTATCACAAGAGAGCTTTGTAGTTGCCTTCTAACAGACATTATTTGTTTCCACAAACCACATAGGTTTGACAGAGAAACATTGGTTCGGATCACAGATCAGAACCGAATAGTGCAGAACCACATCATAATTCATCTCGAGAAGCTGTGTCAATGGGTGTTTGGGTTTGCAGTGCCTCTATGTTCTGAGCTTCGGCCCCAGTCTCTCGCAGTTCTCTCTTTTTCTGATAAGTTGCAGTTCCAGTCAGTTTGTACTTCATTATTGTCCCAGATTATAGAGGTTTCAGTATCAGTGAGTTCACCAGTATAGCACGTTTGGTAAATCAGCAGTGGCTCCACTGAAAAGGCTTTTAAATCCTGGGACATAGTTATCCCTATTAAAAGATGTAATAACAATTAACAACATTATATTTGATCTGCTAGATTTTCCAACTCGCCAATGTCAGTAAAAACCTCTTAAATTTTGGGCAAACCCCAGGCTATTGACTTAAGAGAACAAACTCCATACAATAATGCAACGAAGCAAAGCAGATTGAAGTCAAATGGTGCACAGGTTTGATGAAGAACAAAAACCCCTCTACCCAAGCAGGAAGGCAAGTCGAAAAGTTGTGCATTTATATAACATCATAATGCATTCTCAGAGAATCCTCAACATCTATTTCTAGATCTCTGAAACAAGTGCAGCAATCCTTCGGGCCACTGTCAGCTGCATGCTATCAAACCCAGGGAATCAGAGATGGAAATATCAGCATGTTTCCATGTAACAGTTTAAAATGGGTGTTTAATACCTCCGCTTGAATAACTAACAAAATTTTTTCAAGGTATGAACAATGAACGAGAACAGGTCACTCGAGCCTGCTGACCCGATTTTAATAAACTGATAAAACATTCAGCTGACAATATCCCACTTTAGCTTCTCTCATTCTATCATTTTAGTTAATTCCACTACACCTCTATTCTAATCTGGAGAATAACTTTCCTGCTGTTAATCACTGTTCCACACTGCACTCCTTTCTTCATTCTCGAATTTAAAGAGCCTGCAATGCACTGCTATTTTCCTCAGCCTATTTTTTAGACAAGATGAAATAGATTGCTACAGAATCCACTGTTTTCTGGCACTTGACACAATGAGAACTATTGAAATATTTCAATACACTCCTTTGGTGAAAAATATACTTTGTTTTAATCCTTTAAAACTTGTACAGTTCGTTTTATATTTGCATTGAATTGTATTTCAGTTTGATCCAGATGTTAGTATAAAGTGAAATATTACCGAACTGAGCTTTGTCTCAGGCCCCTTTGGTGCAAGTTGGAAAGGAGTGCCTTCTTACAACAGAGTGAAAAATAAACAGCAAAGTTGAGTAATAAT
Organism: Hemiscyllium ocellatum; assembly: GCF_020745735.1. NCBI lineage: Eukaryota > Metazoa > Chordata > Chondrichthyes > Orectolobiformes > Hemiscylliidae > Hemiscyllium > Hemiscyllium ocellatum. The sequence goes on from NC_083446.1 coordinate 24,101,058, forward strand.
ACATGCAGGTTCTGACAAAGCCAATTTTCAATCAGAGATGTTCTATACAACAACCGAAGTACTTTTGATCATGTAGTCACATGTCACAAAAATTATATCTAATTTGTGTATCATGAAAAAAGCAGAAAGGAGATGATGACCAGAACATCTGCTCATTGGGCTTAGGCAATAAATATTGGCTGGGACACCAGATATAATCTCACTTTAATTCAAAATAGTAAGGGTCCCTATAGAGGGCAGAGTGGCTTTGGTTTAATACCTCATACACGTCTGATGTGCAGGATTATCTCAGGGTTGCATTGCCGTGGCAGTATCAATTTGCGTATTCTAACCCCGAAGGTAGATTTTGAACCCTCAACCTACCGACTCAAAGATCAGCATTATACTTAGTGACACCTGAGCAGCACACAATACTCTGACAAGTGGCTTATTATTTATATCCCCAGGGATTAATGAAGCAATTAAGGGCAATTGCATCAATTCTGTATGAAATTCAAAACAGACCTCTTATAATAGAATGATAATTTTCCTACCATCGGTCAGTAGGCTTAAGTTCCTAGATTAGACTTAGTTGGCTTGTATTCCTGTCTCACCTACTCCAGAGATGTGGCATACATCGCTGAACATTTTAATTTAAAAAAAAGAATACTTCTTCAACCAATGGGCTGTTGTTAGTTGGAAACTGCAACATGTGTAATTCGGAATCAGCACTTTGATCATCTTTGCTGATTCCCTGCGTGTTATACGGGAGTAAGTAATTTCTATCAGTATTCACCGTTAACAGCTCCAAAAAGTCCTCAATAGGGCATTCTTCCCTTTTGAATGTGGGCAGTGAACACTCAGTCCTATCTCTTCCTTAGCAACAAATGGCGACCTTGCTTCCAGCTCGCTATCTGCAATAGGTTAACTTGCACTGTCAAAATGTGGCAATACTGAGAGCAACCCTCCCCATGCATGACACAGTCTAAGATTACAAGATGCAGCACAAATCAGTATTTGTGTCCAGAATTAGGTAACTAGGAAGGATGTTCTCCACGGCTCACGGTCTCAGGAGACTAGCTCGGGCATTTTGGACTGAGATGAGGAAACATTTCTTCATCCTGACAGTGCAGATTCTTTGGCATTCACTATCATAGAAATTGATTGAGTCCAAAACATAATCTTTTTTTTCGGGCTAAAGGGATCATATCTTACAGAAAAAATGATGGAACAGGGTACTGAGTTGGATAATCAGCCTTCATCATTTTGAACAGCAGCGCATGCTTAAAGGCTTACTGCTCCACCTATTTCTGTGACCATTCTGTGGCTTGAAGAGATGTGTTTTGCTCAGAAGCTAATCAAGATGATTGTGAATTGGACATTCCTCAAATTAAATTGAACAATGAGGATGTTCGGGAAAACTGGGATAAACTGCTGAGTTACCTTCCAGATGAAAACCTGAAAGAGTTCGTATAATCGCATGGGCAGATATGTGGGAAGAACCTGGGAATTACTAATCTCACTACACAGAATGTTGATTGAGGAAATGCTGTTCCAATCAAGTAACATCCTTATAGAGTTAATCTTTGAAGGGTGGCGCAGGTTCAGAAATAGACTGAACGCATGCTAAAGCATAACGTGATCATACATTGGATCAAGCTTAATTTTTGACTGTCACTTTCTTTTCTCGTGAACTTAAACTGTCAACTTCCTCAGAAATTGGACAGAGTTTGGACTCTATGTTTGTTTCACAGCTTCAATTGAACGCAAGGATAAATTAGGACACTTCACGCAAACACTTTCAACTACAATTAAATAGGCAGCTTGATATAGCACTTGGGGAAAATGGAATCGAATGTTATGGGAGAAAGCATGATTAGGCTACTAATTTGGGAAATAAGCCATGATCGTGATGAATGGCAGAGCAGGCTCGAAGGATTGCATGGCCTCCTCCTGCTCCTACTCTCTGTGTTTCTAAACTGGCTTAAATACCCAATAAAACTGAAGATTCACAATTATAAGCCGTCATCAGATGATTTACGTAAACAGGTTACACATTTGATTTTTTTTTAGGCAGCATATAAAGTTAGTCCATATGATCTCCCAGTATTGTTGCTTGAGACTGAGATTGCAGTTCATTAGAAGCTTTCGCACCACGAAGATGAATCTGTTTGCTGGATTTATCCAGACAATTTAGAACAAAAATATTTTAACTGTTGTGATTTTCCTGTCTCTAATTCCATGCCTGTATTTGAACAAAATTAGGTTGTTGTGACTAACCATGACTTTTGGATTCCCTTTTAATGTTAGCTGCCAGTCTTCCTTACTCTTTATTTCCCCTCTGAACTGTTTATATTTAGCATGGTTCTCACTGGGGTTAACAATAATCCATATCCTTTGCAACATCATGCAGGGAATTAGAGTGTTGTTTTTGCCACCATTTCCTGCTTGTGGAAATGTTAAGCTGTACTGTACAGCTGAAGCTGAACATTGCCCAGATTTGTGCTCAAATTGTCCTTGCTCAAATGCCCTCTTGCCCCATTGAACTCAGCCCTCCTCCAACTCAGAATTATTCTGGATTGTTCCTTGTTCATTTTATACACAAGCTAAAATCTTTCGATACAATGATCAATGCTTCCTTAAATGATCCCAGTCTAATATTTAATGCATTTTATACATATTGTGTGTATGCACACAAATTATGAAGTTGGCGGTCCAGATTGAAGATATCATTAGGATTCTGAACATTATAAATAGGACCGTGGCATGCAAAATAAGGAAATTATGACAAATAGTTATAAACAGTCCAGTGTTTACCTCATGTCTAGTATTTATGCAGCACGCTTCAGAAACGGATTTGAGAAGGTGCACAAAAGGCACACAAAAATTGTACCAGAGATGAGCAACTGGACACCTATGTGGATAGCTTGAAGAAGATCGGGCTGCTCTTTATGGAGGACAGAAGATGAAGAACACATTTTACAAGTGTTCAAAATCATGAGGGATTTGGATAGAGAAGAGTAAAAGGATAGGAGAATGATTTTGTTTTGGTTACTATTTGGAGGGTTGTTCTGGACTTGTTGGGCCAAGTGGCCTGTTTCCATACTGTACGCATTCTATTATAAAAAGGCTTGAGAAGGAAAGGACACCGATTTAAGATGATCAGCAAAATATAACAATGGTACAAGAATTTTTTTTTTTAAAAACCAGCATAGTTCAGAAACTGGAAAGTTCTGCCTAATAGTGTAGTGGTGGAGGCAGCTTCAACTGAGGTCTTCAAAATGAATCTACAATTTTCAAAAGGAGAGGTTTTGCAGTATCACATCGTAAAAGGATTTGGGAGTGAACATCGGTAAGTTCCTCCTTGAGAGCTGATCAAATCATTGCCTCCGAGTTGTTACCATTGATCGCTGTTTAACATTGCACAAACTACCAGCTCACCAGTTATTTCCTAATGCTTTGACATATTCTGAAATAATGACTAACTTGGTCATGCATGCAACTAAACTTACTTTGCAATTACTTCATTTGATCCAGGGGAACCTGCATTCCCATTTTCCTCACTGTTAGCGCTGACAATATTTCCAAAACTGCAATTCATGAAAGAGCACAAATTAAGTCATTTAACATCAGTAAACGTATTCAGAATTAAGTCCAAAGCAATTTAACAAAAATAAAATCACAGACTTGAGATTCAATATTCCAAGCCTGATCGACAAGATTTCTTAAGTTAGTCAATGACTTCAATTTTAATAAATTGCATTATTTTGCCATAGTGATAATAAAACGACAGAGATATCCATGCAAAGTCAGAACCAGGTGTAACAGACCTTTAGCTGATCGTTGTTCTGTTCAGAAATAGTGATTATAGGCAGGAAAGGTCCTTTCCGTGTAAGTCTAATCAGTTGCTGCAGATCATTCCGTACAGTGTAAGTGCTAGGTAGCCCAATATTGTAGCTCAGTGATGGTGAAGGGAGTGGAAATTAGGTATGTTAGTTCTTCTGCCAGTCAATCAAACTGCTCTCTCTTTGATCATATTGAGCTACTTGACTATTGTTGCAATTAAACCAATCACCAGGTGAGCAGTGAGGATTCCAATGCTCCTGATTTTAGTCTTGTAATGGTGAAGTTAATGAGGGGTTAATAACAAAGCAGTATACCTTGTATCCCAGTCTTGTAATCTTGCTAATGTAACTAGTTATTGCTGCCTTCACCACCCATCCCCCTGGAGAGTATTGACAATGCTGTCCGATGATCTAAAAAATATGGCTGGGACTTTATGTGCTTTCAAGATGCATCATGAACCATCTTGGTCGTGTTGGTATGGGGTTCTTTTGACTTCCACAGGATGTCTACAGTACACCACACTGAGGGAATGCTGGGGTTGGGGTATGGAAGAGACAGTACAGAGTGAAAAGAAGAGAAAACCATTTCTTTAGTATGTCACCATTGTTTATAGCCATTTCTGGGCTATGCAAGACCTCCATTCTGAAAGCAAAATTCAACCGACCATTGAAAAACGTTGCATGTTGTATGCTGATTCAAGATTGGTCTCTGAAAATAGACAATAGACAATAGACAATTGTCTCTCAAAATAACCCAAGCATTTCTGAACCAGTCAAGCAGTTGTTTTCTGTGATTGTTCTCATCTGTGTTAGTGTTCACCACACTGCCATGGGATGCGTTTGTGAGGCAATCCTGAAATAATCTTACAACAACTGCCAGCACTTTCCTTTCACATTATTGGATCCCTAACACAGAAGATTTAAATCTGACATTAGACCAAACTTACTTGCCAATTTGTTCCCTTTAGATTCTGACAAACTTAGGTTTCCACCTAATTCAAAGTGTGAGGTGTCAACATTTTCACAGCTGCAGCTGGTCATAAAGTACCTTTTAGTAACGTAAATCATTTTAAATATGTGCAAGATCACAAAATTAATATTTGGCACTTCTTATCAACATCGAGAGTTTTGGCTGGAAGGGCAGGAGCTGGTGGGTGGTGAATAAATAGGTCAAATAAAGACTTGTCTGCACTGACAAAAGAGGGAAAACATCCCAAATGCAAGGATTCAAGAATAACTTCCTTATCTCTGAAAAAGAATCTCAAGGTCTTTATACACTATTGCTAATTTAACCCTTACCAGCACAATTTGTAACTCAATGCTTAATTCAGAATCCGAATATAGTAATTTCTCATTGTTCAATTTCACTGAAGGTTCATGTCATATTAGTCAGTATTGACTGTTTTGTTGAAAAGAGAATTTCATTCCTTTTCCTTTCCTGCTCCTTCATCCATTCGGAGTTTACTGAAACATCTGACCATAATAAACACGGGAGTAATTCCAGAACTCTGACTCAGAGCAGTGAAATGACCTCAGTATTTAGGCTTCTATTTATTGATGACATCAGTGAAACGGTGTGGATGCGATGCTGCCCGTATTGAATTCACCATGAAAGCACTTTATAAGCTTGATTCAAACAAATAACTATTACTACAGAAAGTGCCTGACTCTGTGGATACACATGGTCTCTCGCCAACTTAAATTATGAAAAATGCAAAACACTCAAGAGCGACATTGTATGGGGAAATAGGCCAAGGCGAGGAGACCAGTGGCCGGTTCCAATCCATAGCCATATTTCTTCAAATATGTAGCCATATTTACTCAAATGTCACCAAACCTTGGAGACCATGGCGATGATTTTGGAGCTAGTGTGGAATGGGGGGTGGGGAGTGAGGATGAGCAGGAAAGAGAAACAAAGAGAAGCGGTGAGGTGGGATGAAGGAGAGGAACCCAATTCTTCAGTATTTTCACTATGACACCAATGTCCAGAAACAGAACCTCAATATTGATCAACAAGAAATTTCCCGTCTCAGCATTCAGGATGGTGGTACTAGTGTTTAGGACAACTCGGTCTCAAATATTAAATCCTCGGGAGGCAGTCGAGCAGCCTCTTTAATGTAGCTGCTGTTGTCTGAACTGGCATTCGCCCCCTTGCACAAAACATTTTGAAGGAATCAATGGTTCTTCAACATTCCCTTTTCACATTGTTGTATTCCAAATGAAGCATAACTAAACCACATCAAAATCAGAACAAATCAGACTTGCTTCCACATGTCTGGCAAACTTTGATTTCCCATCCTCCTGACAATCTTGTCTGTCAAAATGTCCCCAGCCACATGTCATCGTGAAACACAAATTAAACAAAGGGCTTACACCTATAAATGACTTGCAAACATTTGAAAATAAACCCTGAAGATCGAAAGGCTCTGTTGAGCTGATACAGCATTTTATTAAAAAAGAGGAATCACTCTAATCACCAGGAGTAATGCAAATATTGGGAGGGGCTGTGGTCTGGAATGGTGGTGTTTGCTATAGCACTGGGAGATGTTGTCAAGAGGAAGTTCCTCCAGAAATCTTACAGAAATTCCTGCTCTCCAGAAATTCCTGTTCATATTACATTCTGTTAACAAAGGCCATTTTCAAAAGCTATGACTGCAATGTATGTTGCCTTTTTTCAACGTTCACAGAGGTTTGCAGGAGACCATCTCTTCTTTTTGAAGAGATGGGGTGAGGGGAGATGGCCAATGTATTAGTCAATGGGTTTTCAATATGTTTAGCCTGATTGCACAGTCCAATGCTTGGAAGTGGACAACTGAAGGCCTGAAAATTGAAGGGCTGGAAATTATTATTGAAAGACTTTGTATTAAAGCATGCTCAATTATTCGCTGGCTTTTAACTGGGAGGTGGTAGGATTTGGAAAATAGCAGGTAGGGAGTCTGGCATCTTCTCATTGCTAAGCCATGCTGACATAGACCAGTTCTCTTTGACATCTTAACGTTCCATGATCTCTCAGGTCTGCCGCTCTCATTTCCCTGATTATGTTCACCTTTGCAGACTCAGCAATGATCAGTATGAATGGTAGGGCTCAGAAATGTGTTGATCTGTCCTCCCTCTTCCTGGAGTAGCAACTCTTGAAACAAAGCTGCACCGTCAACTGCTGAGTAACCCTCGCAAGAATCTATTCATTTTAGATGAGAATGGAACTGGAAAATCACGGCAGGTCAGGCAGCATCTGAGGAACAGGAAAATCGCCGTTTCGGGGAAAAGCCCTTCATCAATAAAGAATCTATTCATTGGTCACTGCTGGCAATATACCATCCTTAGCATATGCCGAAATCTCCAGGTTTCAGTCCCAGCATTAGGTCTGCAACATTCACTGCAAGCTTCCACCTAAAATGTCTTTTTACAAGACTAACGATACAGCAAAAATTATATGCCAGTCAATAATTTCTTTAATGCAAAAGAACAAACTGTGGAAGTTGACAATCTGAAAGAACTATAGAAGTTGCTGGAGAAACTCAAAATATTTTGCAGCGTCTGTGGTGAGAAAGCAGAGTTCACCTTGAGTCAAGTGACCCTTCTTCAGAGAGATCTGAAGTTCTGAACATGAGTCATTCAACTAAAAACATTAACTGTGCTTTCACTCCACAAATGTAGCCAGAACTGCGAGCTGTTAGTAACCAGACACACATTGTTATCAACTTACTTTTCAATGACCTTCTTAGTTTCTGGAGAACCAGGATCACCAGTTCCCTTGCACTTTCAGCATTGATGTTTCCAGAGCTGCAAATGGTCATCAAGTGCCATTAAGTCAATTTAAGAAAACATTTACGTTCAGAATAAAAACATTTTTAGAAACTTGAATAGGAGTGTCAGGATTTCAAGCCACTGACAGGCAGGCTGGAACATGGAAATGAAGGATGTGACAAACCCATTCCTTCAATACTTGACACGTATTGCACAGTCTACAAAAGTCTCAAATAAAGAGCTGAGGGCAATTAGAGAAGGGCAACTAACCGTCTAATTTCTCCAGTGAAGAGCTTTGGGTACAGGTTCTAATACAGGAATGACTTTTCCTCATCAATGAGTATTTGCTCAGTAATTGCAAACATTAATGGTGGCACAGAAAGGTTTGCCACTCTGCTATTGTTCCAATTAAACCATCAGCTCTTTAGATTGGGCCATTTCATTCTTGGGATCGTGACCCAGTAACAGCTTCTTGATCAGGCCACATCAGCAGCATGCCAACATTAGTGGTGCCATCATTCACAGCAGCGCTGGCTCCAGCTCTCAGTCCAAGCAGCAGGGCTCCACCACAATTCACAACATTATTACTGCAAATGTCTTATTTGGAAAAGAAAAACACAACAACCTAAGTGCCAGGAAAAATACACACTTAGGTGGGAGAGCCCAGCAGTTCCTGTCATGTGTTAACTATGCCCTGGAATAGGGTATTTGACATTGTTCTCGCATGTAAGCAGAAGGAAATACCTACATAACTTCACAAGAATTGCTGGTTCTCCAGCAATAACCTTTCTTTCAAATACAATTTTGATCAGGAATTAAATTGCACTTTGGATCAAATTCACACTTTAATTTCTTCAGTCGTTCCTGACTGACTATAGGTTTCATTTCCATCGCAGTTTGGATTGTCACACTTACTATGCCTGCAATTGATCATAAAAGATAAATGAAGTTATTGAAATGAGCATTTGCCTCCATCCCACAATTGTGTGCCAGCTGTTGGAAAGACTGAAGATTCTGGATTCAGGACTGCAGCCTGCAGTCAGCCGTCTGAGTGAAACTGGTCACACTCCAGATGGGTGACTACAATAGATGGTGAATTTGTTCTTCAAAACCTTTGTTGCTGGTGATAACGATTCGAGACAGAAATGGGATAGCAAGTTATTGAATGTACTCATATTCAGAGTTTAGAAACTTCAATAACAAAATGCAAGCAGACTCACAATGAAGAGTCTTTGATGTCCTCTCCTAATACAATATTTTTGAACCAAAATTCTGAAGCCCTAATTCTAATGCAGATAACAGTAATGTAAATGCTCTTGCCTAGAGTGGTGTTCCCTGCGCTGCTGTGTGATGTTTCCTGAAACGTACCTAGAAAGTAAGTTTCTTTCTATTTTTTGTACTCAGAATGAAGCAAAACATTAATCACATTTTTTTTCAAACTTACTTTTTTCTTGATAGATATTGGAGTGTACAGTTTTCCATCGGCCTTGTACTATGTGATCTGCTAATATTCAGAAAAGTGCTATTCAGTCATTTTAAGCGTACATCTACATCCACAATAAAATCATCATTATAAACCTGAAAAATTGAGTAAGTATTTCAAGCCATGGACAGCCAGTTTTGTAAAACTAGTTCAAGACACAATTACAGTAGATGGTGATTTATTACCCCAAAACCCTCATTGGCTATTTACAAGACAAGATAATGAGGCTGGAGTGTGGTAGCAAAGAAAGGGAGAAACGATGCAACAAATTAATTACTTCAATGCTTTATACTTGTTGCAACGTCTCGAAATATCTCAGCTAAAGAACTCCAGGCCCAAATGGAAACTAGGCAACCAATTTTCCAATATCTCCAATGAGGACGTTTGGTACTGTCTCCACATACAGGGCTGCATTTCCCAAGTCAACTGGCATTTGTCAAGATCCTCATGAGTCAGGCCAAGTGGAGGGGCGTTCAGGAGCAAAGCCCAACTCCCTTTTGCACCATTATATTATCTTGTCAGTGGTGGGCAAATGAAGTCACCACTCGTGTCCGTCTGTGTTGTGAATAGGAGATCTCCTCAACTCCCACAGTGGACTTTGGCCTGAAAGTCCCTTTAATATAGGCTCAGCAATACCCATTACCAATGGCAGCAAAGGGAAAGTAATTGCTCTGCCTTCACTCTGTTGTTGTTGCCAGCTCTCGGAATCATGCCAATTCAGTAATGGTTTGTGACCAGTCAGCAACTTCTGTATTAGCCACATTAGATTTGGTACTAGTTAATGACCCTGGCCAGGCGTTAGACTTGGAAATAGGTGAGCACTTTGGTGGTAGCAATCACAATTCTGTTATGTTTACTTTAGTGATAGAAAGAGATAGGTGTATACCACTGGGCAAGTGTTACAGCTGGGGAAAGACAATTATGATGCGATTAGGCAAGATTTAGGAGGCATAGGATGGGGAAGGAAACTACAGGTGATGAGCACATTAAAACTGTGGAGCTTATTCATGGAAAAGCTCTTGTGTGTCCTAGATAAGTCTGTACCTGTCAGGCAGGGAGGAAGCTGTATAGACCGGGAGCCGTGGTTTACGAAGGAAGTGGAAACTCTGGTCAAGAGGAAGAAGAAGGTTTGTGTTAGGATGAGCTGTGAAGGCTCAGTTAGGGCGCTTGAGGGTTACAAGGTAGCCAGGAAAGACCGTAAGAGAGAGTTCAGAAGAGCCAGGAGAAGTTATGAGAAGTTGTTGGCAGATAGGATCTTGGTAAACCCTAAGGCTTTCTATAGGTATTTAAGGAATAAAAGAATGACGAGAGTAAAATTAGGGCCAATCAAGGATAGTAGTGGGAAGTTGTGTGTGGAGTCAGAGGAGATAGGGGAAGCACTCAATGAATATTTTCGACAGGATACACGCTAGAAAACGACAATTTTGTCGAGGAGAATACTGAGATACAGGCTACTAGACTAGGTGGGTTTGAGGTTCACAAAGAAGAGGTATTAGAAATCCTGCAGAGTGCAAAAATAGATAAATCCCCTGGGCCGGATGGGATTTATCCTAGGATCCTCTGCGAAAGCAGGGAAGAGATTGCCGAGCCTTTGGCATTGATCTTCTTTAAATCGTTATTGTCTACAGGAATAGTGCCAGAAGACTGGATGATAGCACATGTGATTCCCCTGTTCAAGATGGGGAGTAGAGAAAACCCAGGTAATTATAGACCAGTGAGCCTTACTTCAGTTGTTGGCAAACTGTTGGAAAAAGTTATAAGAGATAGGATTTGTAATCATCTAGAAAACAATAATTTGATTAGGAATAGTCAGCACGATTTCGTGAAGGGTAGGTCGTGCCTCACAAAACTTATTGAGTTCTTTGAAAAGGTGACCAAACAGGTAGATGAGAGCAAACCGGTTGATGTGGTGTATATGGATTTCACCAAGGCGTTCGATAAGGTTCCCCACAGTAGGCTATTGTATAAAATTGGGAAGAATGGGATTGTGGGAGATATAGCTGTTTCGATCAGTAATGGCTTGCTGAAAGAAGATAGAGGGTGGTGGTTGATGGGAAATGTTAATCCTGGAGTCCAGTTACCAGTGGTTTACCACAAGGGTCGGTGTTGGGTACATTGTTGTTCAATATTTTTATAAACGACCTGGATGAGGGTGTAGAAGGGTGGGTTAGTAAATTTGCAGACGACACTAAGGTCGGCGGAGTTGTGGATAGTGATGAAGGATGTTATAGGTTACAGAAAGACATAGATAAGCTGCAGAGCTGAGCTGAGAGGTGGCAAATGGAGTTTAATGCAGACAAGTGCGAGGTGATTCACTTTGGTCAGAGTAACCGCAATGCAAAGTACTGGACTAATGGTAAGATGCTTGGCCGTGTAGATGAGCGGAGACATCTCTGTGTCCAGGTACACAGATCCTTGCAAGTTGCCACCCAGGTTGACAGGGTTGTTAAGAAGGCATACAGTGTTTTAGCTTTTATTAACAGTGGGATAGAGTTCTGGAACCAAGAGGTTAAGCTACAGCTGTACAAAACTCTGGTGCGGCCGCACTTGGAGTATTGTGTACAGTTCTGGTCACCGCATTATAAGAAGGATGTGGAAGCTTTGGAAAGGGTGCAGAGGAGATTGACTAAGATGTTGCCTGGTATGCAGGGAAGGTCTTACGAGGAAATGCTGAGGGGCTTGAGTCTGTTTTCATTAGAGAGAAGAAGGTTGAGTGGTGACTTAATAGAGACATATAAGATATTCAGAGGGTTAGATAGGGTGGACAGGGAGAGAATTTTTCCACGAATGGTGACGGTGAGCACCAGGGGGCAGAGATTTAAATTGAGGGGTGATGGATATATGACAGATTTCAGAGGTAGTTTCTTTACTCAGAGAGTAGTAAGGGTATGGAATGCTTTGCCTGCAATGGTTGTAGATTCGCCAACTTTAAATACATTTAAGTCGTCATTGGACAAGCATATGGACATACATGGAATAGTGTAGGTTAGATGAGTTTCAGATTAATGTGACAGGTTGGCACAACATCGAGGGCTGAAGGGTCTGTACTGTGCTGTAATGTTCTATGTTCTATGTTCTAGCCACTGTCAGTACATGCCACCCTTGGCACTGCCAACCATCATGTTATACTCCTGCTCTCAGTGCAATCTGCAGTGCTTCACCAGAATTCATAAAATTATTACTGCAAACGTCTTTTGTAAGAAAGAACACCATCTACAACTTCTGGGAGTAATACATACTTTGTGGGTTAAGCTTACTGTGGTAACTAGGGCCTGCTACATGGTTCCTGGATGAAGAAGGAAATATCAACATAACTTCACAGAAATTGCATGTTCTCCGGTAATTAACTTTGCTAATATAATATCAAATGCAGTACGAATTACACAAAAGATCAAACACATTTTCTAGTTATTGCAACCAATTCAGGAGAACTATATTTTCCATATCACTTGCAGTTTCGATTGTCAAACTTGCCATGCCTGTAACTGGTCATTCAAAAAAAAAGTCCTTAATTTACCATTTGCCTCCAGCTACTATTGAGTGCCAGCTGCTTGAATAGCTGAAGACTCTGGATTCAGTCGTGCAGGTTGAGTTCAGCTGCTATTGTTAAACTTCTGACAATCCAGATGGATACTGCAATCAATACTGATTTTATTCTTCAAACCCCTTCATAGGTTTGATGAACACTATAGCTGGTGATAAGGGTGAGAGAGTTATCGGATACGTACTTCTTGAATATATTCATTTTAAGAGACTAAAATGATCAGGGGTAAGTAGCCCAAATTTGAAAACAATTTTGAATTCAAGCTTCCTTGATGTCTTCTCCTAAAACTCTCTGTTTTGAAAAAAAAACTCTCCCCCACGAAGAATAATAATGTAGATAATAGAAAGGCAGTATGTGACTGCTATGGTCAGGAATGGTATTCTCTGCACTGCTGTGTGGTGTTTTCATGAAGAGTCCCTTGGTATCTTACCTTAACTGCCAGCGCACGAACAATTTACTTTCACTTTCTTGTACTCTGAATGAAGCAAAATCATGGTCATGTATCGTATCAAACATAATTTTCGTGACCGCCTTAGATTTGGAAGGGCACGGTTTTCCATCTCCATCACAGTTTAGGTTGTCAAGTTTACCAGATCTACAATTGATCAGACAAGAAAAGGTTTAGTCACTGAAATCAGCATTAGCCTCCATCTACAAGTATGTACCACTGCTGGAATGGCTGAAAAATCAGGATTCAGTGTTGCAGCTCTTATGCAGCTGTTTTTGTTTTAACTGTTCACACTGCAGAAGAATGACTGCATGAGTTGGTGATTATTTTGTCAAATTTAAGGAACTAGTTTGCAAGAAAGCCGAGCACAGGTAGGGGTAGAGGCAGAGAATGTCGGGGCGAAGACATTTTTCCTTGCAGTTTTGACCAGAGAGGTCAATGGGAGGTAAAATATTCAGGACCGGGCTGACAAAGGGGAAACATTTCACTGAAGAGATTTGGATTTTTTAAAACAATGGTATTTCCAGCAACTCTGTTTTTCTTTCCGATTTATAGCATTCACAGTTTTTTAGGTTTTATTTGGATGTTTTCTGTTGTTCAAGTTAAATAAGAGCTTCAATCTGTAGGAACAAAACAAACATTAGGGATGCAAATTTAATGCGATTGCTGTGGTCTGGTCTGCAAAGGTGCTTGTTGCACTGCTGTCACATGCTTTCAAGAGGAAGCCCCTGATGAATCTAAACAACAGCTCTCCAGCAATTTTCTTTCACATCTTTGAATTCTGAATCAATTATCATTTACACACAAACTGGAGCAAACTTATTTTCTGCAACTGTCCCTGGAGAAATGAGATTTCCCGGTTCTTCACAGTATACGCAGCTGAAATTAATCATGAAAGATGACATTTTAAGCTAGGTCATGTATGCACAATTGGCTGATGGCTGGTATAAAATTGCTGGATACTCATGGATTCAGTATTATGTTCTTTGATCAACTATATTTATTAAGTAGATCAACTTCCAAAGGTAGTGGGACAAGGGAAAACAGTAGTTTTTTTTACTTGAAAACTTTCATAGGGGATTTGAAAGACACCACAGGCAGAATAAGAGGAGCAGAGGAGATAGGAACCCTAATCGTTCAATATATTTATCCTTTCTTCAGAGTTTAGTTATCTAAGTATTCGACTACAAATTGAAATCTGAATATTGAATGGGCAAGCAATTTTCCACTGAGCACTTTTGAAGGTTTTGGATTGATACAACCTTTTTTAAGCAAACAAAACCTCTAATCTCTCAGAAAAATGCAAACATTATAGACATATTAAAGCAACTTTGCGAATGTGACTGCCTTAGGCTAGTGTTTGTTGCATTGCTGTGGAATGTACTCAGACTGAAGCCCCTCCAGAGAACTTCCAGGAAGTGGTACTAATTTTCTTTCACATTGTTGTGTTCTAGATGAAACTTGATTAAGTCACACATTGGACTAAAATTTTCTTTGTGATCGCTGTATTCAATAATGGAATCTCTTCAGCCTTGGAAGTGTCACAGTTTCCATATCTGCAATTGATGTTTGTGGGAAATAAGAAATGTAGTTTTCTGTGCAGGCAGTATAGAAATGTAATTGTTATAAGTGCTAGTGGAGTGCAATTTCTGTAGATGGGGGAGGGGTGAGACATTATACAAACGGTCATGGAATTCTTGTAGAGCGCTGTATACTTAAGGCTAAGACTTTAATGAATATAGGGAGTCTTTTAAAAAAATAGTTCTAAAGAAAATATTTTTAAGCTAGAAAATAACTATGGAATGCTGTAGCAGAAAGTAATGGTATTTTCCCAATAAAGCTTATAGTAACAAGACAAAGAAGGCAGACATCTAAGGACACGGGCGGCTTGGTACAGAGATAAGGGAATTGAAAAACAAGTGATTTGTGGTCAGTCCAATTGGCAAAGGGAGGCGTAAGCCTGCAACACAGAAACTGTCCAAAAAAATGATCGTATAATTGACATCCGGGCACTGTCCGTTAGGCTAGCCGCGTGTCCGGACCTGCAAGCTTGTAATAAATTGTCCTTGTTTCCATGGCTTTGTCTCCAGCTGATTTATAAGTGCGTTTTGTTTCTAACAATTTGGGGGCTCGTCCGGGATCCAAACTCCCGACCGCTCGACACTCTTGGGACGATGAGGGAGGTGCACCTCGCCGATTTCGGCGATCTCCAACTACTTTGTTTGCCATTTGCGGTTTGTAGTTTTAAAGAAACGATCCGGACTGGGTGACCCTGGAAACAAGGAGGGGTTTTACATTGAACATAAAGTGCTGAAGTGGTTTTGCATTGATCATAAAGAGCTGAAGTGGTTTTGCCGTGACCATAAAGAGCTGCGGTGGTTTTACAATGACCATAAAGTGCTGCACTGGTTTTACAGTGACCATAAAGAGCTGCAGTGGTTTTGCAGTGACCATTAAGAGCTGCAGGGGATTGTTGCGCAGGTTAGGAGCCGGCTGTGAACAGGTAATTCTGTGCACAGACCAAGATAAGAAAAGTAATTTTTAAGTATTGTCTTGGTGGTCGGGACAACATTAAGTGGTCGGGAAACGTACGAGAAGTACGGGGGAATTGGCGAGATCTAAATTAAAACATATGTCAATGGAAAATAGCCCGTGTCAGAAGGGCTAGTAGCTGAAGTGCTGCTGAGGGTGCAGTTTGTAATTAACTTATGGCCAGACGTCGAGAAAAATAATAGAATGTCAGAAGACTTTTTGTGAGAAGTTTGTGTCTGTGAGATACTGTGTGTGTGTGTGTGTGTGTGTGTGTGTGTGTGTGTGTGTGTGTGTGAGAGAGAGAGAGAGAGAGAGACAGAGACAGAGAGGGAGAGAGACAGAGAGCGAGAAGAGCTGTACAGCTAGTAGAAACCATGATCTCATTCGACGTAACGGCACTGTTCACTTCGATTGACAATACCGTAGCCAGAGAAACAATAGCCAACCTACTGGACATACAGAACAGAAAACAGGAGGCGGAACCTATCAACAAAGACGGCATACTTAAACTACTGGACTTGTGCCTCACTACACACTTTAAATTCAAAAACCAGATATACGAACAAATCAACGGAACACCCATGGGATCACCAATCTCGGGACTCATAGCAGAGGCAGTTATGCAAAGGTTAGAACAAACAGCCCTACCACAAATTCAACCCAAACTCTGGGTCAGATATGTCGTTGACACGTTTGTAATCATCAAAAACACGGAAATAGAAAAAACACACCGGATCATCAACGCCACACTCACAGGAATCCGATTCACGAGAGAAGAAGAAAAGGATAGCCAACTCCCATTCCTAGACGTGATAGTACAGAGAAAACCGAACGGAGAATTCACCACAAGTGTTCATAGGAAAACAACACACACAGACCAAGTTCTAAACTATGAAAGTAACCACCCCAACACACACAAACGAAGCTGCATCAGGACACTATTCAAAAGGGCCACAACACACTGCAGTACACCAGAACTGCAAAAAGAGGAAGAGGAACACCTATAAAAGGTATTCGCCAAAAACGGATACCCGCGCAACTTTATCAACAGATGCCTAAGAGACAGACCACGGAACGAGGACATGCCACAACCAAAAGGATTAGCCACACTACCATACATCAGGAGCGTTTCAGAACTGACAGCCAGACTACTGCGACCCTTAGGACTCACAACGGCACACAAACCAACAGCCACGCTCAGACAACAACACACTAGAACAAAGGACCCGATACCCAACATGAGAAAAACTAATGTAGTTTACAAAATACCATGCAAGGACTGCACAAAACACTATATAGGACAAACAGGAAGACAGCTAACAATCCGCATACATGAACATCAACTAGCCACGAAACAACACGACCAGCTATCCCTAGTAGCCACACACTCAGACAACAAGCAACATGAATTCGACTGGGAAAACACTACTATCATAGGGCAAGCCAGACAGAGAACAGCCAGGGAATTCCTAGAGGCATGGCATTCATCCACAAACTCCATCAACAAACACATCGACCTGGACCCAATATACCAACCACTACAGCGGACAGCTGAAACTGACACCCGGAAGTGGCAAGGACAGACCACTATAAATACCGGAAGAAACATCAAAGAAGCGCTTCGCAGGAGGCTCCAAAGCACTGATGATGTCTCCTAGCCAGGGGACGAAACGTTTGCAACAAAAACTTCCAGCTCAGCGAACAGAACCACAACAACGAGCACCCAAGCTACAAATCTACGCACAAACCTTGAGCTAGTAGAAACTTTAACCCTTTGTGATCCGGTTTGAATGCATATTTGTTTGTTGGTGATTGAATGTGAAAAGTTAAAGTGTCAAAAAGCATATAATTGGTCAGGTTAATCGGACGAGTATGATGTCTAGTCAGGACACTGACAGGGGTGTGGAAGAAGGTGACACAGGACCTCGTTAAGATTAATTACGTTTGCAATAATGGGAGGCACGGGGAATTGCCTGTGTAGCAATCATCTGTAAATAATGTTAAAGGGGAATATTTGGACAGTCTTTGGGGAAAATTTTGGGTAATTGGGAACATCACTCCCGGACGCTGGAGAAAGATAAGACTACAAAGATAAAATACTGTTGTTTCGTTTGGACTAGAGAACGTATTAAGGCTCCTGGTATTTTTTTGGACCAAGTATGGGTCCAATGAGGATTGACTGTGTCAAGAGTTTAATATATATGTCAATCGAAAAGGACCAACAGTCAAAAAGAGTCCGATTAGGCGGCTTGTTGGATAGGGAGCGCAGGAATAAAATTATGTCCAATGAATACGGAGGAATCAGGGAAAGAACAAAAGAAAAAGAATGAAAAAAGGAAGCGACAATGTGATCCCTTGACGTGTTTGCCGCCGCCATATACTACTCCCCAGAACGAGCCTACAGCTCCCAAAGTAGAACCGAGTCGAGGCATAGAAAGGGGAACGGACTCTGAGCTAAAAATGTAGAACCTAGGAATCACTCGAGCCACCACACGTAAAAGAGGGGCAGAGATAATGGAAAATGTAAAATTATGTCCCTGAAGAGAGGTTCCGATTGGGGAAGGTACAATCGGATATGTAAATTTTCCCTGAACTAGTACTCCCTGAAGTTAGGGTCTTTAGAAAGGAAATGAAGAGTTTAACATAAATTCTCACATGTTGACCCACATAGGAAAAATAATGACAGAGACGATAGGGATTAATCCGAGATCTCAGAGAAATTGTAATATTAGGAATTAAAGAGGCAGTACCTAGATGACAAAACGTTGTTAAGGCCTTTGAAGTACGACAAGAGAAGGATGAAACCCCTTCTGCATTTCTTCAAAGGCTCAAAGAGGCCACAAGGAAGCATTCGGGAATGGATCCTGATAATCCGGTAGCACAGGGACTCTTCAAGGTCCAGTTCGTAACTAAATCATGGCCGGACATACAAAAGAAATTACAGAAATTAGATGGATGGAGTGAAAGACAGATGAAAGAATTATTACGTGAGGCACAGAAAGTGTATGTGAAACGGGAAGACGAGAAGCAGAAACAGAAATCCAAGATAATGGTGGCTGCAGTAGAAGAAATAACAAAAAGAAGAATGGGATCAAGGGATAACAAGAAAGGTAGGGGAGGACACGAAAAACAAGAGTCAGATACGCGATAAAGGAGGCAACAGGCAGGGTGTTATCATTGCAGGAAAGTAAGGCATTTTAAACTGGAATGCCTGGAATTAGCACGAGAAAGGGAAGCCGTTTCCCTCATGAACTTAGATGAAGATTAGAGGAGTCAGGGGTTCCTTCCTTCTGAGACCCACCAGGAACCCTTGGTAAATCTAAAGGTGGGACGGAAAGTGGAGGAGACAGTATTTTTGGTAGATACCAGAGTGGCTCAGTCATCCCTAAGTTTTAGACCTACTGGCGTTAAATTAATGAACGAAAGAATCAGGGTTTTTGGAGTAAAAATGATTAAGCATTTTTAGTACCTATTTTTGAGCCAACTTTAATTACGGAAAGTAGTGAAGAAATAACAGGACAGTTCTTATATATCCCTGACCACGGGACCAATTTACTGGGTCGTGTTTTGATTATTAAATTAGGCCTAAAAATAGAGGTAGAAAATCGTAATGTGACTGTAAAAATGGCCATGTTAACACCGAGTGATGAAAAACAAATCCATCCTAATGTATGGGAAAAAGATGGTAATCCAGGTCGGTTCAATATTGATCCGATAAGGATTACGCTGAAAGAAGAAAATCAGATTGTTCATGTAAAACAATACCCGATATCCCTAAACGGCCACAGAGGTCTACGACCAATTATAGATTCGTTGATAAAAACTGGGTTATTGGAACCGTGCATGTCACCTTTTAATACTCCGATGTTGCTTGTCCGCAAACCAAATCGAACCTATCGACTGGTGCACGATCTTCGAGCAGTAAATCAGTTGGTTCAAACATGACACTCTGTGGTACCCAATACATGTACTTTGTTAGATAAAATACGGTGTGACTATCGCTGGTTTAGTGTGATAGATTTCAAAGATGCATTCTGGGTTGTCCTCTAACCACAGAAAGCCGTGACATGTTTGCTTTCGAATGGGAGGATCCATACACGGGTAGAAAACAGCAGTTCCGCTGGATGGTACTTCCCCAGGGATTCACGGAATCCCCTAATTTATTTGGACAAGTACTGGAGCAAGTCCGTGAATAATTTACAATGCCCAAGGGGACGGTACTGTTACAATATGTGGATGATCTACTTGCATCTGGACTAAAGAGAAATGAGGTGAGCGAGGCTACCAACAGACTGTTAGATTTTTTAGGGAAACAGGGTCTAAAGGTGTCCAAGAATAAGTTAAAATATGTAGAAAAAGAGTGGTGAAATACTTAAGGACACCTCATCAGTGAAGGCACTAGGCGCATTAATCACGAAAGGATTAAAGGAATAACAGAACTACCCTTACCGATCATGAAAAGAGAGTTACGGAAGTTCTTGCGGCTAGTGGGCTATTGTAGATTATGTATAGAAGCGTACACCCAGAAAATGAAGGTGTTATATTACAAATTGACAGAATCTGAACATGACAAACTACAATGGACAGGAAAAGAAAAGGAGGATTTACAGGAATTAAAACGCAGCTTGATGCAAGCTCCCAGGTTAGCCCTCCCTTCCCTTGAGAAACCCTTCCACCTTTTTGTGACAGTAAATAATGGAGCAGCAGTCGGAGTGCTAATCCAGAAAACAGGACGAAGGAAACAACCCATAGCATTCCTGTACAAACTTTTAGACCCTGTCTCGAGAGGTTTGGCCTGAGTACATACAGGCGGTCGTGGCCACTGCCATTCTAGTAGAGGAGAGCCGCGAATTAATTTTCGGAGGAGCACTAGTTGTTAGCACTCCCCATCAAGTCAGAACAGTGTTAAATCAAAAGGCAGGAAGATGGTTGACGGACTCAAGAATTCTAAAATATGAAGCTATCCTTATGGAGAGAGATGGCCTGGTGTTAACAACAGACGCTTGTTTGAACTCAGACACTTTCATGTGGAAGAGAGAACCCTGAGACGAGTAAGAAATAGAACATGACTGTTTAGATATTATCGAGTATCAGACCAGAACACGAACAGACTTAAAGGATATTCTCCTTCATGAAGGAGGTAGGCTGTTTATAGACGGGTCGTCAAGAGTAGTACAAGTAAGAAGGCATGCAGTAGTGGACGGTAGTGAAAACCGCACTTTTGAGGCTGAATGGTGACCTAATACGTGGTCAGCCCAAACTTGCGAATTATATGCCTGAACCCAGGCCTTAAAGCGATTAGAAAATCGGGACGGGACAACTTACACTGACTCTAAGTATGCCTATGGGGTGGGCTATACCTTCGGTAAAATATGGCAAGAATATGATCTCATCAATACCCGGGGAAAGGAATTATAACACGAAGAGTTGATCGGACAAATGTTGAAAAGTTTGGAATTACTCCAGGAAATAGCTATTATCCATGTACCTGGACATCAGAAGGGGAACACTCTAGAAGCAAGAGGGGAATTACCAACTGTAGAGTTCAATGATAAGTTTTTTTACAGAATTATATTGTGGCATGCGGGATTTTTTTTGTCTGTCCTTAGGAAGAAGGGTCTGTTGACCCAGACACCTCCACCTGAGTTTTCCATACATCGAATACAGCCGGGTGAATGGATCCTGAAAGATATCAAACTGCACCAGGCTGGGAGAGACCGTCACTAACCCTCCTGACTACTGAAACAGCCATTTGAACTGCCGAAAATGGGTGGAGCCATCTGACTCGTGCGAAGGGTCCGATAGACGTTCATTCTTCCTCGGCGGAGTGGCAAGTTAATCCTGCAGAGGACCCTCTGAAAATCAAGCTGAGCAGAAAGACATGAACTGAAATAAGAGACTTTTAAAACTGCTGCCATTAATTGTAAGTGCTGTGTGGGTTCACCTTTCCCAGACGCGAGAGAAAGGGGTGGGTGAGTACGGGGAAATTATTATCAAATAGGTATCTTGAAAAGAGTGACCAACTTCATCCACTTGGTGGTAAGGCTTTACGAAATAGGGGTGGCATGTTCGAAACTATTAAAAATCCCTGAATCTGAATACCCACAGGTAATAAAGAGTGATATTAGCAGCCGAGTAGATTGTGGAGATGTAAAGGATCAGAGAGAATGTAGTTCCTTTACAATCAGTCTCCAGATGCAGATGCAGAAGCCATTTGGTGTACAAGGATCGCCTCCTGGCATCACTATTCATAGAGATTCCTTCCGCCCGTCCCCGGAATGTACTGATGAGAAAAGCAACCCGATATACCTCACTGTTAAAAATACCTCCTCTGAAGAATCCTTTCCTGCTCGCTTTCTTCCTCCCCATGAAAATGGGAGTCGAGCTCTCAGCAACAACTTTATGATCTTAATGGAAGCCCCTGAGGTCCCCCTGAAAATATGTAGAGGTGCAGTGACTGGGAGGTACCCTGAGAAGTGTTTTTTTGACTGCTGCTTTAATATAATGGTAGTAAAGGGAACCTTATATCCCTGACAGTGGTAAAAGTTATAGAAGTCAAAGACTTAAGACAGACCCTTGAAATAGAAACTGGATACAGGTATACAAATTCCTGGGTGGAATGGGTGAAATACACAGTAAAATGCATAAACAAAAGCAATTGCTATGCATGTGCCTCAGGTAGACCAGTGGCTCGGGTGGTTCCCTTTCTGCTCGAGTGGAAGCAAGACAGCCCTGTACCAGGATGAGACGGCGTGGGGAAACCCCGGTTGCCGGTCATTGCTGTCTAATGTTTCCTTCCCTAAAGGGGAGAGAATTAAAAACTCCCCCTACGTTTGCGAATGTGGTTGGGAATCATACTTCCTGTGTACAGAGGAATGGAACAGACCAGTCGCGATTTCTAGGAGACCTAACACTTTGCTCGGAAATTGAATCAGTTTCCTAGACAGAGTGGGGAAGGAACTATTCAGCCTTAAAAGTACCCCGAGCGGGTTTGTGGTGGTACTGTGGTGGGAAGATTTTGAGACCCACTATGCCCTCTCGCTGGCGAGGTATATGTGCAATTGTACAATTGGCAATTCCATTTATCTTGGCATTTGAGAAAGAGGAGAAGGTTGTGAAGGAGGATGAGCGAAGCATGAGATAGATATTGTGGACTTCGTTTGATAACAGGATTTATCATGACTCCATAGGGGTTCCTAGAGGGGTTCCTAGAGGGGTGCCTGACGAATTTAAGGCCCGCAACGAGACTGCAGCAAGTTTTGAATCATCCCGATTTTGGTGGGTAACAATCAACAAAAATATAGATTAGATAAACTACATTTTTTAATAACCAACAAAGAGTAATAAACTATACTAGAGATGCAGAAAAGAAAATAGAAGTGGAGTTTAATTTAGATAAAGAGAAGTCACATAGCTGGGAGAGGTGACCTCATACAGCGCAAAGGTATAACTATGTACATGTTTCAGTGCTCCTTGCTCACATGGCTAATGCATCTGAAGCTGTTTCTTGCAATATATAAGATTGTGAGCCTCATAGCCAAGAAAGCGTAAGAGAGCAGGAAATTAGAAAATACATGCAGAATCTACAGATTTTATAAAAATAGAGGGTGAATTGTGGGAAAAAAAATGTAGTTTTCTGCAGGCGATATAGAAATATAATTGTTGTAAGTGCTAGTGGAGTGAAATTTCTGGAGAGGCGGAGGGGTGAGACATTATCCAAACGGTCATGGAATTCTTGTAGCGTGTAGTATACTGAAGGCTAAGATTTTAACGAATATAGGGGGTCTTTTAAAGAAGTAGTTTTAAAGAAAATAGTTTTAAGCTAGGAAATAGCTATGGAATGTTGTAGCAGAAAGTAAGAGTATTCTCACAATAAAGCTTATAGTAACAAGACAAAGAAGGCAGACATCCAAGATCACGGGACAACCTGGTACTGAGATAAGGGAAGAGAAAAACAAGTGAAGTAATCATCTTAAGGTTACGACGAATAAGGGAATGAAATGAA